>NC_135492.1:23812503-24155020 GCF_052094955.1 Ictidomys tridecemlineatus | reverse complement strand
TAGGAATAGGCAAGGTCCCTGTTCACCGCAGCTTCCCTCCTGCAGGAAAATGGTGTTTGGAAATTTGATTTTTTTGGGGGGGAGGGGGGTGCCGGGCATTGAACTCAGGGGCACTCCACCACTGAGCCCCATCCCCAGCCCTATTTTTTTAGAGGCAGGGTCTTCCTGAGTCTCTAAGTGCCTCACCCACTTGTGGAGACTGGCCTTGACCTCGCAATCCTCCTGCATCAGCCCCCACCCCCAGCCACTGGGAATGACAGGTGTGCGCCATTGCCTGGCTTGGAATTGGATTCTTCTAGTGCTGCCACCTGTCAATCACCACAGCCCGGGAAGATGCCAGGCTGCCTCCCTCACCTGCCAGAGAGATAGGACTTGAGCAGGGGCTGAGGCTGCCCCAGGAGATGGGGAGGCTACCAGGAGTCTCCGCCACTGTCACGAATTCCGCCCGGCTGGCAGGGGGACAGAGTGGCACTGTCCCCAATGGGCTCAGGCCTGTGGTTGCAGAGAGCCCCTGGAGTCAGGGTCAGCCAACTCGGGTTCCCCCCACAGCCGGTCCAGCCAGATGGACTCCCTGCCCCGCCTCCCTCCTGAGCCTCCCTGTCCAGGCACCAGGTGCCACTGCACACTCACCATCTCCTGGTGCCCAGCAGCCAAGCCTGCCCTGGGGAGCTTCGACCCCTGCATGGCAGAGCCACCCGGGATCCTGGGCACTAGTGAAGCCGGAGTCCAACTGCAGGAATCTGAGTGGAACCTCAGAAAGCGGAGAAATAAATCCCATTCCAAGCGCGGAGGCCCGCCCCCTGCTGCTAGCTACGCTCAGGATTGGACAGCGCTCAGCACGGGGGCTTCTGATTGGACAGGGAATCAGTCAGTCCCCGCTGTCCCGAGTCTGAGCCCAGCGAGCTTTTTTTTTTTTTTTGAGTGACAGGGGGTGAAATCCGCTCCAGGAAAGGAGGAAACAAGAATGGCAGGGTTTGGGTGCAACTTTTTTCTTTTCCTTTTGAGGTCTCGGCATTGGGTCAGGGTTAGAGTGACCAGAATTCTAAGTTCTGTTGGGTTTTGATGTTAGGAAATTGAAGTCAATTCTTGAAAGTTTCATCACCTGGGCCTCCTCCTATAATAAGACCACCCAGAGCGTCTTTGGGTGCTGACTTGTCCTCTGTTCATCTGTGCAAAATTCTCCAAGCAGAACTGGCCTTTCACCCCATAGTGGAGGCTCACGGGGACCTGACAGGCACCCTGGAGGAGTCTACCACCCAGTTGGCAGCCTGAACATCAAGCTGATGTTCCTCCAGCTGAGTTGAATCTATTGGAGCCCACATTGAGGCTGGAGGCAGAGTAAGGAAATCAGCACAGAAGAGAACCGAGAGTGCAGACCTGGGTAAACCGCAGCTGCACCAGGGCTCCCTCGCTCTCTGGCCACTGGGGGTTGAATTCAGAGGCCTCGACCTCTGAGCCCCTTCCCCAGCCCTAGTTTGAATTTTATTTAGAGACAGGGTCTCACTGAGTTGCTTAACACCTTGCTTTGGCTGAGGCTGCGATGGCCACAGGATAACAGCCTTGCACAGATCAAGGCCACCCTGCTTCCTGACAGTCCCCTGGATCCCAGGCAATGGGATCCTGCCTCCTCCTAAAACCAAAGACCCCCTGCCCAGGTGCGCATCCTTAGTATCAGCTGAAGACTCTGCACTTGACAAGAAAAAAGAAACAACAAAAAAGACAGACCCTTCCTGCTTGTCTTGATGCAAACAAAGTCAATGTGTTTCCAAAGAGAGCTCTGGTCTTGTCCCCCCAATTCAGTGGTGCAAAAAGTCACATAATACAGAGAAGACTTCTCCTTAAGACGGGCTCAAGGGTCTCTCTCTTTAAGAAATAACAATTTGCATTTGATTGGGAGTCCAGGAAAGCCAATTTCAGGTTTTCCTAATTTGGTAAATAACTCCATAGAGTCCAATGCACCCTGCTCCACTCTGCCTTTGTTAACTGTACAGGCCTCGAGGTTACCTGCCCCCTGGGACCCCTACACCTGCAGATGAATAAGGGGGGGTCCTATCTTCTCCATGAAGTGCCCTGAACCTCCACCTTCCCACAGGCTCCAACACCTTTGGCAGCATCCAATGAGGGAGCGGTTTAGAAAATTCTGGAATGTACCTAAAGACATTTCCTTATCCGGCTATTATTCTATCAAGTTGGACCCATGATCCTTTTAAGTATTTTTTATCTTTTTCTGTTTTATTCATTCTTTTTAGTTATACATGACCATAGAGTTTATTTTGGTAAAATTATCCAAACATAAAATATACCTTATTCTCCTTAGGACCCCATTCGTGTGGGTGGCATGATAGGTGGATTCACTTAGGTATTTTCATAGATTTAAATAGGAAGATTATGGTCGACTCATGCTACTGTCTTTCCTGTTCTTATCTCCTCTTACTTCCTGTTGTGCCCCTTTGTCTAATTTACTGAACTTCTCTTTGTGCCGCCCACCTTCCTTGTGATGTAGATAACACATGTCAAGGAAAACATGTGACTTTTGGTTTGGGGGGATTGCCTTATTTTACTTTAGCATGATAATCTCCAGTTCCATTCATTTACTGGCCAGTGTTATGAAGTCATCATTTTTAAACGCTGAGTAATATTCCACCATGTATACACACCACAATTTCTTTATGTATTCATCTGTTCATGGGCATTTAGGCTGGTTCTTTAGCTTAGTTATTGTGAGTTGTGCTATCATGAACATTGATGTGGCTGTGTCCCTGTAGTATGAAGATTTTAAATTTAATTTTAATTTTAATTTATGCTGAGGAGTGGGATAACTGAGTCAAATAGTGGTTCCAGTCCTAGTTTCTTGAGGATTCTCCACCCTGCTTTCCAGAGGGGTTGCACCAATGTGCAGTGCCTCCAACAAGGTGTGAGCATTTCCTGTCCCCAACATCCTCAACTGATTTATTCTTACTGTATTCTTGATAATTGCTATTGTAACTGGAGAGAAAGAGAAGCTCAGTGCAGTTTTAATTTGCATTTCCCTGATTGCTAGATATGTTGCCTTTTCAGTATTTATTTTTCAAAATATTTATTTTCTATTCAAGTCGGACCCAATTTCTTTATTCTATCCATTTCTTTTTCTGTGGTGCTGAAGATGAAACCCAGGGACTCGCAAGTGCTAGGCTAGCACTCTACAGCCGAGCCTCAGCCCCAGCCCTCATTTTCAGTATTTCTTACATTTGCTTCTCAGTAACAGCAGCCCAGGTATTTGGGGGACCAGTTTTGCTGCATTTATGAAATGGGAATATTTCTCTTGAAGGAAAACTGAGAAGGTCAAGGCACATGCCCAGGATTCCAGGGATGAGCAGTACACAGTTGTCTTGCCCAGGATGAGGAGAAGATTATGTGGCTGAGAAGAGGGAAAGAGCCAGGGACCCCCTGGGGCCAGAACCCCTTCTTCCCCCATGAGGGAAATGATTCATTATTACTGCTGTTACTTTTCTTCACCAAAATGTGAAATTTTCCTAAACTACCGGTTCCACTAAATTTAGGTTCCTGGATGGAGCTCAGATTTGTCTTGAGAGGCAAGGAAAAGGGAATAACCAACTCAGTGGTTCCAATAACCAACAAGCTAGACCTTGGGCTCCTTGGAGACAAAACACTAGGTTTTACCCAATAATTAACAACCTAACAGCACCCAGCACCCAATTAATGGGGGATGGAGAATTGGATCAGTGGGTGTGGGGTCTGTGGGTGGCCAGCTGCAGGAGCTTGCCTCTGGGTGCATTCCTTGCATCTGGGAAGTTTTTCAACATTAATGAGATAAACAAAGTGGTGGAACACTGGCAAAACCCTCTGCAATATTCTAGCCTGGAAAATTCATGACCACTTTAAACGCATCTTCATGTTTACCCTCAGTCAAATGTGCCTCAATCCGAATGAAACCATTTGAAAAGAGTTGTCACCATGAAAATTTTCTGAAATCTGCTGGTTTGTGGATCACTGCAAATCCATATGAGTTTATGGCTAAATACATAAGTAAAAATAGAAATCTAATAATGAGCATTTTCTTAAAACTTCTCTCCTGAAAACACTGCCCTATGTGCTTTGATAACTAAATCACCATTTAATCATTCCTCTAGCAACACTTGAGGTCCATAAAGAACTGTGGAACACGTCTGTTTGGGGCAGAAATGTTGAGATACCAAAAAGGAAGTTACTCTGAACCTCAAAGGAAAAGATTCATACATCACCAGAATGCAGGAATGCCCACAAAATATTTGAAATTTAAAACAAGGGACTAGGGTTGGAGCTCAGTGACAGAGCACCTGCCTAGCACCTGTGAGGCACTGGGTTTGATACTCAGCACCACATTAAAGAGAAATATATAAAATAAAGGTATCCTGTCCAACTAAAAACTATTTTTAAAAATAAAGATGAGATTTATGAAAAAGCAACTCCCTGCAATGCAGCATTTCTCCTAGACCAGCTTCCTCTACCTCCAAATATGAGCATGATATGAGCAAGGTAAGAAAAATGGATGAGAAAGTACAGAACTCTGCTCTGGCCCCATCTCTAGTCCAGCTCCACTTAAATGTCCCTCTCCAAATAGCAGCACCTCAGACCACTTATTTGCTGTCTCTCTCTTTAGGGCTTTCTCACATTTTTTTCCTTTCTTTCTTCTTGTGGTGCTGGGGATTGAACCTAGGACCTTGTGCATGCAGGGCAAGCACACTACCGACCTCACTGAATCCCCGGCCCCTCATGTTCTTTCCTGAATGTGGATCTGCTTTTCTAAATAGATGTATCCATGCGCCTGACAAATGAAGTTCTTTTCTGCCATGAAAACCAAGGAACCTACTTTTTCTGAGCTGATGTCTCTCTCTCCCTGGAGTCGCTTCCCATTACATAACCTCACCCAGCCAGAGTCAGACTTGAGCTTCGCAATTGTAAGGGTTTTTTTATTATTTGGGGTGTGATGTCACACACATCACTGGAGGGAGGTAACCAGCAGCTATGCATTTTTTTAATAAGCAAAGGACAAGGTTTGGTAGCCCATGTCTGCAAGGCCAGGCATTTGGGAGGCTGCTTCAGGAGGATATCAAGCCAGAGGGCACAGTTGGCCTGTTAGCAAGACCCTGCCTCAAAATAAAATATTCAAAGTTCTGATATTGGGTGAGTCTTCATAAACAATGAAGGTTCAGAATTCCTGTTTCCACAGTCTCCCCTTAGGATGCTGTGTGTGGGTGTGTGACTGTGACCTTCCAACAGGACCTAGAGCAGTTGCTGAGGTCCACCTGTATTAATAAATAGATCAAATGAAGTGAGGAAATAACTAAAGCAATAAAAGATCTGACACTGTAGCTGGTGGTGACCCCAGGGATATGGATGTTATGTTGTGTTTCTTGGCTCTTGTGTTCTTGCAAGAGAGGATTTTAGATAATGTAATCAAAGTAGAGCAAAGCTCATTGGCCCAGAAATCACTATCAGGAAATGGGGAGGAAAACAGTGAGTCTTCTCTGAAATCTCTAGGCCTCACACCCCTTTGATCCTGAAGTTTATGGGAGATGCTGTGGGTGATTCCAGAATTCTGCCCATGGACCGATTCCTACTCTTAACTGGCAGTAGGATGACACTGTGTTTGTAGGTTCCTACTCCACATGGTCTTGCCCAGAGGCACCAAAGGAAAACCCAAGTGTGTGTGTGTGTGTGTGTGTGTGTGTGTGTGTCTTTGTGAATTTTACTATAATAAAATTTTATTATGGCATCTATTATGAAGACAAACAACAACAAGTGTTGACGAGGATGTGGGGAAAATTGTGCACTCATACACTGCTGGTGGGACTGCAAATTGGTGCAGCCAATATGGAAAGCAGTATGGAGATTCCTTGGAAATCTGAGAATGGAACCACCATTTTACCAGATATCCTGTGGAGCCAACCTAGAGGCCCTTCAGTGGATGAATGCATAAAAAAGTATGCATTATTTATACACAATGGAATTTTATTCAGCAATAAAAGAATAAAATCATGTGTGTGTGGGAGATTATGGTCTTGTTCTCTTGGTTACTGACTTTGAGGGAATAGAGTTTTTCTGAGATTCTCACCAGTATCTGTGCCTTTGTCAAGGTGTGTTGCAACTGACTTCTGTTTCTTGCTGTCTAACTTTTGTGGTTTTCCAATATGAGGTAGGAGGTAGAAGTAGATTTTAAGTGGATATTTTTAATGTAGGAGTGCACTAATTACTATTAGAAGCATCAGATGAGCTCAGAACAGTAATAAAATTTAGTATCATCAGTTATTTATGTGCATAAGAAAGTAAGTAGCAAACATAAAATTAAAGACAGTTCTAATGACCATAATATCAAAAGCAAAATACTTGGGAATTTTTTCAAGAAATGTGAACACTTACACATTTAACATGGCTTGCTTTTAGAAAATATAACATTATCCCTAAGCCACCTTCTTTTTTTTGTGACCTTAATTCATAGAAAAAAGATAGGAATTGAAAACTTTCCCCTGTGATCCTGAGGACAGGACTTAGGTATGGTCCACCAGTGAGGTCTACCATCATCCCATTCTTATTTTTCTTTGAGATATGGTCTTACCAAGTTAGTGAGGCTAGAATCAAAGTTGTGACCCTCAAGGCTCAGCTTCCAGGGCAGCTGGGGTTACATGCATGAGCCATCACAACCCTGGTAGGGATTAGTCTTTTTTTTTTAGATGTAGTGGACACATTAACTTATTTTATATATTTATTTTTATATGATGCTGAGGATGGAACCCAGTGCCTCACATGTGTTAGGCAGGCGCTCTAACCCTGACCCCAGCCCCAGGGATTAAATTCTTGACTTTCATGTTACAGGTTAGATCAGGATAATATCTAGGTTTGCAAACGTGAATAATGTCCCCATTTTGTGAGTAGAAGGTAGAGGCCACAATGAGAGAAAATGTCTATTCTTATCGTTGGAAGAGGAACATCAACTGTGGATTCCCCTGCAACTTAGTATTTGAGGATTTCCCAGATATTCAAAATATAAGCAAAAGAGACATGAGATCAAGGCTCTGAGGAAGGGGGACTAGGTATTTCAAATTGTGAGGCATCAGACTGAGAAATACAATGGTAAGGTAGCTGGGTATGGAGAACAGTTTCCCTCAGATTTAACTGTAGGATCAGGGTCCCAGAAGATATATAAGAAAACAAACCATTACAGGGTACATTTTAAAAAGATGATCATGGGTAGGACTTGGTCAGAAGTCATCATTATCACACCCCACCCACACGCCCACACACATTACTTCCCTTTTACCTCTTCCCCACTTTAGCAGTCAACATCCACTCCTCAAGGTGCATCCTTGCATGAAGAGAGAGGACTGAGCCACAGTACCCTGGGGATCACAATGGGCACATCTTTGCCTAGCTTATGGCAGAAACTAGCATAGGAATGGCAGAGTTCAGGAACATCTCTGTCTCCTTTCTCTCACAAACAAATAACTAGAGATTTCAATTATAAATTGATGGATGAAGTGAACTTGGGAGTATTGGGCCAAATATTTGGAACACTGAAAATATAAATGTTCACCAGCCTAATGTCTTATTTCTTTTTTATCTTTGTTTTTGTTTTTAATGCTGTGGATTGAGCCCAGGGGCACTCAACCTCTCAGCAACATTCCTGATCTTTTTTTTGTAATTTAGTTAGAGACAGGGTTTCACTGAATTGCTTAGCCCTTTCCTAAGTTGTAGAGGCTGGGTTTGTATCAGCCTCCAGAGACACTGGGATTACAGTCATGCACCACCACACCTGGCTAAGGTTTTATTTCATTATATGCACAAGAGCAGTTTTTCATGTAATATAACCTACTGAATGCTCTCAAATTATTGCACTTTGTGAAAGATTCAGAGATAGCTTATTAACTTTATATTAACAAACTTAAAGAATGTGATTTTTCTTATGCCTTGGTTTCTTTTCACTTGATAAAATCAGGTTAGGAAATAGTTTTCTAGTTTCTTTATTTTTTGGGGGGGTATACTAGGGATAGGTCCCAGTATCACTCAACCACAAAGCCACTTCCCCAGTCATGTTTAATTTTTTTTTATAAACAGGGTCTCACTGAGTTGTATAGGTCCCTATTAATTTGCTGAGTCTGTCTTTGAACTCGTGAATTTCCTGCCTCAGCCTCCCAAGCCATTGGGATTGCAGGTATGTGCCCCCACTCCCAGGTTCTTCATTCTTTTGTAGTTGTTGCTTTCTTTTGTTACATAAATTCAAGTGGAATAACAGTATGTTTAACAATACAGATATAGAGAACAGCCAGTGAGGTAGGTAAGCAATTGAACATATCCACCAGAGGGTACATTGTATATTCAATATGGGTATTACTCAGCCATCAATACAAACTCCTCTAATGGTCAGCAAAATATATAAAATTGGATGATGTCATGCTAAGTGAAGACATACATAATAGTGTCACATGTCATATGTTAACTGATATAATATCATGTGCAAGTACAATAGTGATTAGTATGGCTGAGGAGTGTGTGGGGGCATCAAGGGCAGAAGAGGATGTTTGGATATTATGAATACATGTATCTGCATATATATAAACATCACACTGAATCCAATGAGTATGTGCAATTGCTATGTGATGATAAAACCACCATCTCTCATAATTATCCAATTCTGAACTAAGAACACAATCCTGCTGTCTTTTGGAATTTGCAGTATATGGTGCGATATTATTGATGATGCTCCTTGATAACCACCTGGCTCTCCCTTCACATCCATTCTACTTTTTTCCAGGCTCTGAACATAGAGTATACAATGTATTTCTGCATCTGGATCATCTCACTTAGCCTAAAGTCCTCCAGCTTGTCTGTGTTATTGGAGAATATTCTTTTGTTTCTGGGGTCTGGACCCAGGGTTGCCTTAACTGTGACAGAGATCCACCATCATTTTCCTTTTCAGTTTTAAGACAGAATGGTACCAAACTACTAAGGCTAGCCTTCACATTTTGGCAACACTGCCATATACACCATCCTTATTTTACAGTTGAGCAATAAGTGAGGTGTGGAGGCACACTTCTTTTGTCATGCTAGGGACTCGATAGGCTGAGGGAGGAGAATCATGATCTTGGAGCCAGCTTCACATCTTGGTGACACCCACTGCACCTTAAAAGACCTTGTCTCAAAATAATTTTTAAAAAATTGAAAAGGTTATATATGAATGTTGGTACATTTGTGTGTAAACACAATGATAAATCTCTCTTTCGCTGTTATCTGTAATATACCATAGGTTCTTCTTCCTGAGTTACTTAGGAAGAAATTTAGGTTGTGGATAGTATGGTGGTTAACATGGGAGGGTAGATATTCCTAAAGATGGATTTTATTTCCTTCAATTGTTGAAGTGGTTAATGTCAGCTGTGCATTTGAGTGGATTGAGATACCCAGAGAATTGGTATGGAAGATCTCTGCAGGTGTCTCTGAGTGTGCTTCTAGGAGGCTGAGTCAGAAAGCATGGGAATACCTTTAATGAACATATATATTGATGTTCAATAGATTTGATTATGAAAAAAGCAAGAGAAGCAGTCACTAACTTATGCTCCAAGCTTCTTGAAGTCCCCTTTGGGGACTTGCACCATTGGCTCTATCTGGGTCTGTTTAAAATTTTTTATTTGTTTTAATTAGTTATCCATGACAGTAGAATGCCTTTATATACTTTGATATATCATACATAGATGAGATACAATTTCTCATTTTTCTGAGTGTACATATTGTAGAATCACATGGGTCATACAGTCACATACATACATAAAGTAATAATGTCTGTTTCATTCTCTTTCTTATTCCCACATCCCCTGCCTTCCCTTCCTTTCACTTTCCTCTACCTAATGTAAGTTAATGCGATTCTTTTTTTCTTTTCCATTACAATTCTTCATACACATATATTCCACAATTTTTGTCTTTTTTATGTAACATATGTTGACATTCAATTCATTCTCCATACATGTATTTTGAATGTATGACACATTCCACCATCCTTGCTAATTCCTGTCCCCCTCTCTTTTCCTCCCACCCCTCTGCCCTATCTAGGATTCATCTATTCCTCCTATGCTCCCCCTGCATACTCCATTATGAGTCAGCCCCCTTATGTCAAGGAAATATTCGGCATTTTTTTTGTTGTTTTAGAGGGGGGGTCATTGGCTAATTTCACTGATCATTATCTTCTCCAACTCCATCCATTTACATGCAAATGCCAGAATTTTATTCTTGTATTGCTGAGTAAAATTCCATTGTGTATATATGCCACAATTTTTTATCCATTCATCCACTGAAGGGCATCTATGTTGGCTCCATAGTTTATCTATTGTGAATTCTGGTGTCATAAACATTGATGTGGCTGTGTCCCTGTAGTATGATGTTTTTAAATCTTTGTGCTTAGACTGAGGAGAGGGATAGGTGGGTCAAATGGAGGTTCGATTCCCATATTTCCAAAGAATCTCCATACTACTTCTTAAATTGGCTGCATCAATTTGCAGTCCCACCAGCACTGTATGAGTGTACCTTTCCCCCACATCCTCACCAACACTTACTGTTGTTTCTATTCATAATAGCTGCCATTCTGTCTGGAGTGAGATGATATCTTAGAGTAGTTTTGATTTGCATTTCTCTGATTCCTAGAGATGATGAGCATTTTTAATATATTTATTGATTGTATATCCTCTCCTGAGAAGTATCTGTTCAGGTCCTTAGCCCACTTTGACCAGGTTATTCATTTTTTCATCTACCAGGATCATTTAAGTCCTCTGTCCTGGACCACAGCTGCTTCATTTGCTTCCTCATATTGTGAAGCTTCCAGCTTCTTGGACTGAGCTGTTCCCAGTTTCCCAGTGTTGCCATCCTGTAGGCAAACACTTGGTGACTATTCCTCTCATGATTATGTGAGTAAACATAATAAGCTCCCTTCTGTATACACATGTACATTTTTATGTATTCTATTTTTCCAAAGAATCCTAAAACTACAGGCATATTCTCAATGTCTGGGTCATATGGCATCTCTAGTTATAATTTTTTGAAAAAACCCTTATAGTTATTTAAATGTCTATTCAAATTTATATTCCTGGCAAAAATGTCAAAGTGTCTCCTTTTCTGCATATCCTCTGAAGTATGTGTTACCTACCAACATTTTGAGGATTGAGCCCACAAGCATGTGGTTATATCTCATTGTGATATAACCTAAAAGCATAAAAATTCCAGAAGAAAATGAAAATTTTTTTTTCCATTGGTGTTGGTAATGGTTTTAGATAGAATATGCAGAGACTGGTCAAGGAAAAACAGCTGAGACTATATAAAGCTAAAAACGCTTCTATACAGCAAAGGAATCAATCAATGAAATGTAAAGTAGACTGGGTTAAAGAAAACCGATTCTAGCACCATGTCTGAAAAAGCTTGACATCCAAAATATAAGAAACTTACACAACTCACCAAAATTTAATATAAACCCCTCGAAACCTAATTTAAATATGGTAAAATACTTAGATTCTTCCCTAAAAATTAAACAAGTGTGTAAAGACTTATGAAAGTTACTCAAGATCACGTATTAAGCTACATAAAATGATAATTTAGCTTTTCTGCTTTATTTGTCTCACAGGATTATGGTGCACACTCTCCATCCTTCATGGGGCATCTTGAGATCAATTAGCAAAATGCCAGGTTCTCAGTTTCCCACATTATGCTTCCTCATTATTCCATCTTAATTGCCAAGAAAATCTCGATTCTGGAAAACAACAAAATGTAGATAAATTGCTAGATAATCATCAACTTTGAAAATTATTTCAGAAATCAATGAATACATTAGTAGACCCAGATGTGATGAAATATAATATAGACCTACAAATCGACATTTAACTTTACAACTTCTCGAAAAATACTTGCAGTTATGCTGATATGGGAGCATATGCCACTAGTCTTCACTACCTTGAGGCCACAGGAGGAGGATTTAGGCTAAGGAATTTGAGGCAAAAGTGGCAAAAACCTAGCTCTAGAAATTGACCCACCAAAAAACCAAACAGTAATCACATTTTTAAAAAGGAGCCTTCACGGTTGATTTCTATGAAACATGTAATAAGGAATCAGTAACCATAATTCATGATCACGTCTAAATGTAGAAGAAGAAAACTGACTAATTCTGTAAGACCAGAATTACCAGATAACAAAGCATAAGAATAGAAATTGCAGACCATCTTCCAATAGATGTTGACGCAGATATTCAAAACCCCTAGCAAACTAAGAACAACAACAAAAAGTATTATTGGACTTCATGACCAAGAGGGACATTGTCATATGGTAAGTTTCCAAAAATCATTTTGATAGAGAAAAGCTTTTGGCAAATCACTTACCAAATTACTGTAAAACCTATGGCCAATTACAACCAGGGGAAAATTCTTTTTAAATCCACTTAAGGAAAGCTATGACATGTTTTCATACTTAATGGTGCGAACTGAAGTATTTATCAATTTATTTTGAGAAAAAGAAAAAATGTATGCTTTTCTAACTTCTAAATATTGTTTGAGAATATTAAATGGGATTTTATACATCAAAAATCAAATAGCATATGCAGATGATACTATTATTTCTATAATGTTTCTAAGCAATATCCATGAACTAATGAAACATAAGTTCAATAATGTCATGGGTAAAATGGTCAACATTAAATCATTTAAATTATATACAGTAGCAATGAGCAGTGTTAAAATGACAAATATAGGAAAAATAATCTGAATGAAAGTATTAACAAAAGAATTGTTCACTGCAAAGTAAAAAGTAAAGGTGAAAGTAAGATGCAAAAAAGATCATGGAAATGAAATGGGAAAAATGTTAATATTCAATGATGAAAAGTTTGATTTTGGGTTTTAAGGGTTGATGGGCTTCCTCCAGACTAAGGCACGGGGTGGAGCCGGACTTCCTCCTCCCTCTGGCCTGGCATGGTGCAGAGCTTCCTCCTCCGGTCTGATATATACTCTATATATGTCAGTTAAGTTATTAATTGTATTATTGAGCTCTATAGTTTCTTTATTCAACTTTTGTTTGGAAGATCTATCCAGTGGTGAGAGAGGTGTGTTAAAGTCACCCCAGATCACGTTTTGGTCAATTTGATTCTTGAACTTGAGAAGAGTTTGTTTGAACATAGGTGCCCCATTGTTTGGGGCATATACATTTATGATTGTTATTTCCTGTTTGTGTGTGGGTCCCTTGAGCAGTATGAGATGTTCTTCTTTATCTATTTTGATTAACTTTGGCTTAAAGTCCACTTTATTAAATATAAGTATGGAGACCCCCTGCTTGCTTTCAAGGTTCATGTCAGTGGCATGTTTTTTCCCAATCTTTCACCTTCAGTTTGTCTTTTCCAGAGTCTCCTGGAGGCAGAATATGGTTGGATTTTTTTAAAGCCAGGCTACTAGCCTATGTCTTTTGATTGATGTGTTAATCTACTAACATTTAAGTTTACTATTGAGACATGGTTTGTATTTCCAGCCGTCCTTGTTTATTTTTGCTACTTGACTTGAAGTGTTAATTATTGTTTAATTTTTAATTGGTATCTACATATAAAATCCAACATTTTAATTGAATATGTGTAGTGTTCAAATTAGTGCAATTTCTACCTTCTAGAATATCATTTTGATGTTTGAAATGTGTGAACTCTTTTTAGAATGTCCACAGTCTAATAATTACTTATACATTTCAAACTATGTGCTATAAAACCTAAGAGTTACTTTTCCCTCTTAACTGCTTTTTGGCACTCCTTGCCAACTGTCTCTTATAATAGATATAAAAAACTTTTCTCTTTTGTGGTTCTTTGTGATCAACTTTCTCAGCTTCAATATACGAGTGCAAACATACAGGATTTGTGAAATATGAAAAATCACTAGAAAAAGACAGTCTCCCATGGTAAATCTGGAAAAAAAGAATATAAATTTAAAAATTGTAGACTATAATCCCAGTACCTTGGGAGGCTAAGACAGGAAGATGTTGAGTTCAAATCCAGCAACAGCAAGACCCTGAGCAACTTGGTGAGATGCTGTCTCTAAATAAAATACAAAATAGGAGTGAGGATGTGGCTCATTGGTTGAGTGCCCATGAGTTTAATCCCTGGTACTCCCCAAATATTTTAGGGTTCATGTTTAATCACTAAGCCTTAGTTATTTTTTAGTGAGATCTATATATAAATGGCATATGCCAATTCTTATGCATTTATTTTATGTAAGTCAAGTATTATATAAATATTTTTACAGTATAGGCTTAAATTGATCTATATTATCATGTAAAAATAACTTAAAAATTGTTTTAGATGTAGCTGAATGCCTGTAATTTCATTGGCTCAGGAGTCAGAGGATGGCAAGGCCAAAGTTCAGTAACTTAGCAATATTTTTCCCCAATATAGAAAATGGCTGGTGAGATAGTTTAATGACTAAGTGCCCTGGGTTAAATCTGTGGTACAAAGGAAAGGAGGAGGGTTTTAAAATCGCCTTGTCTCAACAACAAAAACAAATGTGAAATTTAAAACCAACAACTGCATTCTATCACTTTTCTGTGACAAACAGAATCTGCTTTAATTCATTTTAAACATTTGAATCCTACACCATCCAAGTTTTCTAACTCTCAATAAATGACATGTTTTAATCACGTGTGTCTCCAGGCCATTAGATGAATTTAAGATTAGTGTAGCTGAGGAAAATGCAGTCATACAAACTGGAGTGTGCAGGTGCCATGAATTTGCAGTAATAGTGAAGAACTCATAAATGGGTTGTTTATTGCCTTGAAACTGTTGGAAAATTGTTTTCTGATGATCAACTTCTATACTAATATTGGGAAAAACTTAGACCCTTTCCTGATAGTATGCTTCAAAGAAAGGGACACAAATTCATGCAATAATGAGGAAAACTAATCTTCATACAGGTAGTGGCTAGGAGAAAGCACAGTCTGGTCATTCTGCTAGCTCCAGTTTTGAACCATAATCATCACTAAATGATGTGCATCAAGTATGATTAAAATTGTGTAAATGTACCATGGTAGTGTTGTGAAGAAATATCTATAGTAATGTCCCTGCTGAGGCTCCATTGTTGTTAGGAAGCATCCTGGAGAATGGGAATGATTCATAGAGGACTGAAATCCTGAGCTATGTACCTTCCCAGCTGTGCACATTATGCCTGGCACAACATAGTCCAGGAGATCATGAGACGTAACACAAGCTCTCTGACATCAAAGAGGTAATCTGAGAAACACCCCTCAAACAAGGGTCTACAGAATGATACTTCCAGCTTGGTCCATGGATGCCCTATTGTACTGGGGACTCATGTCCTTTATGCACTGGAGAAATCAAGCTGCCCCCTAGAGTGGGCATTCTGTGTGGAAGGATATGTAAATCACAGGGAATCTAACACAGATTTCTGAAATAGGTTACATTTGAAGAATTCACATATGGTAAGAAGAAGGAAAGGCCAAGTGAGGAGATTAGAAAAAACAGATCACACATAAAAAAAATTTTCAAAAAAAATTACAAGTTTTGTTTGTTATAGCTGATAGTAAAGACTCCCTCTAGTATCTGGATTCAGGAATGAGTCATGGTAGATATGGTGCTGTCACTAAAGTCAGGGGAGGCTGTGTGATACATGCACCATCATCTGTGTTGCCACCATCTAGTGAGGACTGCTCAGGCAGGGGACACGAGCTGGTGGTCAGGACAGAAGTAGAGAGAATTACAGGAGAAGGACACCCCACTGCAAGTTAGGGTTATCTGGACCCTCTGGGTGGGCACATTCCAGGGTGAAAGTGAGAGGAAGAAGCATCTCTTCTCCCATATGCAGTGTGAGCACCATCCTGTTCAGAACAGGAGAGGAAGTAGGATCTGTCACCCCTAACAACACATGTGCAGACTTACAGCTTGGGGTTCATTTCTACAGTGAAGTTCAGCTTCATCACTACTGCCAACCCTCCCCATGTCCTCTTTGTATAAACTAACAGACAAAAGGGAGATGGAGAATTGAGACTGGTCTTGCTTCAAGCAAGTGGGCTTGGGACTGATGTCAGCCTATGCAGAAATCTCTTACATGTGGCTCTTTCTGTGCTGGGAATCTATGAAGAGCACTAGGGAGAAATGACTGACACCTGAGAGAGGGCGACACCATCACCCAGCGCCTCTGCTGCAAAACACACCCTCCAGTAACACAACGAGCAAACCCTGGGCAAGACTTGACTGAATGAATGGCAGTTCTTTGTGAGAAGTAGAAATGAGAACCATGGGTTGCTTTGGTAAATTGTCAGGGTTTGAAAATACAGCTCAGGTTTCACAGTTACATCTATAGTATTTATATTACTATTATTTGAAATTTCTCATGAGAAAAGCCACTAGAAGTGAAATTGTTCTTTAAAGTCAAGAAAGAAGAGGCCTCAGAGGTGCTTCTCTGTGGGGACAAGTGCATGGAGTCCTGCATACAGGGCATAGGTTCAGGGCGTCTGAGTGGCAGGCCACCTCCTTTGCTAGGCACGTGAGTGGTAAACTGCTTACTGCATCGGCACAGCTCTGGGCACGAGGCCATGTGTTTTAGTCCCACTCTTTGATTGTTCACTGCAAAGACAGTTAGCAGACATTACATTGGTGGCTGTCTACATTTTCATAGGCACTGCCTGAGTACATATACATGGTAACTGCACAATAAAATCAGGCCTGCTTCCCGATTGGTCTCTGGAGGACTTGATTAGAGACCCCACAGCCACACTCTTCTCTACCCTGTTCTGTGGACCTCCTCAGGGATGAGAGAGCCCATGCACTTCTCTGCAGACCCCAAGCTCTCATTCTGGGAAACCTACATGATCCTGCAGGAGGGTCTTTTTCCCCTGACTGATGTTGCGATGGAAGAGTCAAGTTCAGCTTTCAGCTTTATCTTGCTTTGTGTGTCTTAGGGTCACATTTATCTGTGCATGCTAATGACATGAAAAATTGAATTTTGGAAAAAAATCTGAAAGTGACCAGGGCAGGATGGGTTTCAAGTGTCCTGAATGTTCATCTAAGCAAAATTGAATTTACACATTTCCATTATTAGATATTTCAAAAGGTTTTTAGTGATTAAAAACAGAATGGACTAATACATAAAAATATTCTTCCAAATTCTTGTGAATTATATTCCTAAGCCTATAATTTGGCACCATGAATTGGAACTTACCAGCACATTTATTTGATTTTCTAAAATATTTAATGTACTTCCTTCTGATCACGGTCCCTTGTTGACATTTACCAACTGAAAGTTGTTAACCATGTGCGATTCCATTCTATAAAATGAGGTTTTGAACATAGAACCTCATTTCCCTCTAAAGATTTCAAAATGTACAATTACTCAAACCATAATGGTTCTATGAGTTATGAAGATGACCAAAGCAAGATTATCAATCAAAATATTAAAACTTATTAATTCCATGGTAATAAGTATACAAATTAGCAGTGTTTAAAATCTCTACATGACATACCATATGTAAGTTATGTCCCATGAAGTTATTAAATTGAAAAATGAAGAATTAAAACTGACATTCCCTATAAGAAAAATTGACTCATTTTAGCAGGATCTCAAAGAAGCAAACATCTTTAGAGGACAATATCCTCATTACACCATACAGAACATGGTCCTCTGGGCTCCAACTGTTCTAATGAGGTCTGAGGACCATGTTGTGTATGGTGCAATGAGGATATTGTCTTCTATAGATATTTACTACTTTAATAAGCAAAGAAGCTACTGGGAAAGCTCACTAGTAGACCGAATTTCCTCCTCCAATGCCCTTTTCAGAATCCACACTAACTCTGAATCTGAGAACACAGAGGTACTTTGTCACCTGAATAAGCTGAGCAGAGCACAAACATTTGTAAGTTTTATGGAAAGGATGTGTTTTAGTTCTGTCTCTGCAGATTTGTAATTTTAATGTCTGTAGAAAAGCAAGAAGTTCCCACAGGAGAATACAGAACTGTGGCTTCCCCAGTGGGACATGTCATCTCTCTCAATTTTATTGTCTTCTCTGATGGATAGCAGCAATCCAAGAGATCTGGGCTTCAAACCCTTAAAGTTTCCTGTACAGATCTGGAAAAGGATCTTGATTGAGATTATTTTCTCATGTTGATAAGGAAACTTAAATTACTCTAATTCTGGTCCTTAATCAAATTAGTCCAAACCTGTCCCACAACCTATATTGCCTCTACTTTGATGTGAGGGACTCCTGGCACCCCCATAATTTCCCTGAAGCCCTGAAGTGTGTGATGGGCCCCTCTTTCCTAGTTTGCACATGGAGCACACTTTCTTGGGGTTAGTGATGGTTTGGTGAGTCATCTTTTCCAAAGTGACAGTTCTGTGGCTCAAGTTCTAAGTGAAATATTAAAATTAAGAAAAGAAGAGGAAGACCTATAGGTCACATGTTGTAGAAATCACAGGCAGATTGAATCTAGTCAGAGTCGAGGCAGAGTCCGAACTGCAGTCCACTCTAAGAAACCTACATGATCAACTCCACCTTCTCTGAGAGAAACCATGTAAAAAGCAGGCTCAGTCTCCTGGGTACTGTATATAAATATACATAAAAGCATTAACATGCTATATTAAAAAATATCCCCATTATCTGGAGTCAAAAGAAAGGACAGTCATTTCAAGCAGACCCATTATATCCCAGTTGTAGAAATCAGAAGATAGTTCTTCAACACTGCCATTATCAACATGTGAAGGATAAGTACAAGCATGATAATGAATTAAAGATTTGTTTTTCCTAGAGGTAATGGAAACTTGGACTAAATGGAAATGTATAAAATGAAAACTAATATCCACTGACAGAAATTCCACATGGATGGGATGAGGGAGGTTGGAAAACTGAAGAAGAAAGTCACAATAATTGCCAAAGCATGGGACCTCCAAAGCCACATGAGAAGGAAACATAAAACAGGAAAAGGGTGCAAGTCATTGAACAAGTATTTCAGCATATGAACACTTAGGAAAGACACATCAAGGGTGGAGGAAAAGTATCCCCTCATGCAGCCCCTATCCTGGACCAGCCACATGAAAGTTTTGTGCCTTTGGTGAATTGGGCTCTGCCTTACTCCCTGGCATAGCCCATTAATCACCAAGGTGCCACCTGGAATACTGTCCCTCATATACACTCACATCCTTGGAGGCTTCTGAATGAACCATGGCAGAGGGTTGGCCAGTACTCCCAACTTTGTGGAGCCAATAAAAGCTCTTTGGAGAGGTGGAGAATTGCAGAACACACCTTTGTTGTAATGTGGACATGCTGTGTAATTAGGTGTTGTTGAGTCCAATCTCTTTGTAGCCATGATTTTTCATAGAGAGGAAAATAATTTAATCGCTAATTGTGAGGAATAGGCCAAAACATACTGAACAAGTGGGTTCCAACCAGTTAAAGAAGGCTCTCTGGGGAGTTGGGCATGGTGGTATTTGCCTGTAATCTCAGCAGCTTGGAAGGCTGAGGAAGGAGGGTCATGAGTTCAGAGCCAGCCTCAGTGAAAAATATTTACTAAGCAGATCAGTGAGATCTTGTCTCCACATAAAATAAAAGTAGGGATGTGGATCAGGGATTGAGTGCCCTCGAGTTCAATCTTCATCATCGTTCCCTTCCAAAAAAGAAGAATTTCTGAGGAGTGAGTCTCAGGCTTTGGATTTATAACAGCTTTAATGGAGGTTCTAAAGTGTAGATCTAGTATAGAATAAGTGTTATGGGCCAAGCTCTGGGGTGGATGTGCATACATTTGAATCCAGGCATTTATATATGTTATATATAATAGATTTGATGTTGATCTACTGATGTAATATTTCCTACTTAAGGCAATTATTTGCTTTAGTTAAAGTATGAAATAGTAGATACATATATTTTAAATAATCTGCAACTACATATTGAAAAATAACAGTCATCAGAAAATCATGCATGTGAAGCTAGATTATTACATGACCCTTTAGAACATGTAGATCTATAAAGCAAGATAGTGAGAGAAACAATAAAACTGAAACATTCATGAACTTGGGATACCATTTAAAAATCTGAGGTGAATGTTGGTCCACAATCTGACTTCCATAACAAGACCCCTACAGCACAAATATTAAAAATCAAGAATAAATAAAGGGGATAGATTCAAACTAAAAAAGCTGCTTCTCAGCAAAAGAAACAATGTGAAGAAAGAAACTACGGATTTTATACAAATCTTTACCACATGTAATTCAGAAAAAGCACTAATGTCTAGAGTATATAAAGAGCTCAAAATTAAAACAAACAATAACAACAAAAACCAATTAACAAATGGACTCTGTAACTGAACAGACAACTTGACAGAAGAAATATAAGCCATTAGCAAATATATGAAAAAACATCCCACCTATCTAGCAATTAGGAAAATGAAAATCAAAATTAAGATTTTATCTCACTTCAGTCAGAATGGCAATCATTAATAATACAGGCAACAATAAATGTTGGTGAGGTTGTGGGGAAAAAGGAACACTCACACATTGCTCATGAGATTGACGCCAAATTGGTGCAACCACCATGGAAAGCAGTATGGAGATGCCTTGAAAAATCAGAATGGAAACATCATTTGACTTAGCTATCCCTCTCTTTGGACTATACCCAAAGGACTTAAAAGCAGCATACTAGAGGGGAAACAGCTGCACCAATGTTTACAGCAGCACAATTCACAATAGATAAACCATAGAACCAACCTATGTTTCCTTCAACAGATGAATGGATAAGTAAAATGTGATTATATATATAACTTTCCCCACCAATGGAATATTACTTAGCTGTAAAAATGAATGAAACTATGCCATTTGGTGGTAAAAGGATAGAGTTGAAGAATATCATGCTAAGTGAAACAAGCCCCAACCCCCCCACACACACAGAAACACAAAGGCCAAATGTTCCCTCCAATAAGTGTATGCTAAATCACAATGGGGGTTGGGAAAAATAGTTATTTAGATTAAGTAGAGATGATTGCAGGGAGGGGAGGGCATATGGGGATAGAAATGATAGTAGAATGAAACAGACATTACATATAATACTTAATATATATAGATGCTAAAACACTGAACAAGTGGGGGGGGAAGAATAGAAATTCAGTGGATTAGACAAACTTGGATTGAAAGGAAGAAAAGGGAATAGGAGTACAAATGACAGTAGAATGAATCAGACACAACTTTTCAATGTTTATATATAAATACACCACCAGGGAAGGTCCACACCATGTACACCTCAAGAATGGAATGCTAACTAAAATGAGTTTTACTCCATGTATAATATGTCAAAATTTGCTCTACTATCATGTATACCTAAAAAGAGTAAGAAATTTTAAAAATGACAAGGGAAAATTTGTATACCGAGAAGGTTTGTCAGTTAAAAACACTTCAATGAATCGTAATGTCATTAAGGTTAAATAGAAGTATAAAAGAGTACCTTGAGCCCATAGAAAACAACAATAGTAAATAGAGTTGCCCAAGCCAGTCTGCACAACTAGCTATAATCACAAAATTTTTGGTTTACAACTCTTTTCTATTTGTTTTACAAACCAGCACAAGAACAATACTTACAAGTTGAGTAGAGAGGAAACATTACAGAGCAGTGTATAAATACTATGAATAGTGCTGTGTGCACTCAAAGCATCCTCAATTTCCTCCCCCATGCAATAAAAAAACCATGCAGTTGAAGACACACTAGTTACTGATTAGATAACACATACATGTGTTTGTGACATTCAGTATGTGGGCAGCTACTCAACTTTGCAGGTCAGGTCCAATAGATAAGGAAGACACTCTCTTCACCCAAGACAGTGTTTCCTTGAGTAATACTATGAAAGCAAGAGAGAAAGAAAAAGGGAAAGACACAGGCAACTGTATTGCAAGACTAGGAAAACCCCAACACTGAACCTGTGTACTGGGGAGTCCCAAACAGCTTTTCAGGGTCCTGACTGAGAAGTGCTGGGCAGAGCATCCTCTCCACAGGTGAGAGTCTGAAGTCTTGTTCTAACTTGTATTTAAAGTGAGGCCAAATAAATACAAGTTAGAACAAAGAAAACTTCATTCTAACATCTTGCATGACCTGGTGATCCCCTGAAGGACACCACGTCCTCCCAAGAACAGGTTAGATCCTAGAGGAGCGAGTCAGCCTTGAGATGACTAAATAAATTGGGATTCCAATGAGTGAGCCACCGAGCCAGATGCATTCAGAAATCAGCATTCTTTATCTGTTTCATCCAAGATTGCAGACATCATTCAACCAAGAAAAGGGAAGATCTTTAGTATTTTCCTTAGACCTCTAGGACTAAATCTTCCCTCCTGGGCTTATAAACAGTTTAAACTCTCATATGTAAAATGAAGCCAGTTTTCTGCATAAAATAATGTGGAGATAAGCATGAACCCTAGAGATTTACCCTTTGGAATAACGAATGGTGTGAATATTATTCTCCTAGAACTTATCATTATATTTTAATATTTATTTTCCCAAATAAAGTTAAATGAAATGTTGGTGGGTGGTGTTTTGTTGACCCAAAGGGCTCACACATGAAGAGAATATTGTGTTTTTACTTTTTGAACAGGACTTGTAGATGAGAGTCTAGGGGTTTATTTCAATCAAAAATGTGTTCTCTCTCTCTCTCTGTGGTGTCATGGGGTCTTGGAGCTATAAGATCTGAGGAGGGACAGGGTTAGTTTATAGTAACTTATAATTACTGGGTTGCAGAGGGTTCTGGGAGACCATGACATATGCTATCTCTCATATAATCCAATAAGTATAACAAACATTATATTGTAAATTATTAAGTAGAACCAAAGGGTCTACAAAATCAAAATATATAATGATAAAAAATGTGGGGACATAACTGCTCCTATAGTATGTCTTTTTCTTTTTACAGTCATCATGTTACATGTTTCTAGTTACACTTTTTTACTGGGTATGCAAAACTAAAGAGGTGGTCCCAAATTGTGATGTTTTTCCTACACTAGAGGCTAGTATAGTCACCTCAGTGATGAAGGTCATAGAATTCATGAGGAACTGCATGGTTTCTTCAGTCCAAGAGTCAGGATGGGCCTATGGACCATGTGGATTCCCCAGGAAACATTAAGACTATTTCCCCCTTCAGCAACACTACTTTATTGCCTGAATACGCACGTTGGCTCCTAGTCTCTTGGGTCTTTCTCCTCTCCCTGATTGGGAGCTTGTATAACTCTCCAGAGTTGTAGATCCCTTAGAGAGTACTGCTACTCTATAAGGTGAAATGTTAAACTCATAATTCACACTAGGGATATCTGGGCATTATTTTAGTATCCCTAGGTCCTTCCTATAACTCTCTTAATTTTCCCATAATTACAAACAAGAGAGTATATAATTTACATAAATAATATTCTCCAAATAAAACTTGATTAAACATATGAAATAATTAATGGAGACGTTATACCATTATTTACCCAATAGAATGTTTTACTATTGCATCGATCCATTAGCAAAGTGAATAGTGGGAGATGTGTGACCTAATAACATCATTAAATGCATGACAAGGTTAACATTAAGAAATTCACACTTTATTTAGCAACAAATTACATCTGTTATGAAATATAAGTAAAAACGCTCTGTAAAACTGGCATGGTGGACCATGCTTTGACCCTAGGGATGTGAGAAGCTTTGCAAGTTCAAAGTCAGGCTCCATAACTTAGTGAGGACCTATGCAACTTAGCAAACCCTATCTCTAAATAAAAAAGAAAAAAATCTGAGGATGTAGTTTACTGATTAAGTGCCCCTAACTTTAAAGAGCTCTGAAAATTTTAAATTTTAAATTTCATATAAATCTTAAGAGACTCTGAAATAATCAACTCCAGTTGTGAAAAATGAGACTCTTTAGTAATTGTTGATTTATACTAAAATTATATCCTTTTAGGGATGCACAATTCTATACTTGTATTTTCTTATTTCTATCATATCACCTAAAGATGTTAAGAAAAATTTCAGCAAATGTCCAAAGTGATTACCCATTTTCTATATTTAAATGATTTTTTCTCTCCTAGGTCCCAAATACTTCAAGGGATGGGCTATAGATATGAAACTTACTACCATCTTTATATTTGTCAAGGTGTTTTTGTAAATATTTTGCTGTTATCTAAGGTACACACTTTGAACAGATGCTACTCCACATTTGCTACAGATATGAGGTCAGTAATTTAAAAATGTCGGAAATTTGAATACAGTCTTGGATACATTCTTTGGGTTTCCATATGCTATAAATCCTCCAGTGTTTTAAAAATGATGGATCAATGGCCAAAAGCTTTGCAAAAATTTTTCCGTACATCCTCTCTCTAGTATGAATTCTGAGGTGCTGAGTAGGATGTGAACAATTATTGGAGACTCTGTCACCTATTTTATATTTATATGATTTCTGTGCTATCATATCTCTGGTGTGAAATAGTGTTGAATTACTGTGAAATAGGGTTGATTCATCCTTAAAGACATTGATGCAATGTTTTCAATGTAAAACTTCTCTCCAGTATAAAATCTATAATGTTTAGTAAGATGTGATCTTCAATATTAAAAGCTTTGCCATTCTTCACATTTACAGGACCTCTCTCTAGTATGGGTTCTCTGGTGTCGAGTAAGTGATGATTGTTGATTAAAAGCTTTGCCACATTCTCTACATTTGTAGGGCTTCTCTCCACTGTGGATTCGCAGGTGATAAGTAAATGATGATTTTTGACTGAAACTTTTGCCACACACTGTACATTTGTAGGGCTTCTCTCCAGTATGAATACTTTTGTGCCAATTACGCTGTGAGATGCCATTAAAAGCTTTGCCACATTCTTCACAGCTGTAGGGCTTCTCTCCAGTGTGAATTCGCTGGTGGTGAGTAAGTGATGATTTTTCACTAAAACTCTTGCCACACTCTTTACATTTGTAGGGCTTCTCTCCAGTATGACTCCTTTTCTGACAATTACGCTGTGAGATTCTACTAAAAGCTTTGCCACACTCTTTACATCTGTAGGGCTTCTCTCCTGTGTGGATTCGCTGGTGCTGAGTAAGTGATGATTTTTCACTAAAACTCTTGCCACACGCTTTACATTTGTAGGGCTTCTCTCCAGTATGAATCCTGTTGTGGCGATCAAGATTTGAGTTTCTATTAAAACTCATGCCACACACTTTACATTTGTAGGGCTTCTCTCCAGTGTGGGTTCGCTGGTGCTGAGTAACTGATGATTTTTACTGAAACTCTTGCCACACACTGTACATTTGTAGGCCTTCTCTCCCGTATGAATTCTCTGGTAATTTTTAAGGCTTGGTTTTTGACTGAAACCTTTGCCAAATTGTTTACACATGTGGGGCATCTCTCCAGGGTGTGTCCACTGGTGACAAATAAGATTGCAGCTTTTATTAGTAGTTTTGTCACATTCTTTGCATTTGCATGGCATATCTCCTGTATGAACACTGTGATGTTGAGTAAAGTTCTTGAGTGCATTGCATTCTTCACATTGGTAGGTCTTCTCTGCAGAATAAATTTTTTGGTGTTGAGTAAGGGTTGAAAAACTTTTTAAGGCTTTCCCACACTTTTTACATTTTCAGGTCTCTCCTTCAGTCTAAATCCTCTGATACTTAACAAGTTGTAACTTTTCACTAAAAGTTTTTTCACATTCTTTAAATTTGTAGAATTTATCACTGTCATACTATCTGCTGTGTTTAAAAAATATAGCAAAGAATTTGCTCTCTCAATATCTTCTATACTTATAGGGCTCTCTTTCTCTATAAATTTTCTTGTATTAAGCAAGCTCTGCACTGTGGTTAAGAGCCCTTTCACATATCTTACACTTGCAGGTTTTGACTTGGCTATGAATATTTTCATGAATAATAGTTTTTGATCACTGAAGCAAGACTTTCCTACATTTTTCATCTTGGTAAATTTCCTTCAGACAAGGACTAGGATTTCTCTACATTCATAAATTTTATCACCAATATAAATATACTGGTCATTACTCAGGGTAGAGACATGGCTTTTTGTGTTACTTAGAGCATTATCTATATAGTGCACTTTCCAGAAATCTGTATTAGAATTGTCATTGAGCAATATTGGGAAGTAGAAACTTTTTTACAATTCTTAATATTGTCCATTTGGGCACAAGGAGAAATTAATCTTTTGTTTCAGAAAAATGGACATTTTATAAAATAAACTCCCAAAGGATCACTTTTAGAAATATCTTATCTGTACAAATGTTTGACTTCAATTTTAGCTCAGTGCTACTTTTATAATTGGCCAAGTTAAAAACTGATGCATGGACTAGATTTCAAATTTTCCACATTGCCTTTCAGTTCAAAAATGGCTGTGGATTTATTCTTAAAGACATATAAAACTCCTCAAAATAATTTGAATACATTGAATTTTTGTTTCAGATATTAATTGTCTCTGGTGTCTTTTAACCAAAAAATTTTTATCATAAATAGTGACTATTGATTGATTTTCAAATATTTGAACTTTACTCTCACCTATATTTTCCCATTGCTTTCTTGGTTGTAGATAGTCAAAGTCACACTTTCCATATCTTCCATCTCTCTCATTTATTCCCTGCTCTGGTAAAATTTGTCGAGGATGATGAGAAGTCATGGCTGAAATAAATAAAAATAACAAACATGTTTATTTACTGTACTGGGCTGAGTATATTTTGGAAACCTAAGAAATTACAGCAAATAATAACATCAGCAGGGGAGTGGATTATTAAATACAAGTCCATCAGTACTGTAGAAATATATAAATCAAATAAAAATACACACAGAAAATTACTTTGAAGATTGTCCTAATCATCTTTGTGTTCACAGTATCCAAGATGAGTACATTACTATGGAGAGTAATATAGTAGAGAAAAATACATTGTGTTACACAAAGATTTTCCTCCTTCAGAATATATTTTCAAAATCTACCAACTTTCTTCTGTTTCATTAAAGATAAAAATATGAAACATATGAATATTTGGGGACTGTTCAAAAAGGGGTTCCTGCTTACCAACAGAAAAAAACATGGCTAAATCAACTGTAAGCAAAGTTATGAATCACTCAAAGGGAATAGTCAATTATTATTTAAAAGAAGTTTACTGAACTAAACCAACACACAAAAAACAGAATAAAATTAGTCAAAAATTGTTAATAGTAATAAGCAGAAAATGTATGTTGAAAGACTTTCTGTAGAAAATGTCGGAAAGAGTCAGGAGTGGTTGTACATAGCAACATAGGAGGTTGAGCTAGAGCATCAAAATTTGAAGGCCAGACAAAGTAAAAAATGCAAAGTGCTAAATTACCCTTTAGTTCTCTTTCCAGTACTAATAAACACATCTCGAAAAATAGAAAAAATGAACATCCAAACAGCTCAGTTTTCTCCATGTTGTAAAGACTTAAAGTAGGTTTTAATCCATGTTTTAAAACTCAGAATACTGAGAGCATCCAAGAGAAAAAGATGGGTCACCTAGAAATGTGTAACTATATCATTGTGAAATCCAATCTTCACAACACAGGAAGAAATTCGAGTCTATCTATATTTAAGGGATGAAAGAATAAAATTATCAACCAAGACATTATATTCACAGCTACTACCTTTCAAAAGAGAAGGAAAATGAAGACTTTAAACATATAAAAATACACACACTATTCATCAACACTGGATCTGTTCTCCAAAAAGTACTAAATGTAATCTTTCATAATAAAATGTAAGTGCACAGCATCATAAGTTATATGAAATTTTAAACATTTCTTGGCAAAAACAATTCTATTTTATTGTAATGATGGGTCATAAAACATGTAATTTTGCAATAGAATTTGAAAGAAAAAAAGCATAACAACAATACTGTTTATAGGCATATATACCTGTAACAATAATATAATTTTAAAAGGACACATAAATATATTCAATTTTTTAATAAAGTGAAGTCAAGTTGATACTCATACAAAGTATGAATAGGAGACTCTTCAGTTTTAGACTTTTTGTTGGCAAATGCAAGATTACAAAATTCTGATCTAAACAAAACTTGGATATCTCAATTAACTCTAAATATTGCAACTGTTGGTTGTCTACAGGATACTCTAAATCTAAGCACACACACACACTGAAAACAAAAGGATATAATAATGACACATACAAAAGTGATCGAACAAAACCAGGACTGTCTAAATTATAGTACACAAAACATAGTTTAAGACAGTTATAGGACATAGAAAGCATTTTAAATTAAAAAAAAAACTTTAAAAAAGGCAAAAGAGTGAAAATACCCTTTCCCTTAGCTTCTGAATTAGGAATAAATACATTCGCTACGTACTTCATACTTCCAAAACACACAAAAAACAACACTGAGAGGGTTGAATGAAAACAAAGAATCACTGTCATACTAAGAGACATCAATCCCCACTTACTGAAAAAAGAAATACAGAGAAGCAAAGTGGTAATTGCAAAGCATAAGACTTTGAAAATATTTTGAAAGTACTATAGAATTATAGAATCTGTGTTCATAATCACAAGTGGGATATTATGCTGGTTAGATCAATTTTATATATTAAAACAAAGGTTAATAAATATTTAAGTGATAGTTATTTTGTAACCAACATGGAATAAATATTTGGAATCAAAAGTGGTAGGGATTTTCAAAAATCCCTAAATATGTGTCAGTTGATTGAACACTCTTGGGCATGCTGTTGTTCAAAATTGAAAGATTAAATTTAAAGATGTTTATACTACTTAAATTTAACTAGAGGCTCCATGTAGTATTCATCAACCTCCCATTGTTAAACAATTTTTTTGCAGAGAAATATATCCTTTAAATTGTATGAATATCTCCCAAAATACAAATAAGATTATTTCCCTGCTAAAATTATACTAAAATTTACAGCATTCAATTGTAAATGCAAACATGGAGTCAGGTAGATGGTGTTGTTAGTGAGTATGGCAATAAGCCCTCACATCAATAGCAAATTAAAAACATCGCACACCAGTGTTGTTATATTGTTATTCAACAGAGCCATCATGGGGGACACAAACCAAATATCCCTTGAGAAGAATGATGAGCCATATTGGAATATAGAAACTATAGAACTTTGAAGTCAAAGAATTTATTCTAATTATATATTTTACAAAATGTATGCATACTAGGTTAACTGATATGTCACAGAGAGAATACTGCAGAATTCTAGAACGTGAAAACATCTGTCAACTAAAGAAGCAGCTTTCTGAACAAAAGAGAATAGTTTTGTGATGAGATGACAGAAATGAGCCCTTGCTTTCTAGGCATTCTTTATTTTTTTTTGAGATGTAAACTTTGTAGAGATCTATTAATAAAAATTTAAATTAATTTTACTGAAATGTATATTTAAAATTTTGGAGACAGTATGTTCTATTTTCCGGTTTTTGTTACAATGAAAATTAAAAGATAAAGAGAATTGCAACATTTCTCAAAGCTACATTTCAAATAATGTGGTCTTTATCCTATAAATAAGAACAAGCTCATCCATATACAAATGATGAGCATGCATGTAATCTCAGCTACTAGGAAGTCTGAGGCAAGTGAATTGCAAATTCAAGACATCCTCAATAACTTAGTGAGAACCTCTCTCCAAATATGAGTGAAAAGGAGCTTGGGGTGTAGTTCAGCATGAGAGTATCACTGCCATCAATCCCCATTACACTTATGCATAGAAAACTTCAATTTCTACGTACATGAGCAGAATGAAAAGCCAATCAAGATAAAATACAAAAGTCATGGACAAAAGAGGCTTAATATTTATACAAGCAAAAGCACATATAATATTATTGGCAATACAAACATGAATCATACATATCTTAGTTTGTAAAGCAATTAACTGATATGAGGAAACCCAGTCCTTAACAGGGAACCTACAGTATACAATTAAAAAAAGAAAAAAAAACAAGCAATTTGTAAATATCTACCAATGTATTATTTTACAAATCCTCTAACTCAAATAAAACTTACACCATCTCTCCAAACAGCAGTCTTTGTCCAACTTGACATTCATTCCATGGCAGATAATTTCACAGAAAATCCATTACACACATCAGAAAAAACGCTGATAAGGAAATTTTAGTGAAAAAATGTATAATTAAGATTAGAGAAACTGACTTATGATAGTAATGTATTACAATGGGTGAACCTAGAGGTCTCCAGAAATGTGCAAAACTTTCCTGCAAATAATGGAAGAAGGGCTGGAGGTGTAGAGTCGTGTTAGAGAGCTTGCCTAGCATGTGTGAGACCCTGGGTTCAATTCTCAGCACCATATATGGATAAATAGGAAATTCATTAACAACTAAAAATATTTTTAAAATTATGGAAGAGCTGTCAGATAATATTGACACTCACAAGGCAAGGGGAGTGTTTTGTTGTTAATTTGAATGTATGGAGGAAAAGCAGGATACTACATAATTTTAAAGCACAAAACACAGGACAAGTTTTTCTGATAACAAGAGAAAGTATTAAAAGCTTCTCAAAAATATTTTCTGCTGGATAATGTCTCAATGAACATTTATTGTAGGCTTCCTCCCCTACCTCAACTATGTCCTCTGCTATATGCGAGCCACAGGATTTGACATCACTGCATTCCTCTAAGTCAACAATATTTCAAGTGAAAGATATATATCTTGCCACCAAAAGAAAACATTAATGGTGAAAATAAACATCATTAACATTTTCTTGTCAGCACCAAGAACTACCCCATCTTTTTTATTGAAAGCATAAATCTGCAACACATTCTTGTGAAGAAGTTCCCAAAAGATATACTTCAAGGGAAGAAAATTAAGTAATGATAATTAGGAATTTTGAAGGAAAGTTATGCTCACCCACAAAGACTAGGTTGCTGTAGTTCTCCAACATCACTTCTCTATATAAATTCTGCTGGGCAGGATCCAGGCATTCCCATTCCTCCTTAGAGAAATCAATAGCGACATCCCCGAATGTCAATGGCTCCTGAAATAAAAATTGTTAGATCAATAGAACATGGACCAAACCACTATTCAGTTTTTAATTTGAATTAAGAGTTTGTAGAACTGACTGTCATGTAGGAGAGTGACTTTAATTATGTAATAAGATACTTTCCATTATCTAATTCAGAGGAAAATACATGAGTCCAAATACAGTATATATATACCATATCAGAGTGATGTGAAGGATCTATACCATAACCCAAGCACTGAATAAAAGCCCAACTCCTAACTTTTGTGTCATCAGTGAATGTGAAATTTGGCAGACATTCCAGATGCAAATCAGACTTCTCAAATATATTCTCATAAGGTGATTGTGTACAAGGGAGAAAAAACACTGGTTAAATAGCTTTGGAAAACAGTCTTGTTCCTATTCTCTCTGCTTTCTATCCATCAGATATATTGAGATCCCCAATACAATTAGTTTCAAGTATCATCCATGAAAAATTCCCAATGTGCAAATTATTCATAAAATATTAATGTTTGGAGACAGGTAAAGTGACACTTCCACCTCATGAAAAGACAAACTTGAAATATTTCAAGTTCTATAAGCAGTTCAACGAATGAATCAATTTGGTACAATAGAATAAACAATGGGTTACAGAAGACTTCAAGAAAGAGATTAAAAAATTCTAAGGGGTAAACAAGAACACAGACACAACATATCAAAATCTCTTGGACACTATGAAAGCAGTACTAGTAGGAAACTTCATTGCATGGAGTTCATTCTTTAAAAGAATAAAAAGTCAATAATTGATCTCATACTTCATTTCAAAGCCCTAGAAGAACAAATCAACAGCAAACGCAGTAGAAGGCAAGAAATACTTGAAATTAGAACTTAAATTGAATTAAAAGAAACAATTAAACCTTGACAAAAAGTTGGTTCTCTGACAGACCCTATGCTAATGAAGACAAAGAGAGAGAAAATTCAAATTACCAGCTTACATGATGAAAAAGGCAATATCCCAACAGACACTACAAAATAGACAGGATATTTAGAAATTATCTGGAAAATGTATACCCCAATAAAACAGAAGACACTGAAGGCATCAACAAATTTCTTAAGTCATATGATATGCCCAGATTGAATCAGGAAGACATACACAATTTAAACAGACCAATATTAAATGATGAAATACAAGATGCCATCAGAAGCTTATCAACCAAGAAAAGCCCAGGCCCAGATGGATACACTGCCGAGTTAAACAAGACCTTTAAAGAAGAAATTCAAAATACCAATATTCTTCAATTTATTTCAGAAAATACAGAAAGAAGCAGCACTTCGAAACTCATTCAATGAGGCCAATATCACCGTGATCCCCAAACCAGGCAGGGACAAATGAAAGAAAGAAAACTTCAGGCCAATATCTCGAATGAACATAGATGCAAAAATTCTGAATAAAATTCTGCCAAATTAAATACAAAAACATTTTTTTATTGTTGGTGGTTCAAAACATTACATAGTTCTTAATATATCATATTTCACAGTTTGATTCAAGTGGGTTATGAACTCCCAATTTTACCTCGTATACAGATTGCTGTATCACATCAGTTACCCTTCCATTGATTTACATATTGCCTTTCTAGTGTCTGATGTATTCTGCTGTCTATCCTAGTCTCTACTATCCCCCCCTCCCCTCCCCTCCCCTCCCCTTTTCTCTCTCTACCCCTTCTACTGTAAGTCATTTCTTCCACTTGTATTATCTTGTCTTACCCCTCCTTTCCTCTTATATGTAATTTTTTATAACCCTAAGGATCATCTTCCATTTCCATGCGATTTCCCTTCTCACTCCCTTTCCCTCCCACCTCTCATCCCTGTTTAATGTTAATCTTCTTCTCAAGTTCTTCGTCTCTACCCTGTCCTTGGTTACTCCCCTTATATCAAAGGAGTCATTTGGCATTTGTTTTTTAGATTGGCTAGCTTCATTTAGCATAATCAGCTCTAATGCCATCCATTTCTATGATTTTGTCATTTTTTTAATGCAGAGTAATACTCCATTGTGTATAAATGCCACATTTTTTTATCCATTCATCTATTGAAGGGCATCTAGGTTGGTTCCACAATCTTGCTATCGTGAATTGTGCTGCTATGAACATTGATGTAGCAGTGTCCCTATAGCATGCTCTTATTAGGTCCTTAGGGAATAGACCGAGAAGGGGAATAGCTGGGTCAAATGGTGGTTCCATTCCCAGCTTTCCAAGAAATCTCCATACTGCTTTCCAAGTTGGCTGCACCAATTTGCAGTCCCACCAACAATGAACAAGTGTACCCTTTTCCCCACATCCTCTCCAGCACTTGTTGTTGTTGGACTTCATGATGGCTGCCAATCTTACTGGAGTGAGATGGTATCTTAGGGTGGTTTTGATTTGCATTTCTCTGACTGCTAGCGATGGTGAGCATTTTTTCATGTACTTATTGATTGATTGTATGTCCTCCTCTGAGAAGTGTCTGTTCAGGTCCTTGGCCCATTTGTTTATTGGGTTATTTGTTATCTTATTGTCTAATTTTTTGAGTTCTTTATATACTCTGGATATTAGGGCTCTATCTGAAGTGTGAGGAGTAAAGATTTGTTCCCAGGATGTAGGCTCCCTGTTTATCTCTCTTATTGATTCTTTTGCTGAGAAAAAACTTTAGTTTGAGTAAGTCCCATTTGTTGATTCTAGTTGTTAACTCTTGCGCTATGGGTGTCCTATTGAGGAATTTGGAGCCCGATCCCACAGTATGTAGATCATAGCCAACTTTTTCTTCTATCAGATGCCATGTCTCTGATTTAATATCAAGCACCTTGATCCATTTTGAGTTAACTTTTGTGCATGGCGAGAGAAAGGGATTCAGATTCATTTCGATGCAAATGGATTTCCAGTTTTCCCAGCACCATTTGTTGAAGATGCTATCCTTCCTCCATTGCATGCTTATAGCCCCTTTATCCAATATAAGATAGTTGTAGTTTTGTGGATTGGTTACTGTATCCTCTATTCTGTACCATTGGGCCACCTGCCTGTTTTGGTACCAGTACCATGCTGTTTTTGTTACTATTGCTCTGTAGTATAGTTTGAAGTCTGGTATCGCTATACCGCCTGATTCACACTTCCTGCTTAGCATTGTTTTTGCTATTCTGGGTCTTTTATTATTCCATATGAATTTCATGATTGTTTTATCTATTTCTACAAGAAATGATGTTGGGATTTTGATTGGCATTGCATTTTACTTATAGAGAATTTTTGGTAATATCGCCATTTTGATGATGTTAGTTCTGCCTATCCATGAACAGGGTATATTTTTCCATCTTCTAAGGTCTTCTTCTATATCTCTCTTTAGGGTTCTGTAGTTTTCATTGTATAAATCTTTCACCTCTTTTGTTAGGTTGATTCCCAAATATTTTATTTTTGGGGGGGATATTGTGAATGGAGTAGTTGTCCTCATTTCCGTTTCAGAGGATTTGTCGCTGATATACAGGAATGCATTTGATTTATGCGTGTTGATCTTATATCCTGCCACTTTGCTGAATTCATTTATTAGCTCTAATAGTTTCTTTGTAGACCCTTTTTGGTCTGCTAGGTCAACTGCAAATAGTGATAATTTAAGTTCTTCTTTTCCTATTTTCATGCCTTTAATTTCTTTCATCTAATTGCTCTGGCCAGTGTTTTGAGGACTATGTTGAACAGAAGTGGTGAGAGAGGGCATCCCTGTCTTGTACCAGATCTTAGAGAGAATGCCTTCAATTTTTCTCCATTCAGAATGATGCTGGCCTGTGGCTTATCATAGATTGCTTTTACAATGTTGAGGTATGATCCTGTTATCCCTAATTTTTCTAGAGTTTTGAACATAAAGGGATGCTGTACTTTGTGGAATGCTTTTTCTGCATCGAGATGATCATATGGTTCTTATTTTAAGTCTATTGATGTGGTGAATAACATTTATTGATTTCTGTATATTGAACCAGCCTTGCATCACAGGGATGAATCCTACTTGATCATGGTGTATAATTTTTTTGATATGTTTTTGAATCCGATTTGCCAGAATTTTATTGAAGATTTTTGCATCTAGGTTCATTAGAGATATTGGTCTGTAGTTTTCTTTCTTTGAAGTGTCTTTGTCCGGTTTAGGCATCACGGTGACGTTGGCCTCATAGAATATATTTTGAAGTTCTCCCTCTTTTTCTATTTCCTGAAATAGCTTGAAAAGTATTGGTATTAGTTCCTCTTTAAAGGTTTTGTAAAACTCTGCTGTATACTCATCTGGTCCTGGGCTTTACTTAGATGGTAATCTTTTGATGGTTTCTTCTATTTCCTCTATTGTTATTGGTCTGTTTAAGTTGTCTATATCCTCCTGACTCAATCTGGGCAGATCATAAGACTTAAGAAATTTATATATGCCTTCACTATCTTCTATTTTATTGGAGTATAAGGATTCAAAATAATTTCTGATTATCTTCTGTATTTCTGAAGTGTCCGTTGTGATATTGCCTTTTTCACACCGTATGCTAGTAATTTGGGTTCTCTCTTCTCTTCGTTAGCATGGCTAAGGGTCTGTCGATTTTATTTATTTTTTCAAAGAACCAAATATTAATTTTGTCAATTTTTTCAATTGTTCCTTTTGTTTCGATTTCATTAATTTCAGCTCTGATTTTAATTATTTCTTGCCTTCTACTTCTTTTGCTGTTGTTTTGCTCTTCTTTTTCTAGGATTTTGAGATGAAATGAGATAATTTATTTGTTCGTTTTTTCTTTTTTTAAGGAATGAACTCCAAGCAATGAATTTTCCTCTTAGAACTGCTTTCAATGTGTCCCATAGATTCCGATATGTTGTGTCTGTGTTTTCATTAAACTCTAAGAAGTTTTTAATTTCTTCCTTGATGTCTTCTAAAACCCATTGATCATTCAGGAACCTTTTGTTCATTCTCCAAGTGATGCATCATTTTTCCTTCCTTCTTTTATCATTGATTTTCAGTTTCATTCCATTATGATCAGATAAGATGCATGGTATTATCTCTACTCCTTTATATTGTCTAAGAGTTGCCCTGTGACATAATATATGGTCTATTTTTGAGAAGGTTCCATGTGCTGCTGAGAAAAAAGTGTAACTACTTGATGTTGGGTGGTATAGTGTATATATGTCAATTAAGTCTAGGTTGTTAATTGTGTTATTGAGTTCTATAGTTTCCTTATTTAACTTTTGTTTGGAAGATCTGTCCAGTGGTGAGAGAGGTGTGTTGAAGTCTCCCATGATTATTGTATGGTGGTCTATTAGACTCTTGAACTTGAGAAGAGCTTGCTTGACGAACACAGCTGCACCATTATTTGGGGCATATATATTTATGATTGTTATGTCTTGTTGGTGTATGGTTCCCTTGAGCAGTATGAAGTGTCCTTCTTTATCCCTTTTGATTAACTTTGGCTTGAAATCTATTTTATTAGATATGAGTATGGACACTCCTGCTTGTTTCCGCAGTCCATATGAGTGGTATGATTTTTCCCAACCTTTCACCTTCAGTCTATGTATATCTTTACCTATCAGATGCATCTCCTGTAGGCAGCATATTGTTGGGTCTTGTTTTGTGATCCATTCAACTAGCCTGTGTCTCTTAATTGGTGAGTTTAAGCCATTAACATTTAGGGTTATTATTGAGATATGGTTTGTTCTTCCAGCCATATTTGTATATTAATGTTACTAAACCTGATTTGTTTTCCTCTTTGATTACTTTCCCCCCTTTACTGTCCTACCTCCGACTGTTGGTTTTCAATGTTATTTTCCATTTCCACTTCCTGTAAAGTTTTGCCAAGGATTTTTTGAAGAGATGGTTTTCTAGGTTTTCTAGCTGCGAATTCACACCAATTGGAGTGGGGACCGAGCAGAGCCACCGCCCACATCCGGATCAGGACCAACGACCCGAGGGCGTGGTAGTTACATCACCACAATTGGAGTGTGGGCAGAGCAGAGCCACCACCCGCGCCCGCAGGGGGGGCAGATCTGCGACCGAACAGCGTGGTAGACAGACCACCCTAATTAGAGGAGGAGCACAGCCACTACCCACCCTGCAAGGGAGACTTCCCAACTATACAAGAGCAATATAAATAAATAAGGGGTAAATTTCAAAAACACAACAGTTTCACCAGGCAGAAAAAAATGCGAGCAGTATGAAAAGACAAGGTAAGAAAGGACCACAAGCAATGCAGGTCAATTCAACTTTAGACGAGGTAATAGCCAGCCACAGATGGAATGTCAGATAAAGAGTTCAGGATATACATGCTTCAGATGATATGGAGTCTCAAGGAAGATATGAGACAGCAAAATCAGACAATGAAAGATCACATTGACAAGGAACTACATAAACAAATCCAGGAAGTAAAAGATCAATTTCACAGGGAGATAGAGGTAATAAAAAACAAACAAATAGAAATCCTAGAAATGCAGGAAGCAATAAACCAAATTAAAAACTCAATTGAGAATACTAACAGCAGAGTAGATCACTTAGAAGATAGAACATCAGACAATGAAGACAAAGTATTTCAACTTGAAAAGAACATAGACAGCTTAACAAGTCTGCTAAGAAACCATGAGCAGAACATCCAAGAATTATGGGATAATATCAAAAGACCAAATTTAAGAGTCATTGGGATACAGGAAGGCACAGAGCTCCAAACCAAAGGAATAAACAATCTATTCAGTAAAATAATACGAGAAAACTTCCCAGACTTGAAGAATGAGACAGAATCCCAAATCCTAGAAGCCTACAGGATGCCGAATGTGCAAAATCATAAGAGATCCACACCTAGACACATTACAATGAAGATGTCCAACATACAGAATAAGGAGAGAATTTTAAAAGTTAAAAAAGAAAGGAAGCAGATTACATTTAGGGGTAAACCAATCAGGATAACAGCTGATCTCTCAACACAGACTCTGAAAGCTAGAAGATCCTGGAATAACATATTTCAAACACTAAACAAAAATGGGATCCAACCAAGAATCGTGTATCCGGCGAAATTAAGCTTCAGGATGGAAGATGAAATTAAAACCTTCCACAATAAACAAAAGACAAAAACATTTTTAAAAGGTCGTGCACCAAGATCTAGTGGGGTTTGTCCAGGAATATAAGGTTGGTTCAACATATAGAAATCAATAAAGTTAATTCATCACATCAATAGACTTAAAAATAAGAATCATATGATCACCTCAAGAGACACATAAAAACCTTTCGAAAAATACAGCACCCTTTCATGTTCAAAAAATTAGAAAAACTTGAGATAACAGGAACATACCTCAACATCATACTGGCTCTCTACATTAAGCCTAAGGCCAATATCATTCTAAAGAAAGAAAAACTAAAGGCATTCCCTCTAAAAACTGGAACAAGACAGGGGTGCTCTCTCTCACCACTTCTATTCAACATATTTCTTGAAACTCTGGCCAGAGCAATTAGACAGATGAAAGAAATTAAAGAAATAACTACAGAAAAAGAACTTAAATTAGCACTATTTGCTGAAAATATGATTCGATACCTAGAAGACCCCAAAAGCACCACCAGAAAACTTCTAGAACTAAAAATGAATTCAGCAAAGCAGCAGGATATAAAATTAACACACATTAAAAAAGGCATTTCTGTATTTCAGTGACAACGCCTCAAGAAGGAAATAAGAAAACCTACCCCATTTACAGTAACTTCAAGAAAAGAAAACATAAGATACTTGGGAATCAACTTAATGAAAGAGGTAAAAGATCTATACAGGGAAACCTACAGAACCCTAAAGAAAGAAATCAAAGAAGACCTTAGAAGATGGAAAGATCTACCTTACCCTTGCATAGGCAGAATAAATACTATCAAAACAACCATACAACCAAAAGCACTATAATGATTGAATGCAATTATGAACGAAATCCCAATGACATTTCTCATAGAAATAGAAAAAGCAATCATGAAATTCATCTGGAAAAATAAGAAGCCCAGAATAGCTAAAGCAATTATAAGCAGCAAGAGCAAAGCAGGTGGTATCGCTATACCAGACCTTATACTACAGAGCAATAGTAACAAAAACAGCATGGTATTGGCACTAAAACAGGCCAGTAGACCAATTGTACAGAACAGAGGACACATAGACTAACTCACAAAATAACAATTATCTTATATTAGACATAGGTGCCAAGAACATGCATTGGAGAAAAGATAGCCTCTTCAACAAACGGTACTGCAAAAACTGGAAATCCATTTTCAAAAAAATGAAATTAAAACAATATCTCTCACAATGCACAAAACACAACTCAAAGGGGATCAAGGACCTACAATTTAAACCACAGACTCTGCATCTAATAGATGAAAAAGTAGGCCATAATCTTCATCACATGGGGCTAGGCCACCCTAAATTCCTTAATAAAATGCCTATAGCACAAGAATTAAAACCAAGAATCAACAAATGGAATGGATTCAAATTAAAAGTTTCTTCTCAGAAAAAAATCTGAGGTGAACAGAGAGCCTACATCCTAGGAGTGGATTTTTACCCCTCACACACCAGATAGAGAACTAATATCTAGTATATAAAGAACTCAAAATGCTAAGCACCAAAAACCCAATAATCCAATCAACAAATTGGCCAAGGACCGGAACAGACACTTCTCAGAAAGGATGTAGAATCAATCAACAAATATTTAAAAAAATGTTCATCATCTCTTGCAAGTAGAGAAATGCAAATCAAAACACTCTAAGATATCATCTCACTCCAGTCAGAATGGCAGGTATCATAAAGACAAACAACAAGTGTTGGCAAGAATGTGGGGGAAAACGCACACTCATACACTGCTGATGGGACTACAAATTGGTGCAAACAACATGGAAAACTGTATAGAGATTCCTTCGAAATCTGGGAATGAAAACACCATTTCACCCAGCTATTCCTCTTCCTGCACTATTCTCAAAGGACTTGAAAACAGCATACTATAGGGTCATAGCCATGTCAATGTTTATAGCACCACAATGAAGAATAGCAAACTGTGGAGCCAACCCAGATGCCCTTCAGTGGATGAATGGATAAAAATATGGGGCATATATACACAATGCAATTTTACTCAGCAATAATAAATTCATGGCATTTGCAAGTAAATGCATGGTATTGGAGAAGTGAAGTGAGGCAAACCCAAAAAATAAATGTTGAATGGTTTCTCTGATATAAGAAGGCGGACTATACTGGGGTAGGGAGGAGGAGCATAGGAGGAATAGATGAATTCTACATAGGGCAGAGGGATTGGAGGGGAGGGGAAGAGGCAGGGGATTAACAGTGATTGTGGAATGTGATGACACCATTATCCAAAGTACATGTATGAAGACCCAAATTGGTGCCAACATACCTTATATAGAACCAGAGATATGAAAAACTGTCATATATATGGGTATTAAGAGTTGTATTTCAGAAAGAAATGAGTACATATATAATGGCATAAATTAGCATGAATATACTTTCTGTACAGAGATACGAAAAATTGAGCTCTATGTGTGTGATAAGAGTTGTAATGCATTCAACTCTTGTCATGTATTTAAAAAAATAAATTTTTTAAAAAGAAAGGTATTGAAACCCATTGGGGAAACGATGAGCCTACTTGGCTATATATCTTAAAAACACAGAGCTGGAAGGGAAAATGCATGAACAACAGGAGAAACCAAAAAAGAATGTACAGCAAACAAAGATGCTACATTCTTAGAATCCATGGTCAGAATAGCAGGATAAATGGGAGAAGGTACATAATTTTCTGTGAATTAAAGGATGATATGAGAGCAAATACAGGCAGCAAAGGATCATTTTGATAAAGAGCTACATAAGCAAATACAGAAAGCAAAAGATTCCTTCAATAAGGAGATAGAGATTTTGAAAAAAAAACACCACAAAACAGAGATCCTTGAAATGAAGGAAACAGTAAACCAAATTAAGAACTCAATAGGAAGCATCTCCAACAGAATAGATCACTTGGAAGACAGAACCTCTGACACTGAAGGAAAAATATATAATCTTAAAAAAATAAAGTTGACCCCAGTAAAGATGGTAAGAAACCATGAGCAGAAGATTCAAGAATTGTGAGATAATATGAAAAGACCAAATTTACCAACTATTGGGATAGATGAAGGCTTAGAGGTCTAAACTACAGTAATGGACAATTTATTCAATGAAATAATACCAGAAAAATTTCCAAACATGTAGAGTGAATTGGGAAATCAAATACAAGGACCATATAGGACACCAAATGAACAAGATCACTACAGGTCTACACCAACGCACATCATAAAGAGAACACCTAGCATAGAGGAGGAGCAGAGCATTTCAAAAGCCAAAGAGAAAGAAATCAAATTACATGTGGAGAAAAACCAATCATGATCTCTGGTTTCTGAACTGAGACCCTGAAATCTACAAGATCCTGCAACAGTATAAACCAAGCTCTGAAAGAAATGGATGCCAATCAAGAAGCATGCCCAGCAAAATTAAATTTTGATTAACAATTAGATTTCTATTCAGATGTTATTTTATGACAAAATAAAAACCTTCCATCATACACAAAATTAAAAGAATTTACGAAAAACCTGCACTACAGAATATCCTTGGCAAAATATTCCATCAGGAGGAAATGGACAACAATAAAAAAAACAGAAAAGGGTAGTATCACTCTAAAGGTAAAAACCTATCAAAGAGAAACTGACTTAGTTAAATACCAAAAATAAACAAAAATAACTGGGAATACAAATGTTGTCTCAATAATAACCCTGAAATTTTAGTTCCAACTCAGCAATCAAAAGACAGGCAGATTGGATTAAAAAAAACACCAACAATATGCTGCCTCCAAGAGACTCACCTCATAGGAAAAGACACCTACAGACTGAAGGTGACAGGTTGGAGAAAAGTATATCACTCAGGCTGGTGCTGGGACGGGGCTCAGTGGTAGAGCACTCACCTAGCACATGTGAGGCCCTGTATTCGATCCTCACCACCACATAAAACTAAATAATAAACGTATTGTGATCATATACAAAAATAAATATTAAAACGCATACCACTCACATGGACTGTGGAGGCAAGCAGGGGTTTTCATTCTTATATCAAATAATGTGGACTTCAACTGAAAGTTAATCAAAAGGAATAAAGAAGGACACTACATTCTGCTTAAAGGAACCATACACCAACAAGACAGAACAATTATAAATATACACACCCCCAACACAATGGAGCATCTATGTTCAAACAGACGCTTATCAAGTTTAAGGGCCAAGCAGACCACAAACAATAATTCTGGGTGACATTAACACACCTCTTTTACCACTGGATACATATTCCGAACAATATCCAGACAGAAACTATAGAACTCATAATACAATCAACAACTTAGATTTAACTGACATACATAGACTATTTCATCCTTCAACAGGCGAAGACACTTTCTTCTCAGCAGCAAATGGATTCTTCTCTAAAATAGACCATATGTCATGCCAAAAAAGGAACTCTAAGCAATTCAGAAAAGTAAAAATACTACCCTGCATTCTACCAGATACTAATGGAATGAAATTAGAAATCAATGATAAAAATATAAGCTACTCCAACACCTGGAGACTAAATAATATGCTAGTGAATGAACAATGGATTGCAGAAAACATCAAAGAGGAGATTTAAAAATTCTTAGAGGTGAATGAGGACACAGATACAACATATCAATATCTCTGGGACACTATGAAGGCATTACTAAGAGGAAAGTTCATTGCATGGAGTTCATTCCTTAAAAAAAGAAAAAGTCAAATAAATGACCTAAAATTACATCTCAAAGCCCAAGGAAAAACAATTAATAAACACCAAAAGCAGTAAAGGACAGAAAATAATTAAAATCAGAGCTGAGATCAATGAAATTGGAACAAAAGAAGCAAATAAAAATTGATAAATTGACTGGGAATGGTACCAACATTTGATCCAGCTATCCCACTCCCTGGTCTATACCTAAAGGACTTAAAAACAGCATTCTACAGGGACACAGTCACAATGTTTTTAGCAGCACAATTCCAAGAGTTAAACTGTGGATCCAACATAGATGCCCTTCAGTGGATGAATGAATGGATAAAGAAAACGTGGCATTTGTACACAATGGATTATTACTCAGCAATAAAAGAAAATAAAATCATGGCATTTGCAGGTAAATGGATGACATTGGAGAAGACAATGCTAAGTGAAGTTAGCCAAACCCAAAGTAATAAATGCTGAATGTTTTCTCTAATATAAGGAGGCTGACTCATAGTGGGGAAGGGAGGGGGAGCATGGGAGGAATAGATGAATTCTATTTTGGGCAGAGTGCTGGGAGGAATAGGGAGGGGAAAGGGATTAGCAAGGATGGTGGAATACAATAGACATCATTTTCCAAAGTACATGTATGAACACACAAATTGATGTCAATCTACTTTATATAGAGAGATACAAAAAATTGTGCTGTATTTGTGTAATAAGAATTGTAATATATTCTGTGGCCATATATTTTTAATTTTTTAAAAAATTTTCGAAATGAAAAGTTGGCTCTTTGAAAAACAAATACATTTGATAAAGCCTTATCCACGCTACTGTAGAGAAGGAGAGAAATACTCCAATTACTAAAATCCATGACGAAAAAGGAAATATCACCATGATCACTAGAGAAATACAGAAGATAACTAGAAATTATTTTGAAAATTTGTAGTGCAATAAAACAGAAAATATTGAAGTCATCAACAAATGTCTAGAATCATGTGACTTACACAAACTGAGTAAGTTAAACAGATCATTTTCAAGCAATGAAATAGAAGACACCATCAAAAGCCTATCAACCAAAAAAATAAATAAATAAAGCCCAGGACTCAATGGATACAAGACTTTCAAAGAAGAACTAACGCCTATACTCCTCAAATTATTCCATGAAATATAAAAAGAGGGAGCACTTCCAAACTCACTCTATAAGGCCAATATCTCCTTCATTCTATAAATCAGACAAACACTGAAAAGAAAGTGTACTTCAGACCAATACCTCTAAAAAGCAGAAGCAAAAATTCTGAGTAAAATTCTGGCAAATCAAATACAAAAACATATCAAAAAGATGGTTCATCATGATGAAGTGGGATTCATCCCAGGGATGCAAGGTTGGTTCAACATACAGATATCAATAAATGTAATTCATCACATCAGTAGATTTAAAGATAAGAACCTTATGATCATCTCAACAAATGCAGAAAAAGCATTTGACAAAATACAGCACCCTTTCATGTTCAAAACACTAGAAAAACTAGGGATAACAGGAACTTATCTCAACATTTTAAAGACTATCTATGCCACGCCTCAGGCCAACATCATTCTAAATGGAGAAAAACTTAAGGCATTCCCTCTAAAATTGGAAACAAGACAGAGATGCCCTCTCTCACCCCTTCTATTCAATATAGTTCTTGAAACACTGGCCAGAGCAATTAGACAGATGAAAGAAATTAAAGAATAAGTATAGGAAAAGATGAACCGAACCGAGCAGTATTTGCTGATGATATGATTCTGTACCTAGAAGACTCATAAAAGGCCACTAGAAATCTTCTAGAACTAGAATTCAGCAAAGTAGAGGGATATAAAATCAACACCCGTAAATGAAAGACATTTCTGTATATCAGTGACAAATCCTCTGAGAGACAAATGAGGAAAACTACCCCATTCACAATATCCTCAATAAAAAAAAAGAAACTTGGGAATCAACAAGAGGTGAAGGATCTATACAATGAAAACTATGAAACACTAAAGAGAAATCAAAGACCTTAGAAGATGGAAAGATTTAACTTGATCTTGAATAGGCAGAATTAATATTATCAAAATGGCCCTACTACCAAAATCACTCTACAGATTTAATGCAATTCTGATCAAAATCCCAATGGCATTCCTCGTAGAAATAGAAAAGCAATCATGAAATACATCTGGAAAAATAAGAGACCCAGAAGAGCTAAAGCAATCCTTAGAAGGAAAAGGGAGGCAGGTGGCATTGCTATACCAGACCTTAAACTATACTACAGAGCCACAGTAACAAAAACAGCACGGTTCTGGCATCAAAACAGGCTGGTAGACCAATAGCCCAGAGTAGAGGACACACAGACCAAACCACAAAACCACAATTATCTTATATTAGACAAAGGTACTAAAAATATGCACTGGAAAAAAGAGCATCTTCAACAAATGGTGCTGGGAAAACTGGAAATCCATATGCAGCAAAATAAAATTGAATCCCTCTCTCTCACCATGCATAAAAGTTAACTCAAAATGGATCAATGATCTAGGAATTAAACCAGAGACTCTCCAAATAGAAGATAAAGTAGGCCCTAATCTCCATCATGTGGGATTAGGCTACAACTTCCTTAAGAGCACTCCTATAGCACAGGAATTAAAACCAAGAATTGACACATGGGATGGATTGAAACTAAAGATGTTTATCAAAAAAAAAAACCAATAGAATAGAGAGCCTACTTTCTGGGAGCAATTTTTTACCCCTCATACATCAGATAGAGCACTAATCTCTAGGGTATATGAAGAACTCAAACGTCTTAACACCAAAAATAATCCAATCAATAAATGGGCCAAGAACCTGAAAACACACTTCTGAGAAGAGGATATACAATCAATCAACAATTATATAAAAAAAGTTCATCATCTGTAGCAATCAGAGAAATTCAAATTAAAACCACCCTAAGGTACCATCTCACTCCAGTCAGAAGGGCAGCTATTATGAAGACAAACAACAATAGGTGTTGGTGAGGATGTGAGGGAAAGGTACACTCATACACTGCTGGTGGGACTGCAAACTGGTGCAGCCAATTTGGAAATCAGTATGGAGATTCCTTGGAAATCTGGGAATGGAACCACCATTTGACCCATCTATTTCTCTTCTCGGACTATACCAAGAAACAAAAAGACACACTACAGGGACACAGCCAGGTCAATGTTTATAGCAGCACAATTCACAATAGCTAAACTATGAGTCAACCTAGATGCCCTTCAGTGGATGACTGGATAAAATAAAATGTAGCTTATATACAGAATGGAATATTACTCATCATTAAAAAAGAACAAAATCATGGCACTTGCATGTAAATGGATAAAGTTGGAGAAGATAATGCTAAGTGAAGTCAGCCAATCCCCCCCAAAAAAAAATGCCGAACGCTTTCTCTGATATAAGGAGGCTGAATCATAGTGGGGTAGGGAGGGGGAGCATGGGAGGAAGAGATGAATTCTAAATAGGGCAGAGGGGAAAGGAAGGGCACAGGGGATTAGCAAGGATGATGGAATGTGATGGACATCTTTATACAAAGTTCATGAAAATTTGAAACATGAAAAATTGTGCTCTATGTGAAGTAAGGATTGTAATGCATTCCACTGTTGTCATGTATTTAAAAAAATAATAAAAATCCTAAAAAATCATGATCTAAAAACATCTAGAAAAAAGAAAGAAAGAGAAAAAAAGAATGGAAAAAGAAAGAAAGAAAGAAACTGACTGAGATAGGATGCATTTGGTGCTACACACCTGATGTACCCAGTGGTCTGGAGGCTGAGGCAGGGGGATCACAATTGTGAAGCTTACCCTAGCAACTGAGTGAAACCCTGCCTAAATTTAAAAATAAATAGGCAGTAGCAATTTTAAAAAATTAAGAAAAAAATTAAATTTTTTTCAATAAAAATTTTTAAAGGACTGAGGATAGTGTTCAGTAACAGGGCACCCTGGTTCCAATCCCCAGTTTCACAAAAGGAAAAAATGAATGAAAAATAGTCCTTTTCAAAGTTAAAGAAAAAAAAATTTTTAAATTTATACATTGTATATATGAAAACAAAAATTCTATTCCTCAAATGACTCCATTAAAGAGAACAAGGAGAAGTGACAGATGAAAGGAACAAATTGCCTCACCTTTAACCAAACTCTTCTAAGAAAGGAGAACAGAGACTACAAGAGAAACGCAGGCAAGAGCCATGAACAGCCCCTTCAAAGAGCAGGTATCTAAATGTCCCTTCATCACAAAGCAATCAACGTCTTTAGAAAGGAGGGACTGCACCATAAAGTCACATTGAACAAAAATTGAGACAGTGTTGAAGAACATGTGGGTTATCACGAAGGTCCACAGAAACAGATGTGGACACCTGTCCATATGGGGACACAGCACGCTCCTCCAGAGCCTGGTGACAGAGGATGTCCATTTGGTAATAGACAAATAATAAACCATTGAAAATAACCATTTATGGAAGTTAGCCACATTTTGTTTGCCATATTGCATACAGTTTGACAAATACTAGAACACCATGTCAGTTTTATATAGCTGTCACATAAATGTCACATTTCACATATAAGCATACTTAAATAGTGCATCTGCAGAATTTGAAAAAAAAATACAAATTCAGATCAGCACATAAAAGACTGAATCACACACCCTGGGTATAGATGATAGGACTCCTCATTATAAAGAGGACGGCTTCCCTCAGCTTCATCTATGACAACACCCCATCAGAATTTCACCATGGTTTCCTTTCCATTGAAGAAGGGACCAAAGAAAACAGTGTGAAAATTCTCCTGGAAGGTTGAATTGATATGAAATGAGCCAAGAATTCTGAACTCTAAGAGCAAAAGCAGGAGCTATCATTACCAGGCACTAATGCATGTTATAAAATTATCATATTGCAGTAATTTGAGGACCAAAAAAAATCACAATGCAGAAATTTCATAGATGACTCCATATGTATGTAAATGTCATTTTTATTATGAAGTGCATTGAAAAGGCCTAGATAAATGCAACCATCTCTGGCAGAGGGTTTCATGTGAATGAACAGACAACCCAACGTGAAGGGAGGTGTGGGAACTGGAGGCGCAGAGCACTGGTAGGGCTTGGGGGCAGGACGTGCGTGGTACTGGATTACACTCCAGCACCCCAAGGAAGCACATATTGAGTAGGATTATGTTTCAACATTATACCAGAATAGGAGGCTCCTGGATTCCATTCACACATGGATAGAGCAAATAAACACCTATTTCTGTTTTGAGTCCCTCTTAAATAAAGTTATAATGGACGGAGAGACCTATGCATTGGACCACTCAGAAAATCTCTACCATCCAAAGGGCAGGCAAAGTTGGGGGACACGTGGGCATTAGTCCTGCCTTGAGCAATGCGCCACATAATTCAGACAGAATACCCCCATCCAGTGGCACCCAGAGTAGAGGAAAACTGAATTGGGGTAAGAAATGGAGCACATGGGACATGAAATGACTTGTAGCTGGAAAAGCAATTTGTCTGGTGCTCATAGAAGAAAGAGCTGGATATACACAAGTACCAGGACGAGAGAAAATGGAGTGCTTTTCTATGGCTGTGGAGGGTCATGAGCTTTATCCATGGGACCAGGGCAGAGGGGGACTGAGATCAAGGGTCCCAGTTTATCCCTAGAAGGGATTTGCAGCACGATCTGCAAACTGTGGTTGCTAACAGTTGAGCTTCTCTCTAGCCAGTCCCTGAGGGTAGACAGGACAAATGCAGTCCACCCAGCAGCCAGCCTGAGCCCTCTCCCCCCTACCTCAGTAATAACTCCAGGCCTGACCAGTTCTTTCTGGAAGGAATATGTCCAGGGACTCAGGATCCCAACATTTTCCCCATCTCATGGACTCCATCCTCACCCACCAAGCTCTGGGAGCAGTGGCAACTGCACATGTGCATATCTCCCTGGATCACAAAGAAGGGGCTTCACATTGGTGTCTGAGTATTTCCCTGTGCTACAATCCACACCAGGAGTGCAGCAAAAGGGGTCAAAACCCTGTTTCTTTCTAGAACAGGCTCACAACACCTTCCTGCAGTGAGCACAGGAAGCCTGGCTTCTAACAAATTGCATCAGGAATTCAGTCACCAGCCAAGTGGGAGACCTTCTGCAGCTTGACTCCAGCTGTGGGAAAGGCTCCTATCAAATAGGTAAAGGAACTAGTCCTCCAACGACGTGGGTAAGGAGAAAGACACCCCCTCACATGGGGCTAGAATATCAGTTTAGTGCAGCCATTTTAAAAAATAGAATGGAGTTCTTTAAAAGCTAACAACCACTCTGGATGCATTTCCAAAGGAACTTGAACTAGTGTGTTCATAAATGGCTGCATGCCCATCGCTGTTCCAGGATCCACAGGAGCCAGGACGAGGGAACATCTGAAGTGGCTTCTGGATAAGGAGACTTCTCCCAGCCGCAGGGCAGTCACCTGCTCCCCTGAGAAACTTCTTTCCCTAAATGCACCTGCTCATAGGTCCACATGTGGCTGATATGTACCAGACGCTCAGGAGACCTCAGATGAGCCAGGTGTGGGATCCCTGTGTCAGGCAGAGCCAAAGCAAGACCAGAAAAATATCACAGAGGGCACGAGACCCCTAGGAAATGCAGTCCACAGGGACTTGCTGCAATCACTTCATAGGACCAGGATAATACATTAATAGACATGGGATATTCAGCTTAAAAATAGTGTTAAATACCATGGGTCAGTTTTACACGGGTGCCATATGCAAGTGGTATTATGTGTAACTCTGATGCACTAATAAACAATCCAGCATGCTTTACTCTTAATGGAAGCACCAAGTCCTAAAATTCATCCACAAAGTTAAATATATGTAAACTTAACCAAGAAACTTTTGAAGTATAAGAGCAAAAAATTATAAGAGAAAAAAATAATAAGAAGTTATTACCTAACGCGTGCATTGTGAAGCTGTTCTGTTACAATTGTCATCAAGGAATCACGACGTCAACAGAGTCCACCCACGAAGCCACGTGGTTGTAAAAATCATGCACTTAATTGCAACAGAAAAGTCATTATCAATGCAACCCTAACCAGGCCAATCTTAGCAACTTAGCTAGACCAGCAGGCAGAATGAACACTAAAAACTACCAGGGAGAGAGCTCAGTGGTAAAGCACCCTTCTGTTAACTACCAAAACACAACAACCACCAAAAGAAATAATAATAATAATAAATAAATAAACTACACAAAACTAGTTTAGGAATAGGCAAGGTCCCTGTTCACCGCAGCTTCCCTCCTGCAGGAAAATGGTGTTTGAAAAATTGATTTTTTGGGGGGGAGGGGGGTGCTGGGCATTGAACTCAGGGGCACTCCACCACTGAGCCCTATCCCCAGCCCTATTTTTTTCGAGGCAGGGTCTCCCTGAGTCTCTAAGTGCCTCACCCACTTGTGGAGGCTGGCCTTGACCTCTCAATCCTCCTGCATCAGCCCCCACCCTCAGCCGCTGGGAATGACAGGTGTGCCCCATTGTCTGGCTTGGAATTGGATTCTTCTAGTGCTGCCAACTGTCAATCACCACAGCCCGGGAAGTCGCCAGGCTGCCTCCCTTACCTGCCAGAGAGATAGGACTTGAGCAGGGGCTGAGGCTGCCCCAGGGGATGGGAGGCTGCCAGGAGTCTCCGCCACTGTCACGCTCTCCACCCGGCTGGCCAGGGGGACAGAGTGGCACTGTCCCCAATGGGCTCAGGCCTGTGGTTGCAGAGAGCCCCCGGAGTCAGGGTCAGCCAACTCGGGTTCCCCACACAGCCGGTCCAGCCAGATGGACTCCCTGCCCCGCCTCCCTCCTTAGCCTCCCTGTCCAGGCACCAGGTGCCACTGCACACTCACCATCTCCTGGTGCCCAGCAGCCAATCCTGCCCTGGGGAGCTTCGACCCCTGCATGGAAGGGCCACCCGGGATCCTGGGCACTAGTGAAGCCGGAGTCCAACTGCAGAAATCTGAGTGGAACCGCAGACAGCGGAGAAATAAATCACATTCCGAGCGCGGAGGCCCGCCCCCTGCTGTTGGCTACGCTCAGGATTGGACAGCGCTCAGCACGGGGGCTTCTGATTGGACAGGTAATCAGTCAGTCCCCGCTGTCCCAAGTCTGAGCCCAGGGAGCTTTTTTTTTTTTGAGTGACAGGGGGTGATATCTGCTCCAGGAAAGGAGGAAACAAGATTGGCAGGGTTTGGGTGCAACTTTTTTCTTTTCCTTTTGAGGTCTGGGCATTGGGTCAGGGTTAGGATGACCAGAATTCTAAGTTCTGTTGGGTTTTGATGTTAGGAAATTGAAGTCAATTCTTGAAAGTTTCATCACCTGGACCTCCTCCTATAATAAGACCACCCAGAGCGTCTTCGAAAGGCTGACTTGTCCTCTGTTCATCTGTGCAAAATTCTCCAAGCAGAACTGGCCTTTCGCCCCATAGTGGAGGCTCACGGAGACCTGACAGGCACCCTGGAGGAGTCTACCACCCAGTTGGCAGCCTGAACATCAAGCTGATGTTCCTCCAGCTGAGTTGAATCTATTGGAGCCCACATTGAGGCTGGAGGCAGAGTAAGGAAATCAGCACAGAAGAGAACCAAGAGTGCAGACCTGGGTAAACCGCAGCTGCACCAGGGCTCCCTCGCTCTCTGGCCACTGGGGGTTGAATTCAGAGGCCTCGACCTCTGAGCCCCGTCCCCAGCCCTAGTTTGAATTTTATTTAGAGACAGGGTCTCACTGAGTTGCTTAACACCTTGCTTTTGCTGAGGCTGCGGTGGCCACAGGATAACAGCCTTGCACAGATCAAGGCCACCCTGGTTCCTGACAGTCCCCTGGATCCCAGGCAATGGGATCCTGCCTCCTCCTAAAACCAACGACCCCCTGCCCAGGTGTGCATCCTTAGTATCAGCTGAATACTCTGCACTTGACAAGAAAAAAGAAACAACAAAAAAAGGCAGACCCTACCTGCTTGTCTTGATGCAAACAAAGTCAATGTGTTTCCAAAGAGAGCTCTGGTCTTGTCCCCCCAATTCAGTGGTGCAAAAAGTCACATAATACAGAAAAGACTTCTCATTAAGAGGGGCTCAAGGGTCTCTCTCTTTAAGAAATAACAATTTGCATTTGATTGGGAGTCCAGGAAAGACAACTCCAGGTTTTCCTAATTTGGTAAATAACTCCATAGACTCCAAAGCACCCTGCTCCTCTCTGCCTTTGTTAACTGTAGAGGCCTCGAGGTTACCTGCCCCCTGGAACCCCTACACCTGCAGATGAATAAGGGGGGGTCCTATCTTCTCCATGAAGTGCCCTGAACCTCCACCTTCCCACAGGCTCCAACACCTTTGGCAGCATCCAATGGGGGAGTGGTTTAGAAAATTCTGGAATGTACCTAAAGACATTTCCTTATCTGGCTATGATTCTATCAAGTTGGACCCATGATCCTTTTAAGTACTTTTTATCTTTTTCTGTTTGATTCATTCTTTTTAGTTATACATGACCATAGAGTTTATTTTGGTAAAATTATCCAAACATAAAATATACCTTATTCTCCTTAGGACCCCATTCGTGTGGGTGGCATAATAGGTGGATTCACTTAGGTATTTTCATGGATTTAAATAGGAAGATTATGGTGGACTCATGCTACTGTCTTTCCTGTTCTTATCTCCTCTTCCTTCCTGTTGTGCCCCTTTGTCTAATTTACTGAACTTCTCTTCTTGCCCCCCACCTTCCTTGTGATGTAGATAACGCATGTCAGGGAAAACATGTGACTTTTCGTTTGGGGGGATTGCCTTATTTGACTTTAGCATGATAATCTCCAGTTCCATTCATTTACTGGCCAGTGTTATGAAGTCATCCTTTTTTAAAGCTGAGTAATATTCCACCATGTATACACACCACAATTTCTTTATGTATTCATCTGTAAATGGGCATTTAGGCTGGTTCTGTAGCTTAGCTATTGTGAGTTGTGCTATCATGAACATGGATGTGGCTGTGTCCCTGTAGTATGAAGATTTTAAATCCTCTAATTTATGCTGAGGAGTGTGATAACTGAGTCAAATGGTGTTTCCAGTCCTAGTTTCTTGAGGAATCTCCATCCTGCTTTCCAGAGGGGTTGCACCAATGTGCAGTGCCTCCAACAAGGTGTGAGCATTTCCTGTCCCCAACATCCTCACCAATTTATTCTTACTGTATTCTTGATAATTGCTATTGTAACTGGAGAGAAAGAGAAGCTCAGTGCAGTTTTAATTTGCATTTCCCTGATTGCTAGATATGTTGCCTTTTCAGTATTTATTTTTTAAAATATTTATTTTCTATTCAAGTCGGACCCAATTTCTTTATTCTATCCATTTCTTTTTCTGTGGTGTTGAAGATGAAACCCAGGGACTCGCACGTGCTAGGCAAGCACTCTACAGCCAAGCCTCAGCCCCAGCCCTCATTTTCAGTATTTCTTACATTTGCTTCTCAGTAACAGCAGCCCAGGTATTTGGGGGACCAGTTTTGCTGCATTTATGAAATGGGAACATTTCTCTTGAAGGAAGACTGAGAAGGTCAAGCCACATGCCCAGGATTCCAGGGATGAGCAGTACACAGTTGTCTTGCCCAGGATGAAAAGAAGATTATGTGGCTGAGAAGAACCCCTTCTTCCCCCATGAGAGAAATGATTCATTATCATTGCTGTTACTTTTCTTCACCAAAATGTGAAATTTTCCTAAACTACCGGTTCCACTAAATTTAGGGTCCTGGATGGAGCTCAGATTTGTCTTGAGAGGCAAGGAAAAGGGAATAACCACTGGTGGTTCCAATAACCAACAAGCTAGACCTTGGGCTCCTTGGAGACAAAACACTAGGTTTTACCCAATACTTAACAATCCAACAGCACCTGACACCCAATTAATGGGGGACGGAGAATGGATCAGTGGGTGTGGGGGTCTGTGGGTGGCCAGCTGCAGGGGCTTGCCTCTGGGTACATTCCTTGCATCTGGGAGGTTTTTCAACACCAATGAGATAAGCAGAGTGGCGAGAACACTGGCAAAACACTCTGCAATGTTCTAGCCAGGAAAATTCATGAGCACTTTAAACGCATCTTAATGTTTACCCTCAGTCAAATGTGCCTCAATCCGAATGAAACCATTTGAAAAGAGTTGTCAACATGAAAAGTTTCTGAAATCTGCTGGTTTGTGGATCACTGCAAATCCATATGAGTCCATGGCTAAATACATAAGTAAAAATAGAAACCTAATAATGAGCATTTTCTTAAAACTTCTCTCCTGAAAACACTGCCCTATGTGCTTTGATAACTAAATCACCATTTAATCATTCCTCTAGCAACACTTGAGGTCCATAAAGAACTGTGGAACACGTCTGGTTGGGGCAGAAATGTTGAGACACCAAAAAGAAAGTTACTCTGAACCTCAAAGGAAAAGATTCATACATCACCAGAATGCAGGAATGCCTACAAAATATTTGAAATTAAAAACAAGGTACTGGGGTTGGGGCTCAGTGACAGAGCACCTGCCTAGCACCTGTGAGGCACTGGGTTCAATCCTCAGCACCACATTAAAGAGAAATATGTAAAATAAAGGTATCCTGTCCAACTAAAAACTATTTTTCAAAATAAAGATGAGATTTATGAAAAAGCAACTCCCTGCAATGCAGCATTTCTCCTAGACCAGCTTCCTGGACCCCCAAATACTAGCATGATGTGAGCAAGCTTAGAAAAATGGGTGAGAAATTGCAGAACTCTGCTCTGGCCCCATCTCAAGTCCAGCCCCACATAAATGTCCCTCTCCAAATAGCAACACCTCAGACCACGTATTTGCTGTCTCTCTCTTTAGGGTTTTCTCACATTTTTCCTTTCTTTCTTCTTGTGGTGCTGGGGATTGAACCTAGGACCTTGTGCATGCAGGGCAAGCACACTACTGACCTCACTGTATCCCTGGCCCCTCACGTTCTTCCCTGAATGTGCATCTGTTTTCTAAATAGGTCTGTTCAGGCACCTGACAATGATGAAGTTGTTTTCTGCTTTGAAAACCAAGGAACCTACTTTTTCTGAGCTGATGCCCCTCTCTCTCCCTGAAATCCCTTCCCATTACACAACCTCTCACAGCCAGAGTCAGACTTGAGCTTTGGAATTTTGTGGTTTTTTTTTTATTATTTGGGGTGTGATGTCACATATATCACTGGAGGGAGGTAACCAGCAGCCATGCATTTGTTTAATAAGCAAAGGACAAGGTTTCGTAGCACATGTCTGTAAGGCCAGGCATTTGGGAGGCTGCTTCAGGAGGATCTCAAGTCAGAGGGCACAGTTGGCCTCTTAGCAAGACCCTGCCTCAAAATAAAATATTCAAAGTTCTGACACTGGGTGAGTCTTCATGAACAATGAAGGGTCAGAGTTCCTGTTTCAAAAGTCTTTCCTTAGGATGCTGTGTGTAGGTGTGTGACTGTTACCTTCCAACAGGACCTAGAGCAGTTGCTGGTGTCCACCTGTATTAATAAATAGATCAAATGAAGTGAGTAAATAAGTAAAGCAATAATAGATCTGACACTGTAGCTGGTTGGGATCTCAGAGATACAAAGGTTGTGTTGTGTTTCTTGGCTCTTGTGTTCTTGCAAGACAGGATTTTAGATAATACATAAAATGTAATCAAAGTAGAGCAAAGCTCATTGACCTAGAAATCAATATCAAGAAGCAGGGAGGAAAACAGTGAGTCTTCTCTGATATCTCTAGGACTCACACCCCTTTGATCCTGAAGTTTATGGGAGATGTTGTGGGTGATTCCAGAATTCTGCCCATGGACCGATTCCTACTCTGAACTGGCAGTAGGATGACATCGTATTTGTAGGTTCCTACTCCACATGGTCTTGTCCAGAGACACCACAGCAAAACCCGAGTGTGTGTGTGTGTGTGTGTGTGTGTGTGTGTGTGTGTGTGTCTTGGTGAATTTTACTATAATAAAATTTTATTATGGCAGCTATTATGAAGACAATCAACAACAAGTGTTGGCGAGGATGTGGGGAAAATGGTACACTCATACACTGCTGGTGGGACTACAAATTGGTGCAGCCAATATGGAAAGCACTATGGAGATTCCTTGGAAATCTGAGAATGGAACCACCATTTTACACAGCTGTCCTGTGGAGCCAACCTAGAGGCCCTTCAGTGGATGAATGGATAAAAAAATTATGCATTATTTATACACAATGGAATTTTATTCAGCAATAAAAGAATAAAATCATGTGTGTGTGGGAGATTATATTCTTGTTCTCTTGGTTTCTGACTTTTGGTTTCTGACTTTTAGGGAATAGAGTTTTTCTGAGATTCTCACCAGTATCTTTGTCTTTGTCAAATGGTTATCGCAACTTACTTGTGTTTCTTGCTATCTAACTTTTGTGGTTTTCCAATATGAGGTATGAGGTAGAAGTGGATTTTAAGTGGATAATTTTAATGTAGGGGTTCACTAATTACTATTAGAAGCAACAGATGAGCTCAGAACAGTAATAAAATTTAGTATCATCAGTTATTTATGTGCATAAGAAAGTAAGTAGCAGACATAAAATTAAAGACAGTTCTAATGACCATAATATCAAAAGCAAAATACTTGGGAATTTTTTCAAGAAATGTGAACACTTGTACATTTAACATGGCTTGTTTTTAGAAAATATACCATTATCCCTAAGCCACCTTCTTTTTTGTGGTGATCTTAACTCAGAAAAAAGATGGGAATTAAAAGTTTCCCCTGTGATCCTGAGGACAGGACTTAGGTATGGTCTACCAGTGAGCTCTATCATCATCCCATTCTTATTTTTCTTTGAGATATGGTCTTGCAAAGTTAGTGAGTCTAGACTCAAAGTTGTGACACTCAAGGCTCGACTTCCAGGGCAGCTGGGGTTACATGCATGTGCCATCACAACCCTGGGAGGGATTAGCCTTTTTTGTTTTCTTTAGTTGTAGTGGACTCAGTAACTTATTTTATATATTTATTTTTATGTGGTGCTGAGGATTGAACCCAGTGCCTCACATGTGCTAGGCAGGTGCTCTCACCCTGAGCCCCAACCCCAGGGATTAAATTCTTGACTTTCATATTACAGTTTGGCTCAGGATAATATCTAGGTTTGCAAACGTGAATAATGTCCCCATTTTGTGAGTAAAAGGTAGAGGCCACAATGAGAGAAAATGTCTATCCTTATCCTTGGAAGAGGAACATCAACTGTGGGTTCACCTGCAACTTAGTATTTGAGAATTTTCCAGATATTAAAAATATAAGCAAAAGAGACATGAGGTCAAGGCTCTGAGGAAGGGGGGATAAGTATTTCAAATTCTGAGGCATCAGACTGAGAAATACAATGCTAAGGTAGCTGGGTATGGAGAATAGGGTCCCTCACATTTAACTGTAGGATCCCAGAAGATATAGAAGAAAATAAACCATTTACTGGGTACATTTTAAGAAGATGATCATGGGTAGGACTTGGTCAGAAGTCATCATTATCACACCCCACCCACACGCCCACACACATTACTTCCCTTTTACCTCTTCCCCACTTTAGCAGTCAAGTCAACATCCACTCCTCAAGTTGCATCCTTGCATGAAGAGAAAGGACTGAGCCACAGTACCCTGGGGATCTCAATGGGCACTTCTTTGCCTAGCTTATGGCAGAAACTAGCAAAGGAATGGCAGAGTTCAGGAACATCTCTGTCTCTTTTCTGTCACAAACAAATAACTAGAGATTTCAATTATAAATTGATGGATGAAGTGAAATTGGGAGTATTGGGCCAAATATTTGGAACACTGAAAATATAAATGTTCAGCAGACTAATGTCTTATTTCTTTTTTTAACTTTGTTTTTGTTTTTTAATGCTGTGGATTGAGCCCAGGGGCACTCAACCTCTCAGCAACATTCCTGATCTTTTTTCGTAACTTAGTTAGAGACAGGGTTTCACTGACTTGCTTAGTCCTTTCCTAAGTTGTTGAGGCTGGGTTTGTATCAGTCTCCAGCGACACTGGGATTACAGTCATGCACCACCACACCTGGCTAAGGTTTTATTTCATTTTTTGCACAAGAGCAGTTTTTCGTGTAATATAACCTACTGAATGCTCTCAAAATATGGCACTTTGTGAAAGATTCAAAGAGAGAGCTTATTAACTTTATATTAACAAACTTAAAGAATATGATTTTTCTTATGCTTTTTCTTTTTTTCATGATATAATCAGGCTAGGACATAGTTTTCTAGTTTCTTTATTCTTTTTTTTTTGGAAGGGGGATGTATACTAGGGATCGGTTTCAGTATCACTCAACCACAAAGCCACTGCCCCAGTCATTTTAATTTTTTTTTTTTTAGAAACAGGGTGTCACTGAGTTGTTTAGGTCCCTATTAATTTGCTGAGTCTGTCTTTAAACTCGTGAATTTCCTGCCTCAGCCTCCCAAGCCATTGGGATTGCAGGGATTTGCCCCCACTCCCAGTTTCTCCATTCTTTTGTAGTCGTTGCTTTCTTTTGTTACATAAATTCAAGGTGAATAACAGTATGTTTAACAATACAGACATAGAGAAAAGCCAGTGATGTAGGTAAGCAATTGAACATATCCACCAGAAAGTAGATTATATATTCACCATAGTGTATTACTCAGCCATCAATACAAACTCCTCTAACGGTCCGCAAAGTAGATGAAATTGGATGATGTCATGCTAAGTGAAGAAATACACAATAGTGTCACATCTCATATGTTAACTAATATCATGTGCAAGTACAATAGTGATTAGTATGGCTGAGGAGTGTGTGGGGGCATCAAGGGCAGAAGAGGATGTTAGGATATTATGAATACATGTATATGCATATATATATAAACATCACACTGAATCCCATAAGTATTTGCAATTGCTATGTGATGATAAAACACATCATCTCTCATAATTATCCAATTCTGCACTAAGAACACAATCATGCTGTCTTTTGGAATTTCCATTATATGATGCAATATTATTGATGAAGCTCCGTGATAACCACCAGGCTCTCCCTACACATTCATTCTATTTTATTCCAGGCTCTGAACATAGAGTATACAATGTATTTCTGCATCTGGATCATCTCACTTAGCCTAAAGTCCTCCAGCTTGTCTGTGTTATTGGAGAATATTCTTTTGTTTCTGGGGTCTGGACCCAGGGTTGCCTTACCAGTGACAGAGATCCACCATCATTTTCTTTTTCAGTTTTAAGACAGAAAGTTACCAAACTACTAAGGCTGGCCTTCAAATTTTGGCAACACTGCCATATACATCATCCTTATTTTAAATTTGAGTAATAAGTGAGGTGTGGAGGCACATTTCTTTTGTCATGCTAGGGACTCGATAGGCTGAGGGAGGAGAATCACTATCTTGGAGCCAGCCTCGCATCTTGGTGACACCCACTGCACCTTAAAAGTCCTTGTCTCAAAATAATTTTTTAAAAACTGAAAAGATTATATATGTATGTTGATACATTTGTGTGTAAACACAATGATAAATCTCTCTTTCTCTATTATCTCTTATATACCATAGGTTCTTCTTCCTGAGTTACTCTTTGGAAATTTAGGTTGTGGATATTACTGCAGTTACCTTGGGAGGGTAGATATTCCTAAAGATGGATTTTATTTCCTTCAATTGTTGAAGTGGTTAATGTCAGCTGTGCATTTGAGTGGATTGAGATACCCAGAGAATTGGTGTGGAAGATCTCTGAAGGGTCTGTGAGTGTGCTTCCAGAAGGCTGAGTCAGAAAGCATGGGGAATGCCTGTAATGAACATATGTATTGGTGTTCAATAGGTTTGATTTGGAAAAAAGCAAGAGAAGCAGTCACTGACTTATGCTCCAAGCTTCTTGAAGTCCCCTTTGGGGACTTGCACCATTGGCTCTACCTGGGCCTTTTTAAAAATTTTTATTTGTTTAAATTAGTTATCCATGACAGTAGAATGCATTTATATACTTTGATATATCATACATAGATGGGATATAATTTCTCATTTTTCTGAGTATCTATATTGTAGAATCACATGGGTCATACAGTCACATACATACATACATAAAGCAATCATGTCTGTATCATTCTCTTTCTTATTCCCACATCCCCTGCCTTCCCAACCTTTCATTTTCCTCTACTTAATGTAAGTTAATGATAATCTTTTTCTTTTGCATTACAATTCTTAATACACATATATACCACAGTTTTTTTATCTTTTTAATGTAACGTTATGTTGACACCCAATTCAAGTCTTCATACATGTACTTTGGATGATGTTGTCCACTACATTCTACTATCCTTGCTAATCCCCGTTTCCCTCCCTTTTTCTCCCACCCCTCCGCCCTATCTAGAATTCATCTATTCCTCCTACGCTCTCCCTGCATACTCCTCTATGAGTCAGCCCCCTTATGTCAGGGAAATATTCGACATTTGTTTTAAGTTTTTGGAGGGGGAGTGGCATTGGCTAACTTCACTTATCATTATCTTCTCCAAGTCCATATATTGACATGCAAATGGCACGATTTTATTCTTTTATTGCTGAGTAAAATTCCATTGTGTATATATGCCACATTTTATCTATTCATCCACTGAAGGGCATCTATGTTGGCTCCATAGTTTAGCTATTGTGAGTTATGGTGCCATAAACATTGATCTGGCTGTGTCCCTGTAGTATGATGTTTTTAAACCTTTATGCTTAGACTGAGAAGAGGGACAGGTTGGTCAAATGGAGGTTCAAGTCCCATAATTCCAAGGAATCTCCATACTACTTTCCAAATGGGATGCATCAATTTGCAGTCCCACCAGTAGTGTATAAGTGTACCTTTTCCCCACATCCTCACCAAGACTTATTTTTGTTTGTCTTTATAATAGCTGCCATTCTGACTGGAGTGAGATGATATCTTAGAGTAGTTTTGATTTGCATTTCTCTGATTCCTAGAGATGATGAGAATTTTTTCATATATTTATTGATTGTATATCCTATCCTGACAAGTATCTGTTCAGGTCTTTAGCACACTTTGATCAGGTTATTTGTTTTTTTATCTACCAGGATTATTTAAGTCCTCTGTTTTGGACCACAGCTGCTTCATTTGCTTCCTCATATTGTGAAGCTTCCAGCTTCTTGGACTGAGCTGTTACCAGTTTCCCAGTGTTGCCATCCTGCAGGCAAAAATTTGGTGACTATTACTCCCATGATTATGTGAGTGAATATAATAAGCTCCCTTCTGTATACACATGTATATTTTTCGTGTATTCTACTTTTCTGAAGAATCTTAAAAATACAGCCATATTCTCAATGTCTGGGTCATATGGCATCTCTAGTTCTAATTTTTGGAAAAAAACCCTTATAGTATTTTTAATGCCTATTCAAATTTTTATTCCTGGCAAGGATGTCCAAATGGTTCCTTTTCAGCATATCCTCTGCAGTATGTGTTACCTACCAACATTTTGAGGATTGAGCCACAAGCGTGTGGTTATATCTCATTGTGATATAACCTGAAAGAATAAAAATTCCAGAAGAAAATGAGAATTTTTTTGCCATTGGTGTTGGTAATGGTTTTAGATAGAATATGCAGAGACTGTGCAAGGAAAAACAGCTGACACTATATAAAACTAAAAATGCTTCTATACAGCAAAGGAATCAATCAATGAAATGTAAAGTAGACTGGGTTAAAGAAAACCGGTTCTAGCCCCATGTCTGAAAAAGCTTGACATCCAAAATATAAGAAACTTACACAACTCACCAAAATTTAATATAAATCCCTCATAACCTAATTTAAATATGGTAAAATACTTAGATTCTGCCCTAAAAATTAAACAAGTGTGTAAAGACTTATGAAAGTTACTCAAGATCACATATTAGGCTACATAAAATGATAATTTAGCTTTTCCTGCTTTATTTGTCTCACAGGATTATGGTACACACTCTCCATCCTTCACGGGGCATCTTGAGATCAATTAGCAAAATGCCAGGTTCTCAGTTTCCCACATTATGCTTCCTCATTATTCCATCTTAATTGCCAAGAAAATCTCGAGCCTGGAAAACAACAAAATATAGATAAATTGCTAGATAATCATCAACTTTGAAAATTACTACAGAAATCAATAGAATACATTAGTAGACCCAGATTTGAAGAAATGTGAAATAGACCTACAAATCAACATTTAACTTTATAGCTGCTCAAAAATACATGCCATTATGCTGATATGGGAGCACATGCCACTAGTCTTGACTACCTTGAGGCCACAGAAGGATGAGGATTTAGGCTAAGGAATTTGAGGCCAAAGTGGCAAAAACCTAGCTCTAAAAATTGACTCACATAAAAACCAAACAGTAATCACATTTTTAAAAAGGAGCCTTCACGGGTGATTTCTATGAAACATGTAATTAGGATCAGTAACAATAATTCATGATCATGTCTAAATGTAGAAGAAGAAAATTGACTAATTCTTTCTGTAAGGCCAGAAATACCAGCTAACTCAGCATAAGAATGGAAATTGCAGACCATCTTTTTATAGATGTTGACGCAGATATTAAAAACCATTACCAAACTGAGAACAACAACAAAAAGAATGATTGGACTTCATGATCAAGAGGGACATTGTCATATGGGAAGTTTCCAAAAATCATTTTGATAGAGCAAAACTCTGGCAAATCACTTATTAAATTATTGTAAAACCTATGGCCAATTATGACCAGAGGAAAATTCTTTTTCAATCCACTTAACGGCAGCTATGAACTGTTTTCATACTTAATGGTGTGAACTAAAGTATTTATCAATTTATTTTTAGGAAAAGAAAAAAAATGTATGCTTTTCTAACTTATAAATATTGTTTCAGAATATTAAATGATATTTTATACATCAAAAATCAAATAGCATATGCAGATGATACTATTATTTCTATAAAGTTTCCAAGCAATTTCCATGAACTAATGAAACATAAGAATTACTTGAATAATGTCATGGGTTGAATGCTCAACATTAAATCACTTAAATTATATACAGTAGCAATGAGCAGTGTTAAAATTGAGGCACAATCCATTCACAAATATAGGGAAAACAATATAAATGAAAGTATTAACAAAAGAATTTTTCACTGCAAAGTAAAAAATTAAGGTGAAATTAAAATGCAAAAAAGATCATGGAAAAAATGGGATAACTGTTAATATTCAATAATTGAAAGTTTCAGTTTGGGTTTTAAGGGTTGATAGGCTTCCTCCAGATTAGCGCGTGGCATGGGGCCAGGCTTCCTCCTCCAATCTGATATGTATTATATATATATATATTATTAATTGTGTTATTGAGCTCTATAGTTTCTTTATTCGACTTTTGGTTAGAAGATCTATCCAATGGTGAGAGAGGTGTGTTGTTAAAGTCACCCCAGATCACGTTTTGGTCAATTTGATTCTTGAACTTGAGAAGAGTTTGTTTGAACATAGGTGCGCCATTGTTTGGGGCATATATATTTATGATTGTTATGTCTTGTTGGTGTATGGTTCCCTTGAGCAGTATGAGATGTTCTTATTTATCTATTTTGATTAACTTTGGCTTGAAGTCTACTTTATTTAATATAAGTATGGAGACCTCTGCTTGCTTTCAAGGTTCATGTGAGGGGTATGTTTTTTCCCAATCTTTCACCTTAAGTCTGTCTTTTCCTGAGTCTCCTGGAGGCAGAATATTGTTGGATTTTTTAAAATCCAGGCTTCTAGCCTATGTCTTTTGATTGGTGTGTTAATCCACTAGCATTTAAGGTTACTATTGAGACATGGTTTGTATTTCCAGCCATCCTTATTTATTTTTGCTACTTGACTTGAATGTTAATTATTGTTTAATTTTTAATTGGTATCTACATATAGGACCCAGCATTTTAATTGAATATGTGTAGTGATCAAATATGTGCAATTTCTACCTTCTAACATATCATTTTGGTGTTTGAAACCTGTGAACTCTTTTTAGAATGTCTACAGTCTAATAATTACTTGTCCAATTCCAACTATGGGCTATAAAACCTAAGAGTTACTTTTCCCTCTTAACGGCTTTTTGGCACTCCTTGCCATCTGTCTCTTAAAACAGATAAAAAAGCTTTTCTCATTTGTGGTTCTTTGTGATCAACTTTTTCAGCTTCAATATATGAGTGCAAACATACAGGATTTGTGAAATAAGAAAAATCACTAGAAAAAGACAGTCTCCCATGGTAAATATAGAAAAAAGAATATAAATTTAAAAACTGTAAACTATAATCCCAGTGCTTTGTAAGGCTAAGACAGGAGGATGGTGAGTTCAAATCCAGCAACAGCAAGACCCTGAGCAACTTGGTGAGATGCTGTCTCTAAATAAAATACAAAATAATAGTGGAGATGTGGCTCACTGGTTGAGTTCCCATGAGTTTAATCCGTGGTACCCCCCAAATATATTAGGGTTCACGTTTAATCACTAGGCCTTAGTTATTTTTTGGTGAGATCTATATATAAATGGCATATGCCAATACTTATGAATTTATTTTATGTAAGTCAAATATAATATAAATATTTTTATACTATAATCTTAAATTGATCTATATTAGCATGTAAAAAATAACTTAAAAATGCTTTTAGGTGAGGCTGAATGCCTGCAATCCCATCGGCTCAGGAGTCAGAGGATTACAAGGCCAAAGCTCAGTAACTAGGCAAGATTTTCTCCCAATATAAAAAATGGCTTGTGAGATAGTTTAATGACTAAATGCCCTGGGTTCAATCTGGGGTACAAAGGAAAGGAGGAGGGTTTTAAAATTGCCTTGTCTCAACAACAAAAAGACATGTGAAATTTAAAACCAAAAACTGCATTCCATCACTTTTCTGTGACACACAGAATCTGCTTCAATTCATTTTAAACATTTGAATCTTACACAATCTAAGTTTTCTAACACTCAATAAATGACATGTTTTAGTCACGTGTGTCTCCAGGCCATTGGATGAATTTAAGATCAGTGTAGCTGAGGAATCTGCAGTCATACAAACTGGAGTGTGCAGGTGCCGTGAATTTGCAGTAATAGTCAAGAACTCATGGACGGGGTGTTTATTGCCTTGAAACTGTTGGAAAATTGTTTTTCTGATGATCAACTTCTATACTAATATTGGGAAAAACGTAGACCCTTTCCTGATAGTATGCTTCAAAGAAAGGGACACAATTTCATGCAATAATGAGGAAAACTAATCTTCATACAGGTAGTGGCTAGGAGAAAGCAGTCTGGTCATTCTGCTAGCTCCAGTTTTGAACCATAATCATCACTAAATGATGTGCATCAAGTATGATTAAAATTGTGTAAATGTACCATGGTAGTGTTGTGAAGAAATATCTATAGTAATGTCCCTTTTGAGGCTCCATTGTTGTTAGGAAGCATCCTGGAAAATGGGAATAATTCATAGAGGACTGAAATCCTGAGCCATGTACCTTCCCAGCTGTGCACATTATAGTCCTGGAGATCATGAGACATAACACAAGCTCTCTGACATCAAGGAGGTAATCTGAGAAACACCCCTCAAACAAGGGTCTACAGAGTGATACTTCCAGCTTGGTCCATGGATGCCCTATTGTACTGGGCACTCATGTCCTTTATGCACTGGAGAAATCAAGCTGCCCCATAGAGTGGGCATTCTGTGTGGAAGGATATGTAAATCACAGGGAATCTAGCACAGATTTCTGAAATAGGTTACATTTGAAGAATTCACATATGGTAAGAAGAAGGAAAGGCCAAGTGAGGAGATGAGAAAAAACAGATCACACATGAAAAAGAAATTTTCAAAAAACATCACAAGTTTTGTTTGTTAGAGCTGATAGTAAAGACTCCCTCTAGTACCTGGATCCAGGAAAGAGTCATGTTAGATATGGTGCTGTCACTAATGTCAGGGGAGGCTGTGTGATACATGCAGCATCATCTGTGTTGCCACCATCTAGTGAGGACTGCTCAGGCAGTGGACACGAGCTGGTGGTCAGGACAGAAGTAGAGAGAATTACAGGAGAAGGACACCCCGCTGCAAGTCAGGGTTAATTGGGCCCTCTGGGTGGGCACATTCCAGGGTGAAAGTGAGAGAAAGAAACATCTCTTCTCCCATATGCAGTGTGAGCACCATCCTGTTCATACCGGAGAGGACATAGGATCTGTCACCCCTAACAACACATGTGCAGACTTACAGCTTGGTGTTGTCCTCATCACCCAGCTCAGCTTCACCACGACTGCCAACCCTCCCCATGTCCTCTTTGTATAAACTAACAGACAAAAGGGAGATGGAGAATTGAGACTGGTCTTGCTTCAAGCAAGTGGGCTTGGGACTGATGTCAGCCTCTGCAGAAACCTCTTACTTGTGGCTCTTTGTGTACTGGGAATTCATAAATAGTACTAGGGAGAAATGACTGACATCTCAGAGAGGGCGACACCATCACCCAGCCCCTCTGCTGCAAAACACACCCTCCAGTAACACGACGAGCAAACCCTGGGCAAGACTTGACTGAATGAATGGCAGCTCTTTGTGAGAAGTAGATATGAGAACCATGGGTTGCTTTTGTAAATTGTCAGGGTTTGAAAATACAGCTCAGGGTTCACACTTACAGCTATGATATTTATATTACTATTATTTTAAATTTCTCCTCAGAAAAGCCACTAAAAGAGAAATTGTTCTTTAAAGTCAAGAAAGAAGAAGCCTCAGAGGTGCTTCTCTGTGGGGACAAGTGCATGGAGTATTGCATATAGGGCACAGGTTAAGGGCGTCTGGGTGGCAGGCCACTCCCCATGCTAGGCGTGTGAGTGGCAAACTGCTTACCCCATCAGCACAACTCTGGGCACGAGGCCATGTGTTGCACACCCACTCTTTGATTTTTCACTTCAAGGACAGTTAGCAGACATTGCATTGGTGGCTGTCTATATTTTGCTTAGGCACTGCCTGAGTACATATACATGGTCACTGCACAATAAAATCAGGCCTGCTTCCTGATTGGTCTCTGAAGATCTTGATTAGAGACCCTACAGCCACACTCTCCTCTACTCTGTTCTGTGGACCTCCTCAGGGATGAGAGAGCCCAAGCACTTCTCTGCAGACCCCAAGCTCTCATTCTGGGAAACCTACACGATCCTGCAGGAGGATCTTTTTCCCCTGACTGATGTTGCGATGGAAGAGTCAATTTCAGCTTTCAGCTTTCCTGCTTTATCTTGTTCTGTGGGTCTTAGGGTAACATTTATCTGTGCATGGTAATGACATGAAAAATTGAATTTTGGAAAAAAATCTGAAAGTGACCGGGACAGGATGGATTTCAAGTGTCCTGATTGTTTTTCTAAGCAAAATTGAATTTACACATTTCCATTATTAGATATTACAAAAGGTTTTTAGTGATTAAAACAGAATGGACTAATACATAAAAATATTCTTCCAAATTCTTGTGAATTATATTCACAAGCCTATAATTTGGCACCATGAATTGGAACTTACCAGCACATTTATTTAATTTTCTAAAATATTTAATGTACTTCCTTCTGATCATGGTCCCTTGTTTCACATTTACCAACTGAAAGTTCTTAACCATGTGAGATTCCATTCTATAAAATGAGGATTTTAACATAGAACCTCATTTCCATCAAAAGATTTCAAAATGTACAATTACTCAAACCATAATTGTTGTATGAGTTATGAAGATGACCAAAGCAAGATTATTAATCAAAATATTAAAACTTATTAATTCCCTTGTAATAACTGTACAAATTAGTGTTAAAATCTCTACATGACATACCATATGTAAGTTATGTCCCATGAAGTTATTAAATTGAAAAATGAAGAAGTAAAACTGACATTCCCTATAAGAAAAATTGACTCATTTTAGCAGGATCTCAAAGAAGCAAACATCTTTAGAAGACAACATCCTCATTACACCATACAGAACATGGTCCTCTGGGCTCCAACAGTTCTAATTAGCCCAAAGGACCATGTTTAGTATCCTCCAATGAGGATATTGTCTTCTAAAGATGTTTGCTTCTTTGAAAAGCAAAGAAGCTACTGGGAAAGCTCACTAGTAGATTGAATTTCCTCCTCCAATGCCCTTTTTAGAATCCACACTAACTCTGCATCTGACGACACAGAGGTACTTTGTCACCTGAATAAGCTGAGCAGAGCACAAACACTTGTAAGTTTTATGGAAAGGATGTGTTTAAGTTCTGTCTCTGCAGATTTGTAATTTTAATGTCTGTAGAAAAGCAAGAAGTTCCCACTGGAGAACACAGAACTGTGGCTTCCCCAGTGGGACATGTCATCTCTCTCAATTTTATTGTCTTCTCTGATGGATAACAGCAATCCAAGAGATCTGGGCTTAAACTCTTCAAGTTTCCTGGACACATCTGGAAAAGGATCTTGATTGAGATCATTTTCTCATGTTGATAAGGAAACTTAAATTACTCTAATTCTGGTCCTAAAATCAAATTAGTCCAACCCTGTCCCACAACTTATAATGCCTCTACTTTGATGTGAGGGACTCCTGGAACCCCCATAATTTCCCTGAAGCCCTGAAGTGTGTGATGGGCTCCTCTTTCCTAGTTTGTACATGGAGCACACCTTCTTGGGGGTAGTGATGGTTTGGTAAGTCATCTTTAAAAAGTGACAGTCCCGTGGCTCAAGCTCTAAGTGAAATAATAAAATTAAGAAAAGAAGAGAAAGAGCTATAGGTCACATGTTGTAGAAATCACAGGCAGATGGAATCTAGTGAGAGCCGAGGCAGAGTCCAAGCTGGAGTCCACTCTAATAAAACTACAGGATCAACTCCACCTTCTCTGAGAGAAAACCATGTAAAAAGCAGGCTCCGTCTCCTGGGTACTGTATAAAAATATACATAGAAGCATTAACATGCTATATTAAAAAAGGATCCCCATTATCTGGAGTCAAAAGAAAGAACAGTCATTTCAAGCAGACCCACTTATGTTCCAGTTGTAGAAATCAGAAGATAGTTCTTGAACACTGCCATTATCAACATGTGAACGGTTAGTACAGGCATGATAATGAATGAAACATTCATTTTTTCTAGAGGAAATTGTAAACTTGGACTAAATGGAAATATATAAAATGAAAACTTATATCTACAGACAGAAATTTCACATGGATGGGATGAGGGAGGTTGGAAAACTGAAGAATAAAGTCACAACAATTGCCAAAGCATGAGACCTCCAAAGCCACATGAGAGGGAAACATAAAACAGGAAAATGGTGCAAGTCATTGAACAAGTATTTCAGCATATGAACAGTTAGGAAAGACACATCAGGGGTGGAGGAAAAGTATCCCCTCATGCAGCCCCCATGCTGGACCAGCCACATGAAAGTTTTGTGCCTTTGGTGAATTGAACTCTGCCTTACTCCCTGGCATAGCCCATTAATCACCAAGGTGCCACCTGGAATTCTGTCCCTCATACACACTCACCTCCTGGGAGGCTTCTGAATGAGCCATGGCAGAGAGTTGGCCAGTACTCCCAACTTTGTGGAGCCAAGAAGAGCTCATTGGAGAGGTGGAGAATTGCAGACCACACCTTTGTTGTAATGTGGACATGCTGTGTAATTAGATGTGGTTGAGTCCAATCTCTTTGTAGCCCTGATTTTTCATAGAGAGGAAAATAATTTCATCGCTAATTGTGAGGATTAGGCCAAAACATACTGAATAAGTGGGTTCCTACCAGTTAAAGAAGGCTCTCTGTGGAGCTGGGCATGGTGGTATTTAACTCTAATCTCAGCAGCTTGGAAGGCTGAGGAAGGAGGATCATGAGTTCAGAGCCAGCCTCAGTGAAAAAAAATTTACTAAGCAGATCAGTGAGATCCTGTCTGTACATAAAATAGGGATAGGGTAGTGGCCCAGGGGTTGAGTGCCCCTGAATTCAATCTTCGTCATCATACCCCCCTAAAAGAGAATGTCTGGGGAGTGAGTCTCAGGCTTTTGATTTATAACAACTTTCATGGAGATCTAAAATGTAGAACTAGTATAGAATAAGTGTTATGGGCCAAGCTCTGGGGTGGATGTGCATGCATTTGAATCCAGGATTTTATGTATATTTATATATATTATAGATTTGATGTTGATCTACTGATGGAATATTTTCTACAGAAGGCATGTATTTGCGTTAGTTAAAGTCTGAAATAGTAGACATATATTTTAAACCATCTACAGCTACATATTGAAAAATAATAGTCATCAGAAAATCATGTATGTGAAGCTAGCTCATTTCATGATTCTTTAGAACATGTAGATCTATAAGGCAAGATAGTGAGAGAAACAATAAAACTGAAACATTAATGAACTTGAGATACCATTTAAAAATCTGAGGTGAATGTTGGTTCACAATCTGACTTCCATAACAAGACCCCTACAGCACAAATATTAAAAATCAAGAATAAAGGGGATAGATTCAAACTAAAAAGCTGCTTCTCAGGAAAAGAAACAATAATGAAGAAAGAATCTACAGATTTTATACAAATATTTACTACACATAATTCAGAAAAAGCACTAAGGTCTAGGGAATATAAAGAACTCAAAATTTACAACCAATAAAAAAAGAACTCAAAATTAACACAAACAACAACAACAAAAACCAATTAACAAATTGACTCACTAACTGAACAGACAACTTCACAGAAGAAATATAAGCCATCAACAAATATATGAAAAAATATTCCACCTATCTAGCAATTAGGAAAATGTAAATCAAAATTACTTTAAGATTTTATCTCACTTCAGTCAGAATGGCAATCATTAATAATACAGGCAACAATAAATGTTGGTGAGGTTGGGGGGAAAAAGGAACACTCACACATTGCTCATGAGATCGACTCCAAATTGGTGCAACCACCATGGAAAGCAGTATGGAGACGCCTTGAAAAACCAGAATGGAAAGATCATTTGACCCAGCTATCCCTCTCTTCAGACTATACCTAAAGGACTTAAAAACAGCATACTACAGGGAAACAGCTGCACCAATGTTTATAGCAGCACAATTCACAATAGATAAACAATAGAACCAACCTATGTTTCCTTCAACAGATGAATGGATAAATAAAATGTGAGATTATATATATAATTTCCCCCACCAATGGAATATTACTTAGCTTTAAAAATGAATGAAACAATGCCATTTGGTGGTAAAAGGATAGAGTTGAAGAATAGCATGCTAAGTGAAATAAGCCGCCCTCCCACACACACTCAAACACAAAGGCCAAATATTCCCTCCAATAAGTGTATGCTAATTCACAATGGGGGTGGGAAAGAATAGATATTTAGATTAAGTAGAGAATTGCAGGGAGGCGAGGGAATATGGGGATAGAAATGATAGTAGAATGAAACAGACATTACATATAGTACATAATATATAGAGATGCTAAAGCACTCAACAAGGGAGGGGGAGAGAATAGAAATTCAGTGGATTAGACAAAGTTGGATTGAAGAAAAGAAAAGGGAAATAGGCGTACAAATGACAGTAGAATGAATCAGACACAACTTTTCAATGGTTATATATAAATACACCACCAGGGAAGGTCCACACCACGTACACCTCAATAATGGAATGCTAACTAAAATGAGTTTTACACCATGTATAATATGTCAAAATTTGCTCTACTATCATGTATACCTAAAAAGAGTAAGAAATTTTAGAAATGATAAGGGATAATTTGTATACTGAGAAGGTTTGTGCGTAAAAAACTCTTCAATGAATGCTAATGTCATTAAGGTGAAATAAACGTATAAAAGAGTACCTTGAGCCCCTACAAAACAACAATGGTAAATAGAGTTGCCCAAGTCATTCTGTACAACTATCATTTATCACAAATTTTTTGGTTTGCAACTCCTTTCTATTTGTTTTATAAAGCAGCACAAGAACAATACTTACAAGTTGAGCAGAGAGGAAGCATTACATAGCAGTGTTATGAATACTATAGTGTTGTGTGCACTCAAAGAAAGCATTCTCAACTTCCTCCCCCGTGCAATAAAAAGTCATGCAGTTGAAAGACACACTAGTTACGGATTAGATGACACATACATGTGTTTGTGACATTCAGTATGTGGGCAGCTGCTCAACTTGGCAAGTCAGATTCAATAGATAAGGAAGACACAGTCATCACACAAGACAGTGTTTCCTTGAGTAATACTATGAAAGCAAGAGAGAAAGCAAAAGTAAAAGACAAAGGCAACTCTATTGCCAGACTAGGAAAACCCCGACACTGAACCTATGTACTGGGGAGTCCCAAAGAGCTTTTCAGGGTTCTGACTGGGAAGTGCTGGGCAGAGCTTCCTCTCCACAGGTGAGAGTCTGAAGTCTTGTTCTAACTTGTATTGAAAGTGAGGTCAAATAAACACAAGTTAGAACAAAGAAAATTTCATTCCATCATCTTGCATGACCTGGTGATCCCCTGAAGAACACCAAGTCCTCCCAAGAGCAGGTCAGACCCTAGAGGAGCGAGTGATAGCCTTGAGATGACTAAATAAATTGGGATTCCAATGAGTGAGCCACCCAGCCAGGTGCATTGAAAAACCAGCATTCTTTATCTGTTTCATCAAGGACTTCAGACATTATTCAAACAAGAAAAGGGAAGATCTTTAGTATTTTCCTTAGACCTCTAGGACTGAATCTTCCCTCCTGGCCTTATAAAGAGTTTAAACTCTCATATGTAAAATGAAGCCAGTTTTCTGCATAAAATAATGTAAACATAAGCATGAAACCTAGATATTTACCCTTTGGAATAAAGAATGGTGTGAATATTATTCACCTAAAACTTATCATTATATTTCAAGAGTTATTTTCCCAAATAAAGTTAAATGAAATGTTGGTGGGTGGTGTTTTGTTGACCCAAAAGGCTCACATATGCAGAGAATATTGTGTTTTTACTTTTTGAACAGGACTTGTAGATGAGAGTCTAAGGTTTATTTCAATCAAAATTGTGTTTCTCTCTCTGTGGTGTCATGGGCTCTTGGAGCTATAAGATCTGAGGAGGGACATGGTTAGTTTATAGTATCTTATAATTACTGGGTTGCAGAGGGTTCTGAGAGACCATGACACATGCTATCTACCATATAATTCAATAAGTATAACAAACATTATATTCTGAATTATTAAGTAGAACCAAAGGGTCTACAAAATCAAAATATATAATGAAATAAAAAATGTGGGGACATAAATGCTCCTACAGTATGTCTTTTTCTTTTTACAGTCATCATTTTACATGTTTCTAGCTACACTTTTTTACTGGGTATGCAAAACTAAAGAGGTGGTACCAAATTGTGATGTTTTTCCTACACTAGAGGCGTGTATAGTCACCTCAGTGATGAAGGTCATAGAATTCATGAGGAACTGCATGGTTTCTTCAGTCCAAGAGTCAGCATGGGCTTATGGACCATGTGGATTCCCCAGGACATTAAGACTATTTCCCCCTTCAGCAACCCTCCTTTATTGCCTGAATACGCACCTTGGCTCCTAGTCTCTTGGGTCTTTCTCCTCTCCCTGATTGGGAGCTTGTATAACTCTCCGGAGTTCTAGATCCCTTAGGGTGTACTGCTAATCTATAAGGTGAAATGTTGAACTCATGATTCAAACTAGGGATATCTGGGCATTATTTTAGTATCCCTAGGTCCTTCCTATAACTCTCTTCATTTTCCCATAATTACAAACAAGAGAGTATATAATTTACATAAATAATATTCTCCAAATAATACTTGATTAAACATATGAAATAATTAATGGAGATGTTATAGTATTATTTACCCAACAGAATGGTTTACTATTGCATCGATCCATTAGCAAAGTGAACAGTGGGAGATGTGTGACCTAATAACATCATTAAATGTATGACAAGGTTAACATTAAGAAATTTACACTTTATTTAGCAACAATATACATCTGTTATGAAATATAAGTAAAAACGCTCTGTAAAACTTGCATGGTGGACCATGCTTTGACCCTAGGGATGTGAGAAGCTTTGCAAGTTCAAAGTCAGGCTCCATAACTTAGTGAGGACGCATGCAACTTAGCAAACCCTATCTCTAAATAAAAAAGAAAAAAAATCTGAGGATGTAGTTTACTGATTAAGTGCCCCTAACTTTAAGGAGCTCTGAAAATTTTAAATTTTAAATTTCATATAAATCTTAAGAGACTCTGAAATAATCAACTCCAGTTGTGAAAAATGAGACTCTTTAGTAATTGTTGATTTATACTAAAATTATATCCTTTTAGGGATGCACAATTCTATACTTGTATTTTCTTATTTCTATCATATCACCTAAAGATGTTAAGAAAAATTTCAGCAAATGTCCAAAGTGATTACCCATTTTCTATATTTAAATGATTTTTTCTCTCCTAGGTCCCAAATACTACAAGGGATGGGCTATAGATATGAAACTTACTACCATCTTTATATTTGTCAAGGTGTTTTTGTAAATATTTTGCTGTTATCTAAGGTACACACTTTGAACAGATGCTACTCCACATTTGCTACAGATATGAGGTCAGTAATTTAAAAATGTCGGAAATTTGAATACAGTCTTGGACACATTCTTTGGGTTTCCATATGCTATAAATCCTCCAGTGTTTTAAAAATGATGGATCAATGGCCAAAAGCTTTGCAAAAATTTTTCCGTACATCTTCTCACTCATATGAATTCTGAGGTGCTGAGTAGGATGTGAACAACTATTGGAGACTGTGTCACCTATTTTATATTTATATGATTTCTGTCCTATCATATCTCTGGTGTGAAATAGGGTTGAACTACTGTGAAATAGGGTTGATTCATCCTTAAGACACTGATGCAATGTTTTCATTGTAAAACTTCTCTCCAGTATAAAATCTATAATGTTTAGTAAGATGTGATCTTCAATATTAAAAGCTTTGCCATTCTTCACATTTATAGGACTTCTCTCTAATATGGGTTCTCTGGTGTCGAGTAAGTGATGATTGTTGATTAAAATCTTTGCCACATTCTCTACATTTGTAGGGCATCTCTCCAGTGTGAATTCTCAGGTGCCGAGTAAGTACTATTTTTTGATTAAAACTATTGCCACATTCTTTACATTTGTAGGGCTTCTCTCCAGTGTGGATTTGCTGTTGCTGAGTAAATGATGATTTTTGATTGAAACTCTTGCCACACAATTTACATTTGTAGGGCTTCTCTCCAGTATGAATCCTTTTGTGACAATTAAGCTGTGAGATGATATTAAAAGCTTTGCCACATTCTTTACATTTCTAGGGCTTCTCTCCAGTGTGGTTTCGCTGGTGCTGAGTAAGTGATGATTTGTGACGGAAAATTTTGCCACACACTGTACACATGTAGGGCTTCTCTCCTGTGTGCATTCTCAGGTGCCGAATAAGATCTATTTTTTGATTAAAACTTTTGCCACATTCTTTACATTTGTAGGGCTTCTCTCCAGTGTGGATTTGCTGTTGCTGAGTAAATGATGATTTTTGATTGAAACTCTTGCCACACAATTTACATTTGTAGGGCTTCTCTCCAGTATGAATCCTTTTGTGACAATTAAGCTGTGAGATGATATTAAAAGCTTTGCCACATTCTTTACATTTCTAGGGCTTCTCTCCAGTGTGGTTTCGCTGGTGCCGAGTAAGTGATGATTTGTGACGGAAAATTTTGCCACACACTGTACACATGTAGGGCTTCTCTCCTGTGTGCATTCTCAGGTGCCGAATAAGATCTATTTTTTGATTAAAACTTTTGCCACATTCTTTACATTTGTAGGGCTTCTCTCCAGTGTGGATTCGCTGGTGCTTAGTAAGTGATGATTTTTCACTAAAACTCTTGCCACATACATTACATTTGTAGGGTTTCTCTCCAGTATGAATCCTGTTGTGGCAATCAAGCTTTGAGTTTGTATTAAAACTCTTGCCACACTCTTTATATTTGTAGGGCTTCTCTCCAGTATGAATCCTTTTGTGACAATTATGCTGTGAGATGCTATTAAAAGCTTTGCCACACTCTTTACATTTGTAGGGCTTCTCTCCAGTGTGGATTCGCTGGTGCTTAGTAAGTGATGATTTTTCACTAAAACTCTTGCCACACACATTACATTTGTAGGGCTTCTCTCCAGTATGAATCCTGTTGTGGCGATCAAGATTTGAGTTTCTATTAAAGCTCATGCCACACACTTTACATTTGTAGGGCTTCTCTCCAATATGAATCCTTTTGTGACAATTAAGCTGTGAGATGGTATTAAAAGCTTTGCCACATTCTTTACATTTGTAGGGCTTCTCTCCAGTGTGGATTCGCTGGTGCCGAATAAGTGATGATTTGTGACGGAAAATTTTGCCACACACTGTACACATGTAGGGCTTCTCTCCAGTGTGCATTCTCAGGTGCCGAATAAGATCTATTTTTTGATTAAAACTTTTGCCACATTCTTTACATTTGTAGGGCTTCTCTCCAGTGTGGATTCGCTGGTGCTTAGTAAGTGATGATTTTTCACTAAAACTCTTGCCACACACTTTACATTTGTAGGGTTTCTCTCCAGTATGAATCCTGTTGTGGCAATCAAGCTTTGAGTTTGTATTAAAACTCTTGCCACACTCTTTACATTTGTAGGGCTTCTCTCCAGTATGAATCCTTTTGTGACAATTATGCTGTGAGATGCTATTAAAAGCTTTGCCACACTCTTTACATTTGTAGGGCTTCTCTCCAGTGTGGATTCGCTGGTGCTTAGTAAGTGATGATTTTTCACTAAAACTCTTGCCACACACATTACATTTGTAGGGCTTCTCTCCAGTATGAATCCTGTTGTGGCGATCAAGTTTTGAGTTTCTATTAAAGCTCATGCCACACACTTTACATTTGTAGGGCTTCTCTCCAATATGAATCCTTCTGTGACAATTAAGCTGTGAGATGGTATTAAAAGCTTTGCCACATTCTTTACATTTGTAGGGCTTCTCTCCAGTGTGGATTCGCTGGTGCCGAATAAGTGATGATTTGTGACGGAAAATTTTGCCACACACTGTACACATGTAGGGCTTCTCTCCAGTGTGCATTCTCAGGTGCCGAATAAGATCTATTTTTTGATTAAAACTTTTGCCACATTCTTTACATTTGTAGGGCTTCTCTCCAGTGTGGATTCGCTGGTGCTTAGTAAGTGATGATTTTTCACTAAAACTCTTGCCACACACTTTACATTTGTAGGGCTTCTCTCCAGTATGAATCCTTTTGTGACAATTACACTGTGAGATGGTATTGAAAGCTTTGGTACACTCTTTACATTTGTAGGGCTTCTCTCCAGTGTGGATTCGCTGGTGCTGAGTAAATGATGATTTTTCACTAAAACTCTTGCCACACACATTAGATTTGTAGGGTTTCTCTCCAGTATGAATCCTGTTGTGGCGATCAAGATTTGAGTTTCTATTAAAGCTCATGCCACACACTTTACATTTGTAGGGCTTCTCTCCGGTATGAATTCTCTGGTAATTTTTAAGGCTTGGGTGTTGACTGAAACCTTGGCAAAATAGTTTACATATGTGGGGCATCATTCCAGGGTTTGTCCACTGGTGACAAATAAGATTTGAGCTTTTATTAGAAGTTTTGTCACATTCTTTGGATTTGCATGGCATATCTTCTCTATGAACACTGTGATGTTGAGTAAAGTTCTTGAGTGCATTGCATTCTTCACATTGGTAGGTTTTCTCTGCAGAATAAATTTTTTGGTGTTGAGTAAGGGTTGAAAAACTTTTTAAGGCTTTCCCACACTTTTTACATTTACAGGTCTCTCCTTCAGTCTAAATCCTCTGATACTTAACAAGTTGTAACTTATCACTAAAAGTTTTTTCACATTCTTTAAATTTGTAGAATTTATCACTGTCATACTATCTGCTGTGTTTAAAAAATATATCAAAGAATTTGCTTGCTCAATATCTTCTATACTTATAGGGCTCTCTTTCTCTATAAATTTTCTTGTATTAAGCAAGCTCTGCACTGTGGTTAAGAGCCCTTTCACATATCTTACACTTGCAGTTTTGACTTGGCTATGAATATTTTCATGAATAATAGTTTTTGATCACTAAAGCAAGACTTTCCTACATTTTTCATCTTGGTAAATTTCCTTTCGACAAGGACTAGGATTTCTCTACATTCATAATTTTTATCACCAATATAAATATACTGGTCATTACTAAGGGTAGAGACATGGCTTTTTGTGTTACTTATAGCATTATCTATATAGTGCACTTTCCACAAATCTGTATCAGAATTGTCATTGAGCAGTAGTGGGGAAGTAGAAACTTTTCTACAATTCTTAATATTATCCATTTGGGCACAAGGAGAAATTCAACTTTTGTTTCAGAAAAATGGACATTCTATAAAGAAACTACCAAAAGGATCACTTTTAGAAACAACTTTTCTGTGCAAATGTTTGAGTGGAATTTTAAATCAGTGCTACTTTTATAATTGCCCAAGTTGAAAATTAATGCATGGACTAGATTTCAAATTTTCCACTTTCCCTTTTAGTTCAAAATGGCTGTGGATTTATTCTTAAAGATATATAAATCTCCTCAAAATAATTGGAATACATTGAATTTTTGTTTCAGATATTAATTGTCTCTGGTACCTTTTGACCATAAAATTTTTATCATAAATAGGGACTACTGATTGATTTTGTCTATTATAATACAATTTTTGAACTTTACTCTCACCTATATTTTCCCATTGTTTTCTTGGTTGTATATTGTCAAAGTCACACTTTCCATATCTTCCCTCTCTCTCTTTTATTCCCTGCTCTGGTAAAATTTGTCGAGGATGATGAGAAGTCATGGCTGTAATAAATAAAAATAAAAAACATGTTTACTTACTGTACTGGGCTGAGTATATTTTGAAAACCTAAGAAATTACAGCAAAAAATACCATCAGCAGGGGAGTCGATTATTAAATCCAACTCCATCATTATTGTAGAAATATACAAATCAAATAAAAATACAAACAGAAAATTATTTTGAAGATTTTCCTAATCATCTTTGTGTTCACAGTATCCAAGATGAGTACATTATTATGGAGAGTAATATAGTAGAGAAAAATACATTGTGTTACACAAAGATTTTCCTCCTTTAGAATATATTTTAAAAATCTATCAACTTTCTTCCATTTCATTTAAATATAAAAACATAAAATATGTGAATATTTGGGGACTGTTCAAAAAGGGGTTCCTGCTTACCAACAGAAAAAAAATAACATGGCTAAATCAACTGTAAGCAAAGTTATGAATCACTCAAAGGGAATAGTCAATTATCATTTAAAATAAGTTTACTGAACTAAACCAACACACAAAAAAACAGAATAAAATTAGTCAAGAATTGTTAATAGTAATAATCAGAAAATGTAGGTTGAAAGACTTTCTTTAGAAAACGTCTGAAAGAGTCAGGGGTGGTTGTACATAGCAACATAGGAGGTTGAGCTAGAGCATCAAAATTTGAAGGCCAAAGTAAAAAATGCAAAGTGCTAAATCGCCCTTTATTTCTCTTTCCAGTACTAATAAACACATCTCAGAAAATAGAAAATATGAAACATCCAAGCAGCTCAGTTTTCTCCAAGTTGTAAAGACTCAAAGTAGGTTTTAATCCAAGTTTAAAAACTCAGGATACTGAGAGCATCCAAGAGAAAAAGATGGGTCACCTAGAAATGTGTAATCATATAATTGTGAAATCCTTAGTCGAATCTTCACAACACAGGAAGGAATTCAAGTCTATCAATATTCAAGGGATGAAAGAATAAAATTATCAACCAAGACATTATATTCACAGCTACTACCTTTCAAAAGAGAAGGAAAATGAAGACTTTAAACATATAAAAATATACACACTATTCATCAACACTGGATCTGTTCTCCAAAAAGTAGTCCTTCATAATAAAATGTAAGTGCACACCATCATAAGTCATATAAAATTTTAAATATTTCTTGGCAAAAATAATTCTATTTTATTGTAATGACAGGCCTCCAAACATGTAATTTTGCAATAGAATTTGAAAGAAAAAAGCATACCAACAATACTGTTAATAGGCATATATACCTGTAACAAAAATATGATTTTAAAAGGACATAAATATGTTCAGTTTTTTAATAAAGTGAAGTCAAGTTGTTACTCATACAAAGTATGAGTACGAAATTCTTCATTTTTAGAGTTTTTTGTTGGCAAATGCAAGATTACAAAATTCTGATTAAAACAAAACTTGGATATCTGAATTAACTCTAAATATTGCAACTGTACATAGTCTACAGGATACTCTAAATCTAAGAACACACACATAATGAAAACAAAGGGATATAATAATAACACATACAAAAGTGATCAAACAGAACCTGGGCTGTCTAAATTATAGTACACAAAACATAGTTTAAGACAGTTATAGGACATAGAAGACATTTTAAATTAAAAATAATTTTGAAAAGAGGCAAAAGAGAGAAAACGACCCTTTCCCTAGGTTCTGAATTAAGAGTAAATACATTTGCTACGTACTTCATACTTCCCAAACACACAAAGAAAACACCGAGAGGGTTGAGTGAAAACAAATTATATTCACAGCTACTACCTTTCAAAAGAGAAGGAAAATGAATAATATTAAATGACATACTAAGAGACATCAATCCCCACTTACTGAAAAGGGAAATACAGTGAAGCAAAATGGTAATCACAAAGCATAAGACTTTGAAAATATTTTGAAACTACTATAGACTTATAGAATCTGTGTTCATAATCACAAGTGGGATATTATGCTGGTTAGATCAATTTTATATATTAAAACAAAGGTTAATAAATATTTACGTGATAGTTATTTTGTAACCAACATGGAATAAATATTTGGAATCAAAAGTGGTAGGGATTTTCAAAAATCCCTAAATATGTGTCAGTTGATTGAACACTCTTGGGCATGCTGTTGTTCAAAATTGAAAAATTAAATTTAAAGATGTTTATATGACTTAAAGTTAACTAGAGGCTCCATGTAGTATTCGTCAACCTCCTATTGTTAAAAAAATTTTTTGCAGAGAAATCTATTCTTTAAATTGTATAAATAAGACTATTTCCCTGCTAAAAAATATACTAAAAGTTACAGCATTCAATTGTAAATGCAAACACAGAGTCAGGTAAACGGAGTTCTTAGTGAGTGTGGCAATAAGCCCTCATATCAATAGCAAATTAAAAACATTGCACACTAGTGTTGTTACATTGTTATTCAACAGAGCCATCATGGGGGACACAAACCAAATATCCCTTGAGAAGAATGATGAGCAATATTGGAATATAGAAACTATAGAACTTTGAAGTCAAAGAATTTATTCTAATTATAAATTTTACAAAATGTATGTATACTAGGTTAACTGATATGTCACAGAGAGAATACTGCAGAATTCTAGAACGTGAAAACATCTGTAAACTAAAGAAGCAGCTTTCTGAACAAAAGAGAATAGTTTTGTGATGAGATGACAGAAATGAGCCCTTGCTTTCTAGGCATTCTTTCTTTTTTTTTTTTTTTTGAGATGTTAACTTTGTAGAGATCTATTAATAAAAATTTAAATTAATTTTACTGAAATGTATATTTAAAATGTTGGAGACAGTTTTATTTTGTGGTTTTCGTTACAATGAAAATTAAAAGATAAAGAGAATTGCAACATTTCTCAAAGCTACATTTCAAATAATGTGGTCTTTATCCTATAAATAAGAACAAGCTCATCCATATACAAATGATGAGCATGCATGTAATCTCAGCTACTAGGAAGTCTGAGGCAAGTGAATTGCAAATTCAAGACATCCTCAATAACTTAGTGAGAACCTCTCTCCAAATATGAGTGAAAAGGAGCTTGGGGTGTAGTTCAGCATGAGAGTATCACTGCCATCAATCCCCATTACATTTATGCATAGAAAACTTCAATTTCTACGTACATGGGCAGAATCAAAAGCCAATGAAGATAAAATACAAAAGTCATGGACAAAAGAGGCTTAATATTTATACAAGCAAAAGCACATATAATATTATTGGCAATAAAAACATGAATCATACATATCTTAGTTTGTGAAGCATTTAACTAATATGAGAAAACACAATCCTTAACAGGGAACCTACTGTATACAATTAAAAAAAGAAAAAAAACAAGCAATTTTTAAATATCTACCAATGTATTATTTTACAAATCCTCTAACTCAAATAAAACTTACACCATCTCTCCAAACAGCAGTCTTTGTCCAACTTGACATTCATTCCATGGCAGATAATTTCACAGAAAATCCATTACACACATCAGAAAAAACACTGATAAGGAAATTTTAGTGAAAAAATGTACAAATAAGATTAGAGAAACTGACTGATGATAGTAATGTATTACAATGGGTGAACCTAGAGGTCTCCAGAAATGTGCAAAACTTTCCTGCAAATAATGGAAGAAGGGCTGGAGTTGTAGAGTCATGTTAGAGAGCTTGCCTAGCATGTGTGAGGCCCTGGGTTCAATTCTCAGCACCATATATGGATAAATAGGAAATTCATTAACAACTAAAAATATTTTTTAAATTATGGAAGAGCTGTCAGATAATATTGACACTCACAAGGTAAAGGGAGTGTTTTGTTGTTAATTTGAATGTATGGAGGAAAAGCAGGATACTACATAATTTTAAAGCACAAAACACAGGACAGGTTTTTCTGATAACAAGAGAAAGAATTCAAAGCTTCTCAAAAATATTTTCTGCTGGATAATGTCTCAATGAACATTTTTGATTGTAGGCTTCCTCCCCTACCTCAACTATGTCCTCTGCTATATGTGGGCCACAGGATTTGACATCACTGCATTCCTCTAAGTCAACCATATGTCAAGTGAAAGATATATATATATCTTGCCACCAAAAGAAAACATTAATGGTGAAAATAAACATCATTAACATTTTCTTGTCAGCACCAAGAACTACCCCATCTTCTTTATTGAAAGCATAAATCTGCAACACATTCTTGTGGAGAAGTTCCCAAAAGATCTACTTCGAGGGAAGAAAATTAAATAATGATAATTAGGAATTTTGAAGGAAAGTTATGCTCACCCACAAAGACTAGGTTGCTGTAGTTCTCCAACATCACTTCTCTATATAAATTCTGCTGGGCAGGATCCAGGCATTCCCATTTCTCCTTAGAGAAATCAATAGCGACATCCCCGAATGTCAATGGCTCCTGAAATAAAAATTGTTAGATCAATAGAACATGGACCAAACCACTATTCAGTTTTTAATTTGAATTAAGAGTTTGTAGAACTGACTGTCATGTAGGAGAGTGACTTTAATTATGTAATAAGATACTTTCCATTACCTAATTCAGAAGAAAATACATGAGTCCAAATACAGTATATATATACCAGATCAGAGTGATGTGAAGGATATATACCATAACCCAAGCACTGAATAAAAGCCCAACTCCTAACTTTTCTGTCATCAGTGAATGTGAAATTTGGCGGACATTTCAGATGCAAATCAGACTTCTCAAACATATTCTCATAAGGTGATTGTGTACAAGGGAGACAAAAAGAATGGTAAAAAAGCTTTTGAAAACAGTCTGGTTCCTATTCTCTCTGCTTTCTATCCATAAGATAGATTGAGCTCCCCAATACAATTAGTTTCAAGTATCATCCATGAAACATTCCCAATGTGTAAAATATTCATAAAATATTAATGTTTGGAGACAGGTAAAGTGACACTTCTACCTCGTGAAAAGACAAACTTGAAATATTTCAAGTTCTATAAGCAGTTCAACGAATGAATCAATTTGGTACAATAGAATGAACAATGGGTCACAGAAGACTTCAAGGTGGAGATTAAAAAATTCTTAGAGGTAAACAAGAACATAGACACAACATATCAAAATCTCTTGGACACCATGAAAGCAGTACTAGGAGGAAACTTCGTTGCATGGAGTTCATTCCTTAAAAGAAGAAAAAGTCAATAATGATCTCATACTTCATCTCAAAGCCCTAGAAGAAGAAATCAACAGCACAAGCAGTAGAAGGCAATAAATAATTAAAATTAGAACTGAAGTTGAATTAAAAAAAAAACAATTAAACCTTGACAAAAAGTTGGTTCTCTGACAGACCCCTAGCTATGCTAATGAAGAGAAGGAGAGAGAAAATTCAAAGTACCAGCATACATGATGAACATGGCAATATCCCAACAGACACTAGAGAAATAAAGAGGATATTTAGAAATTATCTTGAAAATGTATACCCCAATAAAATAGAAGACATTGAAGGCATCAACAAATTTCTTAAGTCATTTGACGTGCCCAGATTGAACCAGGAAGACATACACAATTTAAACAGACAAATATTAAATGATGAAATACAAGAGCCATCAGAAGCTTATCAACAAAGAAAAGCCCAGGCCCAGATGGATACACTGCCGAGTTAAACAAGACCTTTAAAGAAGAAATTCAAAATACCAATATTCTTCAATTTATTTCAGAAAATACAGAAAGAAGCAGCACTTCCAAACTCATTCAATGAGGCCAATATCACCCTGATCCTCAAACCAGGCAGGGACAAATGAAAGAAAGAAAACTTCAGGCCAATATCTCGAATGAACATAGATGCAAAAAGTCTGAATAAAATTCTGCCAAATTAAACACAAAAACATATTAAAAAGGTCGTGCACGAAGATCAAGTGGGGTTTGTCCAGGAATATAGAGTTGGTTCAATATATAGAAATCAATAATGGTAATTCATGACATCAATAGACTTAAAAATAAGAATCATATGATCATCTCAAGAGACACAGAAAAGCCATTTGGCAAAATACAGCACCCTTTCATGTTCAAAAAATTAGAAAAACTTGAGATAACAGGAACATACCTCAACATCATACTGGCTCTCTACACTAAGCCTCAGGACAACATCATTCTAAAGGGAGAAAAACTAAAGGCATTCCCTCTAAAAACTGGAACAAGACAGGAGTGCTCTCCCTCACCATTTCTATTCATCATATTTCTTGAAACACTGGCCAGAGCAATTAGACAGATGAAAGAAATTAAAGGAATAACTACAGGAAAAGAACTCAAATTAGCACTATTTGCGGACAATACAATTCTATACCTAGAAGACCCCAAAAGCACCACCAGAAACTTCTAGAACTAAAAATGAATTCAGCAAAGCAGCAGGATATAAAATTAACACACATTAAAAAAGGCATTTCTGTATATCAGTGACAAAGCCTCAAGAAAGAAATAAGAAAACCTACCCCATTTACAGTAACTTCAAAAAAAGAAAACATTAGAAAACATTAGATACTCAGGAATCAACTTAAGAAAGAGGTGAAAGATCTATACAAGGAAACCTACAGAACCCTAAAGAAAGAAATCAAAGAAGACCTTAGAAGATGGAAAGATCTACCTTACTCTTGCATAGGCAGAATAAATATTATCAAAACGACCATACAACCAAAAGCACTATACTGATTGAATGCAATTATGAACAAAATACCAATGACATTTCTCATAGAAATAGAAAAAGCAATCATGAAATTCATCTGGAAAAATAAGAAGCCCAGAATAGCTAAAGCAATTATAAGCAGGAAGAGCAAAGCAGGTGGTATGACTATACCAGACCTTAAACTATACTACAGAGCAATAGTAACAAAAACAGCATGGTATTGGCACTAAAACAGGCTGGTAGACCAATGGTACAGAACAGAGGACACATAGACTAACTCACAAAATAACAATTATCTTGTATTAGACAAAGGTGCCAAGAACATGCATTGGAGAAAAGATAGCCTCTTCAACAAACAGTACTGCGAAAACTGGAAATCCATTTTCAAAAAAATGAAACTGAAACAATATCTCTCACAATGCACAAAACTCAACTCAAAGGGGATCAAGGACCTACAATTTAAAACAGAGACTCTGCATCTAATAGATGAAAAAGTAGGCCATAATCTTCATCACATGGGGCTAGGCCACCCCAACTTCCTTAATAAAATGCCTATAGTACAAGAATTAAAACCAAGAATCAACAAATTGAATGGATTCAAATTAAAAGTTTCTTCTCAGAAAAAATCTGAGGTGAACAGAGAGCCTACATCCTGGGAGTGGATTTTTACCCCTCACACACCAGATAGAGAACTAATATCTAGTATATAAAGAACTCAAAATGCTAAGCACCAAAACACCCAATAATCCAATCAACAAATTGGCCAAGGACCTGAACAGACACTTCTCAGAAAGGATGTAAAATCAATCAACAAATATTTAAAAAAGTGTTCATCATCTCTTGCAATTAGAGAAATGCAAATCAAAACCACTCTAAGATATCATCTCACTCCAGTCAGAATGGCAGCTATCATAAAGACAAACAACAAGTGTTGGCAAGGATGTGGGGGAAAAGGCACACTCATACACTGCTGATGGGACTACAAATTGGTGAAAACAACATGGAAAACTGTATAGAGATTCCTTAGAAATCTGGGAATGAGGGGCTGGGGATGTGGCTCAAGCGGTAGCGTGCTCGCCTGGCATGCGTGCGGCCCGGGTTCGATCCTCAGCACCACATACCAATAAAGATGTTGTGTCTGCCGAGAACTAAAAAATAAATATTAAAAATTCTCTCTCTCTCTCTCCTCTCTCACTCTCTCTTTAAAAAAAAAAAGAAATCTGGGATTGAAAAAACAATTTTACCCAGCTATTCCTCTTCTCGCACTATTCTCAAAGGACTTAAAAACAGCATACTATAGGGTCATAGCCATGTCAATGTTTATAGCACCACAATGAAGAATAGAAAACTGTGGAGCCAACCCAGATGCCCTTCAGTGGATGAATGGATAAAAATATGGGGCATATATACACAATACAATTTTACTCAGCAATAATAAAATCATGTTAATTGCAAGTAAATGGATGGTATTGGAGAAGTGAAGTTAGGCAAACCCAAAAAATAAATGTTGAATGGTTTCTCTGATATAAGGAGGCTGACTATAGTGAGGTAGGTAGGGGGAGCATAGGAGTTATAGATTAATTTTACAAAGGGCAGGGGGGTTGGAGGGGAGGGGAAGAGGCAGGGGATTAGCGGTGATTGTGGAATGTGATGACACCATTATCCAAAGTACATGTATGAAGACCCAAGTTGGTGCCAACATAACTTATATAGAACCAGAGATATGAAAAATTGAGATATACATGGGTATTAAGAGTTGTATTGCAGAATGAAATGAGTACATATATAATGGCATAAATTAGCATGAATATACTTTCTGTACAGAGATATGAAAAATTGAGCTCTATGTGTGTGATAAGAATTGTAATGCATTCCACTGTTGTCGTGTATTTAAAAAAATAAATTTTTAAAAAAGAATGGTATTGAAACCCATTGGGTAAAAAATAAGCCTACATGGCTATATAACTTAAAAACACAGAGCTGGAAGGGAAGATGCATGAACAACATGAGAAACCAAGAAAGAATGTACCCCAAACAAAGATGCTACATTATTAGAATCCATGATCAGAATAGCAGGATAAATGGGAGAAGGTACATAATTTTCTGTGAATTAAAGGATTATATGAGAGCAAATACAGGCAGCAAAGGATCATTTTGATAAATACTTACATAAGCAAAAACAGAAAGCAAAAGATTCCTTCAATAAGGAGATAGAGATTTTGAAAAAAAAAACCAGAGATCCTTGAAATGAAGGAAACAGTAAACCAAATTAAAAACTCAATAGGAAGCATCTCTAACAGAATAGATCACTTGGAAGACAGAACGTCTGACATGAAGGCAAAATATATAATCTTGAAAAAATAAAGTTGACCCCAGTGAAGATGGTAAGAAACCATGAGCAGAAGATTCAAGAATTGTGAGATAATATGAAAAGACCAAATTTAACAACTATTGGGATAGATGAAGGCTTAGAGGTCTAAACTACAGTAATGGACAATCTATTCAATGAAATAATACCGGAAAAATTTCCAAACACGTAGAGTGATTTGGGAAATCAAATACAAGGATCGTATAGGACACCAAATGAACAAGACAACTACAGGTCTACACCAACGCACATCATAATGAAAACACCTAGGATACAGGAGAAGCAGAGCATTTCAAAAGCCACAAGAGAAAGGAATCAAATTACATATGGGGAAAACCAATCAGGATCTCTGATTTCTGAACTGAGACGCTGAAATCTACAAGATCCTCCAACAGTATAAACCAAGCTCTGAAAGAAGTGGATGCCAATCAAGAAGCATACCCAGCAAAATTAAATTTTGATTAGCAATTAGATTTCTATTCAGATGTTATTTTATGACAAAATAAAAACCTTCCATCATACACAAAATTAAAAGAATTTACGAAAAACCTGCACTACAGAACATCCTTGGCAAAATATTCCATCAAGAGGAAATGAACAACAATAAAAAAATCAGAAAAGGGTAGTATCACTCTAAAGGTAAAAACCTATCAAAGAGAAACTGACTTAGTTAAATACCAAAAATAAACAAAAATAACTGGGAATACAAATGTTGTCTCAATAATAACCCTGAAAGTTTAGTTCCAACTTAGCAATCAAAAGACAGGCAGATTGGATTTTAAAAAGACCAAAAATATGCTGTCTACAAGAGACTCACCTCATCGGAAAAGACACCCACACACTGAAGGTGACAGGTTGGAGAAAAGTATATCACTCAGGCTGGGGCTAGGACAGGGGCTCATTGGTAGAGCACTCTCCTAGCACATGTGAGGCCCTGTATTCGATCCTCACCACCACATAAAACTAAATAATAAAGGTATTGTGATCATATACAAAAAATAAATATTAAAACTCATACCACTCACATGGACTGTGGAGGCAAGCAGGGGTTTTCATTCTTATATCAAATAATGTGGACATCGACTGAAAGTTAATCAAAAGGGATAAAGAAGGACACTACATACTGCTTAAAGGAACCATACACCAACAAGACAGAACAATTGTAAATATACACCCCCCCCAAACAATGGAGCATCTATGTTCAAACAGACTCTTGTCAAGTTTAAGGGCCAAGTAGACCACAAGACAATAATTCTGGGTGACTTTAACACACCTCTTTTACCACTGGATTGATCTTCCAAACAATATCCAGACAGAAACTATAGAACTCAATAATACAATCAATAACTTAGATTTAACTGACATACATAGACTATTTCATCCTTCAACAGGCGAAGACACTTTCTTATCAGCAGCAAATGGATCTTTCTCTAAAATAGACCATATGTCATGCCAAAAAGCAACTCTAAGCAATACAGAAAAGTAAGGATACTACCCTGCATTCTATCAGATCATAATGGAATGAAATTAGAAATCAATGATAAAAATAGAAGCTACTCCTATACCTGGAGACTAAATAATATGCTAGTGAATGAACAATGGGTTGCAAAAAACATCAAAGAGGAGATTTAAAACTTCTTAGAGGTGAATGAGGACACAGATACAACATATCCAAATATCTGGGACACTATGAAGGCATTACTAAGAGGAAAGTTCATTGCATGTAGTTTATTCCTTAAACAAAGAAAAAGTCAAATAAATGACCTAAAATTACATCTCAAAGCCCAAGGAAAAACAATTAATCAATACCAAAAGCAGTAAAGGACAGAAAAGAATTAAAATCAGAGCTGAGATCAATGAAATTGGAACAAAAGAAGCAAATAAAAATTGACAAAGTGACTGGGAATGGTACCAACATTTGATCCAGCTATCCCACTCCCTGGTCTATACCTAAAGGACTTAAAAACAGCATACTACAGGGACACAGCCATAATGTTTTTAGCAGCACAATTCACAAGAGTTAAACTGTGGAGCCAACATAGATGCCCTTCAGTGGATGAATGGATAAAGAAAACATGGCATTTGTACACAATGGAATATTACTCAGCAATAAAAGAAAATAAAATAATGGCATTTGCAGGTAAATGGATGGCATTGGAGAAGACAATGCTAAGTGAAGTTAGCCAACCCTGAAATAACAAATGCTGAATGTTTTCTCTGATATAACGAGGCTGACTCATAGTGGGGTAGAGAGGGGGAGCATGGGAGGAATAGATGAATTCTATTTTGGGCAGTGTGGTGGGAGGAATAGGGAGGGGAAAGGGATTAGCAATGATGGTGGAATATAATAGAGATCATTATCCAAAATACACATATGAACACACGAATTGATGTCAACATACTTTATATACAGAGATACTAAAAATTGTACTGTATATGTGTAATAAGAATTGTAACATATTCTGCTGACATATATTTTAAAATTTTCAAAATGAAAAGTTGGCTCTTTGAGAAACAAATACATTTGATAAAGCCTTATCCATGCTACTGTAGAGAAGGAGAGAAATACTCCAATTACTAAAATCCATGATGAAAAAGGAAATATCACCATGATCACTAGAGAAATACAGAAGATAATTAGAAATTATTTTGAAAATTTGTAGTGCAATAAAACAGAATATATAGAAGTCATCAACAAATGTCTAGAATCATGTGACTTACCCAAACTGAGTAAGTTAAACAGATCATTTTCAAGCAATGAAACTGAAGATACCATTACAAGCCTACCCACCAAAAAATAAATAAATAAATAAAGCCCAGGACTCAATGGATACAAGACTTCAAAAAAGAACCAACACCAACACTCCTCAAATTATTCCATAAAATATAAAAAGAGGAAGCACTTCCAAACTCACTTTATAAGGCCAATATCTCCTTGATGCTAAAATCAGACAAACACTGAAAAGAAAGTGTACTTCAGATCAGTATCTATAAAAAGCAGAAGCAAGAATTCTGAATAAAATTCTGGCAAATCAAATACAAAAACATATCAAAAGGATGGTTCATCATGATGAAGTGCTATTCATCCCAGGGATGCAAGGTTGGTTCAACGTAGAGATATCAATAAATGTAATTCATCACATCAGTAGATTTAAAGATAAGAAACTTATGACCATCTCAACAAATGAAGAAAAAGTATTTGAAAAAATACAGCACCCCTTCATGTTCAAAACACTAGAAAACAAAGGATAACAGGAACTTCCCTCAACATTTAAAAGGCTATCTATGCCACGCCTCAGGCCAACATCATTCTAAATGGAGAAAAACTGAAGACATTTTCTCTAAAATTTAAACAAGACAGGGATGCCCTCTCTCACCCCTTCTATTCAATATAGTTCTTGAAAAACTGGCCAGAGCAATTAGACAGATGAAAGAAATTAAAGAATAAGTATAGGCAAAGATGAACCTAACCTAGCAGTATTTGCTGATGATGATTCTGTACCTAGACGACTCAAAAACTCGACTAGAAAACTTCTAGAACTGGAATTCAGCAAAGTAGCAGGATAGAAAATCAACACCCGTAAATCAAACGCATTTCTGTATATCAGTGACAAATCCTCTGAGAGAGAAATGAGGAAAACTACCCCATTCACAATATCCTCAATAAAAAAAGATACTTGGAAATCAACAAGAGGTGAAGGATCTATACAATGAAAACTATGAAACCCTAAACAGAAATCAAAGACCTTAGAAGATGGAAAGATTTAACTTGATCTTGAATAGGCAGAATTAATATTATCAAAATGGCCCTACTACCAAAAGCACTCTACAGATTTAGTGAAATTCTCATCAAAATCCCAATGGCATTCCTCATAGAAATAGAAAAGCAATCATGAAATTTATCTGGAAAAACAAGAGACCCAGAAGAGCTAAAGCAATCCTTAGCAGGAAAAGGGAGGCAGGTGGCATTGCTATACCAGACCTTAAACTATACTACAGAGCCACAGTAACAAAAACAGCATGGTTCTGGCATCAAAACAGGCTGGCAGACCAATATCCCAGAGTACAGGACACACAGACCAACCCACTAAACCACAATTATCTTATATTAGACAAAGGTGCTACAAATATGCACTGGAAAAAAAAGAGAGCATCTTCAACAAATAGTGCTGGGAAAACTGGAAATCCATATGCAGCAAAATAAAATTGAATTTCTCTCTCTCACCATGCGTGAAAGTTATCTCAACATGGATCAAGGATCTAGGAATTAAACCAGAGACTCTCCAAATAGAAGATAAAATAGGCCTTATCTCCATCATGTGGGATTAGGCTACAACTTCCTTAAGAGCACTCCTATAGCACAGGAATTAAAACCAAGAATCGACACATGGGATGGATTGAAACTAAAGATTTTTATCAAAAAAACCCCAATAGAATAGAGAGCCTACTTTCTGGGAGCAATTTTTTACCCCTCATACATCAGATAGAGCACTAATATCTAGGGTATATAAAGAACTCAAACGTCTTAACACCAAAAAAATAATCCAGTCAATAAATGGGCCAAGAACCTGAAAACACACTTCTGAGAAGAGGATATACAATCAATCAACAATCATATAAAAAAATGTTCATCATCTCTAGCAATCAGAGAAATTCAAATTAAAACCACTCTAAGATACCATCTCACTCCAGTCAGAAGGGCAGATATTATGAAGACAAACAACAACAAGTGTTGGTGAGGATGTGGGGGAAAGGCACACTCATACACTGCTGGTGGGACTGCAAATTGGTGCAGCCAATTTGGAAATCAGTATGGAGATTCCTTGGAAATCTGGGAATGGAACCACCATTTGACCCAACTATTTCTCTTCTCAGACTATACCAAGAAACAAAAAGAGCACACTACAGGGACACAGCCAGGTCAATGTTTATAGCACCACAATTCACAATAGCTAAACTATGGAGTCAACCTAGATGCCCTTCAGTGGATGAATGGATAAAATAAAATGTGGCTTATATACACAATGGAATATTACTCATCATTAAAAAAGAACAAAATCATGGCACTTGCATGTAAATGGATGGAGTTGGAGAAGATAATGCTAAGTGAAGTCAGCCAGTCTCCCCCCAAAAAAATGCCGAACATTTTCTCTGATATAAGGAGGCTGAATCATAGTGGGTTAGGGAGGGGGAGCATGGGAGGATTAGATGAATTCTAAATAGAGCAGAGGGGTGGAAGGGAAAGGGAAGGCACAGGGGATTAGCAAGGATGATGGAATGTGATGGACATCTTTATACAAAGTTCATGAAAATTTCAAATATGAAAAATTGTGCACTATGTGAAATAAGAATTGTAATGCATTCCACTGTTGTCATGTATTTAAAAAATAATAAAAACCATAAAAAATCATGATCTAAAAAACATCTAAAAAAAGAAAGAAAGAGGAAAGAAAGAAAGAAAGAAAGAAAGAAAGAAAGAAAGAAAGAAAGAAAGAAAGAAAGAAAGAAAGAAAGAAAGAAAGAAACTGACTGAGACAGGATGCATTTGTTGCTACACACCTGATATACCCAGTGGTCTGGAGGCTGAGGCAGGGGGATCACAATTGTGAAGCTTACCCTAGCAACTGAGTGAAACCCTGCCTAAATTTAAAAATAAATAGGCAGTAGTAATTTTTAAAAATTAAGAAAAAATTAAATTTTTTAAATAAAAAATTTTAAAAGGACTGAGGATAGTGTTCAGTAACAGGGCACCCTGCTTCCAATCCCCAGTTTCACAAAAGGAAAAAAAGAATGAAAAAAAGTCCTTTTCAAAGTTACAGAAAAAATATTTTTAAATTTATACATTGTATATATGAAAACAAAAATTCTATTTCTCAAATGACTCCATTAAAAAGAACAAGGAGTAGTGACAGATGAAAGAAACCAATAGCCTCACCTTTAACCAAACTCTTCTAAGAAAGGAGAACAGAGATTGTGAGAGAAACACAGGCAAGAGCCATGAACAGCCCCTTCAAATAGCAGGTATCTAAATGTCCCTTCATCACAAAGCAATCAACGTCTTAAGAAAGGAGGGACTGCACCATAAAGTCACACTGTACACACAAATTGAGACAGTGTTGAAGAACATGTGGGTTATCATGAAGGTCCACAGAAACAGATGTAGACACTACAGCACCTGTCCATAGGGGGACACAGCATGCTCCTCCAGAGCCAAGACCCAGGGCCTGGTGACATAGGATGTGCATTTGGTAATAGATAAATAATAAACTATGGAAAATAACCATTTCTGGCAATCAGCCACATTTTGTTTGCCATATTGCATACAGTTTGACAAATACTAGAACACCATGTCAGTTTTATATAGCTGTCACATAAATGTCACATTTCACATATAATCATACTTAAATAGTACATCTGCAGAATTTGAAAAAATACAAATACAGATCAGCACATAACAGACTGAATTACACATCCTGGGTATAGATGATAGGACTCCTCGTTATAAAGAGGACAGCTTCCCTCAGGTTCATCTATGACAACACCCATCAAAATTTCACCATGATTTCCTTTTCATTGAAGAAGGGACCAAAGCAAACAGTTTGAAAATTCTCCTGGAAGGTTAAATCCATATGAAATTAGGCAGGAATTCTGAACTCTAAGAGCAAAAGCAGGAGCTATCATTACCAGGCACTAATGCATGTTATAAAATTATCATATTGCAGTAATTTGAGGACCAAAAAAAATCATAATGCAGAAACTTCATAGATGACTCCATATGTATGTAAATGTCAATTTTATTGTGAAGTGCACTGAAAAGGCCTAGCTAAATGCCACCATCTCCAGCAGACGGTTTGATGTGAATGAACAGAAAACCCAACGTGAAGGGAGGTGTGGGAACTGGAGGCGCAGAGCACTGGTAGGGCTTGGGTGCAGGACGTGTGTGGTACTGGATTACACTCCAGCATCCCAAGGAAGCAAATATTGAGTAGAATTATATTTCAAAATTACACCAGAATAGGAGGCTCCTGGATTCCCTTCACACATGGATACAGCAAATAAACACCTACTTCTGTTTTGAGTCTCTCTTAAATAAAGTTATACATGGAAGGAGAGACCTATGCATTGGACCACTCAGAAAATCTCTACCATCCAAAGGGCAGGCAAAGTTGGGGGACACGTGGGCATTAGTCCTGCCTTGAGCCATGTGCCACATAATTGGGACAGAATACCCCCATCCAGTGGCACCCAGAGTAGAGGAAAACTGATTGGCATCACAAATGGAGCACATGGGACACGAAATGACTTGTAGCTGGAAACGCAATTTGTCTGGTGCTCATAGAAGAAAGAGGTGGATATCCACAAATATCAGGATGAGAGAAAGGGGGTGATTTTCAATGGCTGTGAAGGGTCATGATCTTTATCCATGGGACCAGGGCAGAAGCGGAGTGAGGTCAAGTCCCAGTTTATCCCTAGAAGGGATTTGCAGCATGATCTGCAAACTGTGGCTGCTAACAGTTGAGCTCCTCCCCAGCCAGTCCCCAAGGGTAGACAGGACAAATGCAGTCCACCCAGCAGCCAGCCTGAGCCCTCTCCCCCCTACCTCAGTAATAACTCCAGGTCTAGCCAGTTCTTTCTGGAAGGACTATGTCCAGGCACTCAGGGTCCCAACATTTTTCCCATCTCATGGACTCTGTCCTAACCCACGAAGCTTTGTGAGCAATGGCAACTGCACATGTGCATATCTCCCTGGATCACAAAGGAGGGGCATCACATTGATTTCTGAGTATTCCCTGTGCTACAATCCACACCAGGAGTGCAGCAAAAGGGGTCAAAACCCTGTTTCTTTCTAGAATAGGCTCACACCACCTTCCTGCAGTGAGCACAGGCAGCCTGGCTTCTAACAAATTGCATCAGGAATTCAGTCACCAGCCAAGTAGGAGACCTTCTGCAGCCCGACTCCAGCTGTGGGAAAGGCTCCTATCAAATAGGTAAAGGGACTAGTCCTCCAACGACGTGGGTATGGAGAAAGACACCCCCTCACATGGGGCTAGAATATCAGTTTAGTGCAGCCATTTTAAAAAATAGAATGGAGTTCTTTAAAAGCTAACAACCACTCTGGATGCATTTCCAAAGGAACTTGAACTAGTGTGTTCATAAATGCCTGCATGCCCATCGCTGTTCCAGGATCCACAGGAGCCAGGACGAGGGAACATCTGAAGTGGCTTCTGGATAAGGAGACTCCTCCCAGCCGCAGGGCAGTCACCTGCTCCCCTGAGAAACTTCTTTCCCTAAATGCACCTGCTCATAGGTCCACATGTGGCTGATATGTACCAGACGCTCAGGAGACCTCAGATGAGCCAGGTGTGGGATCCCTGTGTCAGGCAGAGCCAAACCAAGACCAGAAAAATATCACAGAGGGCATGAGACCCCTAGGAAATGCAGTCCACAGGGACTTGCTGCAATCAGTTCATAGGACCAGGATAATACATTAATAGTCATGGGATATTCAGCTTAAAAATAGTGTTAAATACCATGGGTCAGTTTTACACGGGTGCCATATGCAGGTGATGTTATGTGTAACTCTGATGCACTAATAAACAATCCAGCATGCTTTACTCTTAATGGAAGCACCCAATCCTAAAATTCATCCACAAAGTTAAATATATGTAAACTTAACCAAGAAACTTTTGAAGTATAAGAGCAAAAAATTATAAGAGAAAAAAATAATAAGAAGTTATTACCTAACGCGTGCATTGTGAAGCTGTTCTGTTACAATTGTCATCAAGGAATCACGAAGTCAACAGAGTCCACCCACGAAACCACGTGGTTGTAAAAATCATGCACTTAATTGCAACGGAAAAGTCATTATCAATCCAACCCTAACCAGACCAATCTCAGCAACTTAGCTAGACCAGCGGGCAGAATAAAAACTAAAAACTACCAGGGAGAGAGCTCAGTGGTAAAGCACCCTTCTGTTAACTACCAAAACACAACAACCACCAAAAGAAATAATAATAATAATAAATAAACTCCACAAAACTAGTTTAGGAATAGGCAAGGTCCCTGTTCACCGCAGCTCCCCTCCTGCAGGAAAATGGTGTTTGGAAATTTGATTTTTTTGGGGGGGAGGGGGGTGCTGGGCATTGAACTCAGGGGCACTCCACCACTGAGCCCCATCCTCAGCCCTATTTTGCATTTGATTTCGAGGCAAGGTCTCCCTGAGTCTCTAAGTGCCTCACCCACTTGTGGAGGCTGGCCTTGACCTTGCAATCCTCCTGCATCAGCCCCCACCCCCAGCCTCTGGGAATGACAGGTGTGCGCCATCCCCTGGATTGGAATTGGATTCTTCTAGTGGTCCCACCTGTCAATCACCACAGCCCAGGAAGATGCCAGGCTGCCTCCCTCACCTGCCAGAGAGATAGGACTTGAGCAGGGGCTGAGGCTGCCCCAGGGGATGGGGAGGCTGCCAGGAGTCTCCGCCACCGTCACGCTCTCCACCCGGCTGGCCAGGGGTACAGAGGGGCACTGTCCCCAATGGGCTCAGGCCTGTGGTTGCAGAGAGCCCCCGGAGTCAGGGTCGGCCAACTCGGGTTCCCCCCACAGCGGGTCCAGCCAGATTGACTCCCTGCCCCGCCTCCCTCCTGAGCCTCCCTGTCCAGGCACCAGGTGCCACTGCACACTCACCATCCCCTGGTGCCCAGCCCCGAAGCCTGCCCTGGGGAGCTTCAGCTCCTGCATGGCAGGGCCACCCGGGATCCTGGGCAGGAGCGAAGCCTGAGTCCAACTGCAGGAATCTGAATGGAACCCAGGACCGCGGAGAAATAAGTCCCATTCCGAGCGCGGAGGCCCGCCCCCTGCTGCTGGCTATGCTCAGGATTGGACAGCGCTCAGCACGGGGGCTTCTGATTGGACAGGGAACCAGTCAGTCTCCGGAAACAAGAATGGCAGGGTTTGGGTGCAACTTTTTTCTTTTCCTTTTGAGGTCTGGGCATTGGGTAAGGGTCAGGGTGACCAGAATTCTAAGTTCTGTTGGGTTTTGATGTTAGGAAATTGAAGTCATTTCTTGAAAGTTTCACCACCTGGGCCTCCTCCTATAATAAGACCACGCAGAGCGTCCTGGGAGGCTGACTTGTCCTCTGTTCATCTGTGCAAAATTCTCCAAGCAGAACTGGCTTTTCACCCCTTGGGAACTGCCCAGTGGTGGAGGCTCTGGACTGGGCATGGCAGGCGCCCTGGAGGAGGCTCCGACCAGGTTGGCAGCATGAGCGCTGATGTTCCTCCAGCTGAGTTGAATCTATCTGGAGCCCACGTTGAGGCTGGAGGCAGAGTAAAGAGATCAGCACAGAAGAGACCCGGAGAGCGAAGACCTGGGTAAACCCCAGCTGCACGGGGGCTCCCACACTCTCTGGACACTGGGCGTTGAATTCAGAGGACTTGACCTCTGAGCCCCGTCCCCAGCCCTAGTTTGAATATTGTTTAGAGAGAGGGTCTCACTGAGTTGCTTAGCACCTTGCTTTTGCTGAGGCTGCCTTTGAATTCCCCATCCTCCTGCCTCAGCCTCCCCAGCCGCTGCAATGACAGGCGTATGCCACTTTTTTTTTCTTTCTTTTTGAGAGAAATACCTGCAGTGGACACAGGATAACAGCCTTGCACAGATCAAGGCCACCCTGGGTGCTCTCCCTGGTTCCCAGGCAATGGGATCCTGCCTCCTCCAAAAACCAGAGACACCCTGTCCAGGTGTGCATCCTTAGTATCAGCTGAATATGCTGCACTTATCAAGAAAAAAAAGAGAGAGACCCTACCTGCTTGTCTTGATGCAAACAAAGCTGATGTGTTTCCAAAGAGAGCTCTGGTCTTGTCCCCCCAGTTCAGTGGTGCAAAAAGTCACATAATACAGAGAAGACTTCTCCTTAAGAGGGGCGCAAGGGTCTCTCTCTTAACGAAAAACAATTTGCGTTTGATCGGGAGTCCAGGAAAGACAACTCCAGATTTTCCTAATTTGGAAAATAACTCTATAGACTCAATGCAACATGCTCCCCTCTGCCTTAATTAATCATGGAGGCCTCGAGGTTACCTGCCCCCTGGGACACCTGCAGATGAAGGAGGGGGGTCCTATCTTCTCCATGCAGCGCCCTGAACCTCCACCTTCCCACAGGCTCCAACACCTTTGACAGCATCCAATGGGGGAGCAGTTTAGAAAATTCTGGAATGTACCTAAAGACATTTCCTCATCTGGCTATGATGCTATCAATTTGGTCCCATGGTCCTTTTCAGTACTGTTTATCTTCTTCTGTTTTATTGGTTCATCTTAGATATACATGACCCTAGAGTCCATTGTGGTAAACTTCTCCAAACATAAAATATACCTTATTCTCCTTAGGACCCCATTCGTGTGGGTGGCATGATGGGTGGATTCACTTAGGTATTTTCATACAATTAAATAGAAACATTATGGTCACTTCATGCTACTCTCTTTCCTCTTCTTATGTCCCCTCCCTTCCTGTTGCTCCCCCTTTCTCACATCTAGTGAACTTCTCTTCTGGACCCCCATTCCTTGTGATGTAGATAACACATATCAGGGAAAACATGTGCCCTTTGGTTTTGGGGGATTGCCTTATTTTACTTTAGCATGATAATCTCCAGATCCATTCATTTACTGGCCACTGTTATGAAGTCATCCTTTTTTAAAGCTGAATAATATTCCACTGTGTATACACACCACAATTTCTCTATCTATTCATCTGTTGGTGGGCATTTAGGCTGGCTCCATAGCTTAGCTAGTGTGAGTTGTGTTATCATTAACATTAATGTGGCTGTGTCCCTGTAGTATGCTGATTATAAATCCTCTGGACATATTCTGTGGAGAGGTATAACTGAGTAGGAGGGTGGTTCCAGTCCTAGTTTCTTGAGGAATCTCCATCCTGCTTTCCAGAGGGGTTGCACCAATATGCAGTGCCTCCAACAAGGTGTGAGCATTTCCTGTCCCCCACATTCTCACCAATTTATTGTTACTGTATTCTTGATAATTGCCATTCTGACTGGAGTGAAAGAGAATCTCAGTGTAGTTTTAAATTTCATTTCTCTAATTGCTAGAATATGATGCCTTTTCAGTGTTTTTAAAAAAATCTTTTCTATTGGAGTCGGACACAATACATTTATTCTACCCGTTTATTTTTCTGTGGTGCTGAGGATGGAACCCAGTGCCTGCACATGCTAGGTGAGCACTCTATAGCTGAGCCCCAGCCCCAGCCCTCATTTTCAGTATTTCTTACATTTGCTTCTCAGTAACAGCAGCCCAGGTATTTGGGGGACCAGTTTTGCTGCTTTTGTGAAATGGGAACATTTCTCTTGAAGGAAGACTGGGAAGGTCAAGGCACATGCCCAGGATTCCAGGGATGAGCAGTACCCAGTTGTCTTGCCCAGGATGCGGAGAAGATCATGTGGCTGAGAAGAGGGAAAGAGCCGGGGACCCCCTGGGGCCAGAACCCCCCTTCCCCCATGAGGGAAATGGTTAATTATTCTTGCTGTTACTTTTCTCCACCAAAATGTGAAATTTCCCTAAACTACCAGTTCCACTAAATTTAGATCCCTGGATGGAGCTCAGATATGTCTTGAGAGGCAAGGAAAAGTGAATAACCAACCTAGTGGTTCCAATAACCAACAAGCTAGACCTTGGGCTCCTTGGGGACAAAACACTGGGTTTTACCCAATAATTAACAATCCAACAGCACCCGACACCCAATTAATGGGGGATGGAGAATTGGATCAGTGGGTGTGGGGTCTGTGGGTGGCCAGCTGCAGGAACTTGCCTCTGGGGTGCATTCCTTGCATCTGGGAGGTTTTTCAACACCAATGAGATAAACAAAGTGTTGAGAACACTGGCAAAACCCTCTGCAATATTCTAGCCAGGAAAATTCATGAGCACTTTAAGAGCATCTTAATGTTTACCCTCAGTCAAATGTGCCTCAATGCGAATGAAACCATTTGAAAAGAGTTGTCAACATGAAAAGTTTCTGAAATCTGCTGGTTTGTGGATCACTGCAAATCCATATGAGTCCATGGCTAAATACATATGTAAAAATAGAAACCTAATAATGAGCATTTTCTTAAAATTTCTCTCCTGAAAACACTGCCCTATGTGCTTTGATAACTAAATCACCATTTAATCATTTCTCTAGCAACACTTGAGGTCCATAAAGAACTGTGGAACATTTCTGGTTTGGGACGGAAATGTTGAGATACCAAAAAGAAAGTTACTCTGAACCTCAAAGGAAAAGAAGTCATAAATCACCAGAATGCAGGAATGCCCACAAAATATTTGAAATTAAAAACAAGGGACTGGTGTTGGGGCTCAGTGACACAGCACCTGCCTAGCACCTGTGAGGCACTGGGTTCAATCCTCAGCACCACATTAAAGAGAAATATATAAAATAAAGGTATCCTGTCCAACTAAAAACTATTTTTAAAAATAAAGATCAGATTTATAAAAAAAAAAAGCAACTCCCTGCAATGCAGCATTTCTTCTAGACCAGCTTCCAGTACCCCCAAATACTAGCATGATGTGAGCAAGGTTAGAAAAATGGGTGAGAAATTGCAGAAGTCTGATCTGGCCCCATCCTTAGTCCAGCTCCACTTAAATGTCCCTCTCCAAATAGCAACACCTCAGACCACGTATTTACTGTCTCTCTCTTTAGGGTTATCTCACATTTTTTCCTTTCTTTCTTCTTGTGGTGCTGGGGATTGAACCTGGGACCTTGTGCATGCAGGGCAAGCACACTACTGACCTCACTACTGACCTCATCCCCGGCTCCTCACGTTCTTTTCTGAATGTGTATTTGCTTTTCTAAATAGGTGTATCCATGCGCCTGACAAATCAAGTTCTATTCTGCCATGAAAACCAAAAAACCTACTTTTTCTTAGCTGATGTCTCTCTCTCTCCCTGGAATCCCTTCCCATCACAGAACCTCTCACAGTCAGAGTCAGACTTGAGCTTTGGAATTGTGTGTGGTTTTTATTGTTTGGGTTGTGATATCACACACATCACTGGAGGGAGGTAACCAGCAGCCATGCATTTGTTTAATAAGCAAAGGACGAGGTTTGGTAGCACATGTCTGCAAGGCCAGGCATTTAGGAGGCTGCTGCAGGAGGATCTCAAGTCAGAGGGCACAGTTGGCCTCTTAGCAAGACCCTGCTTCAAGATATAATATTCAAAGTTCTGATATTTGGTGAGTCTTCATGAACAATGAAGGGTCAGAGTTACTGTTTCAACAGTCTCCCCGTAGGATGCTGTGTGTAGGTGTGTGACTGTGACCTTCCAACAGGACCTAGAGCTGTTGCTGGTGCCCCCCTGTATTAATAAATGGATCAAATGAAGTGAGTAAATAATTAAAGCAATAAAAAAGCTGACACTGTAGCTGGTTGTGATCCCAAGGATATGGAGGTTATGTTGTGTTTCTTGGCTCTTGTGTTCTTGCAAGAGTGGATTTTAGATAATACATAAAATGTAATCAAAGTAGAGCAAAGCTCATTGGCCCAGAAATCGCTATCAGGAAATGGGAAGGAAAACAGTGAGTCTTCTCTGACATCTCTAGGACTCACACCCCTTTGATCCTCAGGTTTATGGGAGATGCTGTGGGTGATTCCAAAATTCTGCCCATGGACCAATTCCTACTCTTAACTGGCAGTGGGATGACACTGTGTTTGTAGGTTCCTACTCCACATGGTCTTGTCCAGAGACACCAGAGCAAAACCCGAGTGTGAGTGTGTGTGTGTGTGTTTGTGTGTGTGTGTGTCTTTGTGAATTTTACTATAATAAAATTTTACTATGGCAGCTGTTATGAAGACAAACAACAACAAGTTTTGGCGAGGATGTGGGGAAAATGGTACACTCATACACTGCTGGTGGGACTACAAATTGGTGCAGCCAATATGGAAAGCAGTATGGAGATTCATTGGAAATCTGAGAATGGAACCACCATTTTACCCAGATATCCTGTGGAGCTAACCTAGAGGCCCTTCAGTGGATGAATGGATAAAAATATGTGTTATATATAGGCAATGGAATTTTGTTCAGCAATAACAGAATAAAATCATGTGTGTGGGGGAGATTATGGTATTTTTCTCTTGGTTTCTGACTTTTGGGGAATAGAGTTTTTCTGAGATTCTCACCAGTATCTTTGCCTTTGTCAAATGGTTATTGCAACTTACTTCTGTTTCTTGCTGTCTAACTTTTGTGGTTTTCCAATATGAGGTACGAGGTTGAAGTAGATTTTAAGTGGATATTTTTAATGTAGGGGTTCACTAATTACTATTAGAAGCAACAGATGAGCTCAGAACAGTAATAAAATTTAATATAATCAGTTATTTATGTGCATATGAAAATAAGTAGCAAACATAAAATTAAAGACAGTTCTAATGACCATAATATCAAAAGCAAAATACTTGGGAATTTTTCAAGAAATATGAACACTTGAACATTTAACATGGCTTGTTTTTAGAAAATATACCATTATCCCTAAGCCACCTTCTTTTTTTGTGGTGACCTTAACTCATAGAAAAAAGATAGGAATTAAAACTTTCCCCTGTGATCCTGAGGAGAGGACTTAGGTATGGTCTACCAGTGAGCTCTATCATCATCCCATTCTTATTTTTCTTTGAGATATGCTCTTGCCAAGTTAGTGAGGCTAGACTCATATTTGTGACCCTCAAGGCTCGGCTTCCAGGGCAGCTCGGGTTACATGCATGTGCCATCACAACCCTGGAAGGGATTAGTCTTTTTTGTTTTCTTTAGTTGTAGTGGACAGAATACCTTCATTTTATATATTTATTTTTATGTGGTGCTGAGGATTGAACCCAGTGCCTCACATGTTCTAGGCAGCTGCTCTCACCCTGAGCCCCAACCCCAGGGATTAAATTCTTGACTTTCATATTACAGGTTAGCTCAGGAAAATATCTAGGTTTGCAAAGGAGAATAATGTCCCCATTTTGTGAGTAGAAGGTAGAGGCCACAATGAGAGAAAATGTCTATCCTTATCCTTGGAAGAGGAACATCAACTGTGGATTCACCTGCAACTTAGTATTTGAGGATTTTCCAGATATTAAAAATATAAGCGAAAGAGACATGAGGTCAAGGCTCTGAGGGAGGGGGACTAGGTATTTCAAATTGTGAGGCATCAGATTGAGAAATGCAATGCTAAGGTAGCTGGGTATGCAGAATAGTGTCCCTCACATTTAACTGTAGAATCAGGATCCCAGAAGATATAGAAGAAAATAAACCATTTACTGGGTACATTTTAAAAAGATGAGCATGGGTAGGACTTGGTCAGAAGTCATCATTATCACACCCCACCCACACACCCACACACATTACTTCCCTTTTACCTCTTCCCCTCTTTAGCAGTCAAAATCCACTCCTCAAGGTGCATCCTTGCATGAAGAGAAAGGACTGAGCCACAGTACCCTTGGGATCACAATGGGCACATCTTTGCCTAGCTTATGGCAGAAACTAGCAAAGGAATGGCAGAGTTCAGGAACATCTCTGTCTCCTTTCTCTCACAAACAAATAACTAGAGATTTCAATTATAAATTGATGGATGAAGTGAACTTGGGAGTATTGGGTCAAATATTTGCAACACTGAAAATGTAAATGTTCAGCAGCCTAATGTCTTATTTCTCTTTTAACTTTATTTTTGTTTTTAATGCTGTGGATTGAGCCCAGGGGCACTCAACCTCTCAGCAACATTCCTTATCTTTTTTTTGTAACTTAGTTAGAGACAGGGTTTCACTGACTTGCTGAGTCCTTTCCTAAGTTGTAGAGGCTGGGTTTGTATCAGCCTCCAGAGACACTGGGATTACAGTCATGCACCACCACACCTGGCTAAGGTTTTATTTCATTATTTGCACAAGAGCAGTTTTTCATGTAATATAACTTACTGAATGCTCTCAAAATATTGCACTTTGTGAAAGATTCAAAGAGATAGCTTATTAACTTTATATTAACAAACTTAAAGAATATGTTTTTCTTATGCCTTGGCTTCTTTTCACTTGATAAAATCAGGTTAGGACATAGTTTTCTAGTTTCTTTATTCTTTTTTTTGGGGGGGAGGGTGTATAATAGGGATCTGTCCCAGTATCACACAACTACAAAACCACTTTCCCAGTCATGTTTAATTTTTTTTAGAAACAGGGTCTCACTGAGTTGTATAGGTCCCTATTAATTTACCGAGTCTGTCTTTGAACTCGTGAATTTCCTGCCTCAGCCTCCCAAGCCATTGGGATTGCAGGTATGTGCCCCCACTCCCAGGTTCTTCATTATTTTGTAGTTGTTGCTTTCTTTTGTTACATAAATTCAAGTTGAATAACAGTATGTTTAACAATACAGATAGAGAGAAAAGCCAGTGGTGTAGGTAAGCAATTGAACATATCCACCAGAAAGTACATTATATATTCACCATGGTGTATTACTCGGCCATCAATACAAACTCCTCTAACGGTCAGCAAAATAGATGGAATTGGATGATGTCATGCTAAGGGAAGAAATACACAATAGTGTCACATCTCATATGTTAACTAATATCATGTGCAAGTACAATAGTGATTAGTATGGCTGAGGAGTGTGTGGGGGGCATCAAGGGCAGAAGAGGGTGTTTGGATATTATGAATACATGTATCTGCATATATATAAACATCACACTGAATCCCATAAATATTTGCAATTGCTATGTGATAATAAAAACCATCATCTCTCATAATTATCAAATTCTACACTAAGAACACAATCCTACTGTCTTTTGGAATTTCCAGTATATGATGCAATATTATTGATGATGCTCCCTGATAACAAGCAGGCTCTCCCTACACATCCATTCTATTTTCTGCCAGGCTCTGAACATAGAGTATTCAATGCATTTCTGCATCTGAATCATCTCACTTAGCCTAAAGTCCTCCAGTTTGTCTGTGTTATTGGAGAATATTCTTTTGTTTCTGGGGTTTGGATCCAGGGTTGCCTTACCAGTGACAGAGATCCACCATCATTTTCTTTTTCAGTTTTAAGGCAGAATGTTACCGAACTACTAAGGCTGGCCTTCACATTTTGGCATCACTGCCATAGACACCATCCTTATTTTAAATTTGAGTGATAAGTGAGGTGTGGAGGCACATTTCTTTTTTCATGCTAGGGACTCGATAGGCTGAGGGAGGAGAATCATGATCTTGGAGCCAGCTTCACATCTTGGTGACACCCACTGCACCTTAAAATACCTTGTCTCAAAATAATTTTTTAAAAACTGAAAAGGTTATATATGTATGTTGATACATTTTTGTGTAAACACAATGATAAATCTCTCTTTCTCTATTATCTGCAATATACCATAGGTTCTTCTGCCTGAGTTATTCTTTGAAAATTTAGGTTGTGATAGTATGGTGGTTAACATGGGAGGGTAGATATTCCTAAAGATGATTCCATTTCCTTCAGGTGTTGAAGTGGTTAATGGCAGCTGTCCATTTGAGTGGATTGAGATACCCAGAGAATTGGTGTGGACGATCTCTGCAGGTGTCTGTGAGTGTGCTTCCAGAAGGCTGAGTCAGAAAGCACGGGGGATACCTGTAATGAACATATATATTGGTGTTCAATAGGTTTGATTTAAAAAAAGCAAGAGAAGCAGTCACTCACTTATGCTCCAGGCTTCTTGAAGTCCACTTTGGGGACTTGCACCATTGGCTCAACCTGGGTCTTCAAAATTTTTTTATTTGTTTTAATTAGTTATCCATGACAGTAGAATGCATTTATACACTTTGATATATCATACATGGATGGGATGTAATTTCTCATTTTTCTGAGTATACATATTGTAGAATCACATGGGTCACACAGTCACATACATACATACATAAAGAAATATTGCCTGTTTCATTCTCTTTCTTATTCCCACATCCACTGCCTTCCCCTCCTTTCACTTTCCTTGACCTAATGTAAGTTAATGTGATTCTTTTTTTCTTTTGCATTACAATTCTTAATACACATATATTCCACAATTTTTGTATCTTTTTTATGTAACATATGTTGACACCCAATTCATTCTCCATACAAGTATTTTGGATGCATGACACATTCCACCATCCTTGCTAATCCTCATCCCCCTCCCTTTTCCTCCCACCCCTCTGCCCTATCTAGAATTCATCTATTCCTACTATGCTCCTCCTGCGTACTGCACTGTAAGTCAGCCCCCTTATGTCAGAGAAATATTCAACATTTGTTTTTTGTTTTTAAAGGGGGGTGGCATTGGCTAACTCCAGTTATTATCTTCTCCAACTCCATCCATTTACATGCAAATGCCACAATTTTATTCTTGTATTGCTGAGTAAAATTCTATTGTGTATATATGCCACATTTTTTTTATCCATTCATCCACTGAAGGGCATCTATGTTGGCTCCATAGTTTAGCTATTGTGAATTGTGGTGCCATAAATATTGATGTGGCTGTGTCCCTGTAGTATGAAGTTTTTAAACCTTTGTGTTTAGACTGAGGAGGGATAGGTGGGTCAAATGGTGGTTCCATTCCCAGATTTCCAAGGAATCTCCATACTGCTTTCCATATTGGCTGCACCAATTTGCAGTCCCACCAGAAGTGTATGAGTGTATCTTTTCCCCACATCTTCACCAACACTTATTGTTGTTTGTCTTCATAATAGCTGCCATTCTGACTGGAGTGAGATGATATCTTAGAGTAGTTTTGATTTGCATTTCTCTGATTCCTAGAGATGATGAGCATTTTTCATATATTTATTGATTGTATATCCATCCTCTCCTGAGAAGTATCTGTTCAGGTCCTTAGCCCACTTGTTGATCAGGTTATTTGTTTTTTCATCTACCAGGATCATATAAGACCTCTATCCTGGACCACAGCTGCTTCATTTGCTTCCTCATATTGTGAAGCTTCCAGCTTCTTGGACTGAGCTGTTACCAGTTTCCCAGTGTTGCCAACCTGTAGGCAAACACTTGGTGACTATTATGTCCATGATTATGTGAGTAAATATAATAAGCTCCCTTCTGTATACACATGTACATTTTTGTGTATTCTATTTTTATGAAGATTCCTAAATATACAGGCATATTCTCAAGGTCTGGGTCATATTGCATCTCTAGTTATAATTTTTTGAAAACCCCCCTTATAGTTTTTTTAATGCCTATTAAAATTTATGTTCCTGGCAAGGATGTCCAAGTGTTTCCTTTTCTGTATATCCTCTGCAGTATGTGTTACCTACCAACATTTTGAGGATTGAGTCCACAAGCGTGTGGTTATATCTGATTGTGATATAACCTGAAAGCATAAAAATTCCAGAAGAAAATGAGAAAATTTTTTGCCATTGGTGTTGGCAATGGTTTTAGATAGAATGTGCAGAGACTGGGCAAGGAAAAATGGCTGACACTATATAAAGCTAAAAATGCTTCTATACAGCAAACAAATTAATCAATGAAATGTAAACGTAGACTTGGTTAAAGAAAACCGGTTCTAGCCCCATGTCTGAAAAAGCTCAACATCCAAAATATAAGAAACTTACACAACTCACCAAAATTTAATATAAACCCCTCATAACCTAATTTAAATATGGTAAAATACTTGGATTCTGCCCTAATAATTAAAAAAGTGTGTAAAGACATATGAAAGTTACTCAAGATCACGTATTAGGCTACATAAAATGATAATTTAGCTTTTCTGCTTTATTTGTCTCACAGGATTATGGGTGCACACTCTCCATCCTTCACGGGGCATTTGAGATCAATTAGCAAAATGCCAGGTTCTCAGTTTCCCACATTATGCCTCCTTATTATTCCATCTTAATTGCCAAGAAAATCTCGAGCCTGGAAAACAAAAAAATAGAGATAAATTGCTAGATAATCATCAACTTTGAAAATTACTTCAGAAATCAATAAATACATTAGTAGACCCAGATGTGAAGAAATATAAAATAGTCCTACAAATCAACATTTAACTTTACAACTTCTCAAAAAATACTTGCAGCTATGCTGATATGGGAGCACATGCCAATAGTCTTCACTACCTCGAGGCCACAGCAGGAGGAGGATTTAGGCTAAGGAATTTGAGGCTAACCTGGCAAAAACCCAGCTCTAAAAATTGACTCACCAAAAAACCAAACAGTAATCACATTTTTAAAAAAGGAGCCTTCACGGGTGATTTCTATGAAACATGTAATTAGGATCAGTAACAATAATTCATGATCACGTCTAAATGTAGAAGAAGAAAATTGACTAACTCTTTCTGTAAGGCCAGAAATATCAGCTAACACAGCATAAGAATGGAAATTGCAGACCATCTTTTTATAGATGTTGACGCAGGCATTCAAAACCCCTAGCAAACTGAGAACAACCACAAAAAGAATGATTGGACTTCATGACCAAGAGGGACATTGTCATATGGCAAGTTTCCAAAAATCATTTTGATAGAGCAAACCTTTTGGCAAATCACTTATCAAATTACTGTAAAACTTATGGCCAATTATGACCAGAGAAAAATTCTTTTTCAATCCACTAAAGGGAAGCTATGAACTGTTTTCATATTTAAAGTTGTTAACTGAAGTGTTTCACAATTTAGTTTTAGAAAAAGATAAAAATGTTTGCTTTGGTGGCTTCTAAATATTGTTAGAGAATATTAAACAGGATTTTCATCAAAAATCAAATAGCATATGCAGATGATACTATTATTTTTATAATGTCTCTAAGCAATTTCCATAAACTAATGAAACATAAGAATAAGTTCAATAATGTCATTGTCAACATTAAATCATTTAAATTATGTACAGTAGCAATGAGCAGTGTTAAAATCACAAATATAGGAAAATAATCTAAACGAAAGTATGAAAAGAATTGTTCACTGCAAAGTAAAATGTAAAGGTGAAAATTCTTTATTCAACTTTTGTTTGGAAGATCTATCCAGTGGTGAGAGAGGTGTGTTAAAGTCACACCAGATCATGTTGTGGTCAATTTGACTCTTGAACTTGAGAAGAGTTTGTTTGAACATAGGTGCCCCATTGTTTGGGGCATATATATTTATGATTGTTATGTCTTGTTGGTGTATGGTTCCCTTAAGCAGTATGAGATGTCCTTCTTTATCTATTTTGATTAACTTTGGCTTGAAGTCTACTTTATTTAATATAAGTATGGAGAACCCTGCTTGCTTTCAAAGCTCATGTGAGTGGTATGTGTTTTCCCAATATTTCACCTTCAGTCTGTCTTTTCCAGAGTCTCCTGGAGGCAGAATATGGTTGGATTTTTTTTAATCCAGGCTACTAGCCTATGTCTTTTGATTGGTGTGTTTAAGCCACTAACATTTAAGGCTATTATTAAGTCATTATTTCTATTTCTAGACATCTTTGTTTATTTTTGCTACTTGAAGTGTTAATTATTTTTTAATTTTTAATTTGTATCTTCATATAGAATCCAGCATTTTATTTGAACATGTGTAGTCATCAAATCTGTGCAACTTCTATCTTCTAAAATATCATTTGGATGTTTGAAACCTGTGAACTCTTTTTAGAATGTCCACAGTCTAATAATTACTTATACAGTTCAAATTATGGGCTATAAAATCTAAGAGTTACTTTTCCCTCTTAACTGCTTTTTGGCACTCCTTGCCAACTGTCTCTTATAACAGATATAAAAAGATTTTCTCTTTTGTGTTTCTTTGTGATCAACTTTCTCAGCTTCAACATATGAGTGCAAACATACATGATTTGTGAAATATGAAAAAATCACTAGAAAAAGACAGTCTCCCATGGTAAATCCAGAAAAAAGAATATAAATTTAAAAACAGTAAACTATAATCCCAGTGCTTTTTAAGGCTAAGACAGGAGGATGATGAGTTCAAATGCAGTAACAGCAGGGCCCTGAGCAACTTGGTGAGATGCTTTCTCTAAATAAAATACAAAATAGGAGTGAGGATGTTGCTCAATGTTTGAGTGCCCATGAGATTAATCCCTAGCATTCTCCAAAATATTAGGGTTCACATTTAATCACTAGGCCTTAGTTATTTTGGGTGAGATCTATATATAAATGGCATATGCCAATTCTTATGAATTTATTTTATGTAAGTCAAATATTATATAAATATTTTTATAGTATAGGCTTAAATTGATATACATTATCATGTAAAAAAATAACTTAAAATTGCTTTAGATGTAGGTAAATGCCTGCAATCCCATTGGCTCAGGAGTCAGAGGATTGCAATACCAAAGTTTAGTAACTTAGCATAAAAAATGGCTGCTGAGATAGTTTAATGAATAAGTGCCCTGGGTTCAATCTGGTGTACAAAGGAAAGGAGGAGGGTTTTAAAATTGCCTTGTTTCAACAACAACAAATGTGAAATTTAAAATCAAAAACTGGATTCTATCACTTTTCTGTGACACACAGAATCTGCTTTAATTCATTTTAAACATTTGAATCCTACACCATCCAAGTTTTCTAACACTCAAGAAATGACATGTTTTAATCACGTGGGTCTTCAGGCCATTGGATGAATTTAAGGTCAGTGTAGCTGAGGAATCTGCAGTCATACAAACTGGAGTGTGCAGGTGCCATGAATTTGCAGTAATAGTCAAGAACTCATGGACGGGTTGTTCATTGCCTTGAAACTGTTGGAAAATTGTTTTCGGGGGTAAATTTCTGTATCAGTATTGGAAAAAACTTAGACCCTTTCCTGATACTATGCTTCAAAGAAAGGGACACAATTTCATGCAATAATGAGGAGACCTAATCTTCATACAGGGAGTGGCCAGGAGAAAGCACAGTCTGGTCTTTCTGCTAGCTCCAGTTTTGAACCACAATCATCACTAAATTATGTGCATCAAGTATGTATGATTAAAATTGTGTAAATGCACCATGATAGTATTGGGAAGAGATATCTATAGTAATGTCCCTGCTGAGGTACCATTGTTGTTAGGAAGCATCCTGGGGAATGGGAATGATTCATAGATGACTGAAATCCTGAGCTATGTACCTTCCCAGCTGTGCACATTATGCCTGGCACAACATAGTCCAGGAGATCATGAGACATAACACAAGCTCTCTGACATCAAGGAGGTAATCTGAGAAACACCCCTCAAACAATGGTCTACGGAGTGATGCTTCCAGCTTGGTCCATGGATGCCCTATTGTACTGGGCACTCATGTCCTTTATGCACTGGAGAAATCAAGCTGCCCCCTAGAGTGGGCATTCTGTGTGGAAGGATATGTAAATCACAGGGAATCTAACACAGATTTCTAAAATAGGTTACATTTGAAGAATTCACATATGGTAAGAAGAAGGAAAGGCCAAGGGAGGAGATGAGAAAAAACAGATCACACATGAAAAAGAAATTTTCAAAAAAAAAATCACAAGTTTTGTTTGTTAGAGCTGATAGTAAAGGTTCCTTCTAGTATCTGGATCCAGGAAGGAGTCATGTTAGATATGATGCTGTCACTAAAGTCAGGGGTGGCTGTGTGATACATGCACCAGAATCTGTGTTGCCACCATCTAGTGAGGACTGCTCAGGCAGTGGACATGAGCTGGTGGTCAGGACAGAAGTAGAGAGAATTAAAGGAGAAGGACACCCCACTGCAAGTTAGGGTTATTTGGATCCTCTGGGTGGGCACATTCCAGGGTGAAAGTGAGGAAGAAACATCTCTTCTCCCATAAGCAGTGTGAGCACCATCCTGTTCACAACGGGAGAGGAAACAGGATCTGTCACCCCTAACAACACACATGAAGACCTACAGCTTGAGGTTGTCCTCATCTCACAGCTCAGCTTCACCACTACTGCCAACCCTCCCCATGTCCTCTTGGTGTTCACTAACATAAAAACAGACAAAAGGGAGATGGAGAATTGAGACTGGTCTTGCTTCAAGCAAGAGGGCTTGGGACTGATGTCAGCCTTGGCAGAAACCTCTTATTTGTGGCTCTTTGTGTGCTGGGAATCTATGAAGAGCACTAGGGAGAAATGACTGACACCTGAGAGAGGGTGACACCATCACCCAGCCCCTCTGCTGCAAAACACACCCTCCAGTAACATGATGAGCAAACCCTGGGCAAGACTTGACTGAATGGCAGCTCTTTGTGAGAAGTAGATATGAGAACCATGGGTTGCTTTTGTAAATTGTCAGGGTTTGAAAATACAGCTCAGGGTTCACAGTTACATCTATTATATTTATATTGCTATTATTTAAAATTTCTCCTGAGAAAAGGAACTAGAAGCGAAATTGTTCTTTAAAGTCAAGAAAGAAGAGGCCCCAGAGAGGCTTCTCTGTGGGGACAAGTGCATGGAGTACTGCATGCAGGGCATAGTTTAAGGGCGTCTGTGTGGCAGGCCACCCCCTATGCTAGGCGTGTGAGTGGCAAACTGCTTTCCCATCGGCACAGCTCTGGGCACTAGGCCATGTGTTGCAGTCCCACTCTTTAATTGTTCACTGCAAGGAAAGTTAGTAGACATTGCATTGGTGGTTGTCTATATTTCACTTAGGCACTGCCTGAGTACATATACATGGTTACTGCACAATAAAATCAGGCCTGCTTCCTGCTTGGTCTCTGGAGGACTTGATTAGAGACCCCACAGCCACACTCTCCTCTACCCTGTTCTGTGGACATCCTCAGGGATGAGAGAGCCCAAGCACTTCTCTGCAGACCCCAAGCTCTCATCACTGGGAAATCCACAGGATCCTGCAGGAGGGTCCATTTTCCCAGACTGATATTGCGATGGAAGAGTCAAGTTCTGCTTTCAGCTTTCCTGCTTTATCTTGTTCTCTGTGTCTTGGGGTCACATTTATCTGTGCATGCAAATGACATGAAAAATTGAATTTTGGAAAAAAATCTGAAAGTGACCAGGGCAGGATGGATTTCAAGTGTCCAGAATGTTCCTCTAAGCAAAATTGAATTTACACATTTCCATTATTAGAAACTACAAAAGGTTTTTAGTGATTAAAACAGAATGGACTAATACATAAAAATATTCTTCCAAATTCTTGTGAATTATATTAATTAATTAATTTGGCACCATAAATTGGAACTTACCAGCACATTTATTTGATTTTCTAAAATATTTAATGTACTTCCTTCTGATCACGGTCCCTTGTTTGACATTTACCAACTGAAAGTTCTTAACCATGTGCGATTCCATTCTATAAAATGAGGTTTTGAACATAGAACCTCATTTCCCTCTAAAGATTTCAAAATGTACAATTACTCAAACAATAATGGTTCTATGAGTTATGAAGATGACCAAAGCAAGATTATCAATCAAAATATTAAAACTTATTAATTCCCTGGTAATAACTATACACATTAATACTGTTTAAAATCTCTACATGACATACCATATGTAAGTTATGTCCCATGAAGTTATTAAATTGAAAAATGAAGAAGTAAAACTGACATTCCCTATAAGAAAAATTGACTCATTTTAGCAGGATCTCAAAGAAGCAAACATCTTTAGAGGACAACATCCTCATTACACCATACAGAACATGGTCCTCCGGGCTGCAACAGTTCTAATGAGGTCAGAGGACCATGTTGTGTATGGTGCAATGAGGATATTGTCTTCTATAGATATTTACTACTTTAATAAGCAAAGAAGCTACTGGGAAAGCTCACTAGTAGACCGAATTTCTTCCTCCAATGCCCTTTTCAGAAGCCACACTAACTCTGCATCTGAGGACACAGAGGTAATTTGTCACCTGAATCAGCTTAGCAGAGCACAAACATTTGTAAGTTTTATGGAAAGGATGTGTTTCAGATCTGTCTCTGCAGATTTGTAATTTTAATGTCTGTAGAAAAGCAAGAAGTTCCCACAGGAGAACACAGAACTGTGGCTTCCCCAGTGGGACATGTCATCTCTCTCAATTTTATTGTCTTCTCTGATGGATAACAGCAATCCAAGAAATCTAGGCTTCAACTCTTAAAGTTTCCTGGACACATCTGGAAAAGGATCTTGATTGAGATCATTTTCTCATGTTGATAAGGAAACTTAAATTACTCTAATTCTGGTCCTAAAATCAAATTAGTCCAAACCTGTCCCACAATCTATAATGCCTCTACTTTGATGTGAGGGACTCCTGGAACCCCCATAATTTCCCTGAAGCCCTGAAGTGTGTGATGGGCCCCTCTTTCCTAGTTTGCACATGGAGCACACCTTCTTGGGGGTAGTGATGGTTTGGTAAGTCATCCTTTCGAAAGTGACAGTCCTGTGGCTCAAGCTCTAAGTGAAATATTAAAATTAAGAAAAGAAGAGGAAGACCTATAGGTCACATGTTGTAGAAATCACAGGAAGATGGAATCTAGTCAGAGCCAAGGCAGAGTCCGAGCTGGAGTCCACTCTTAGAAACCTACATGATCAACTCCACCATCTCTGAGAGAAAACCATGTAAAAAGTAGGCTCAGTCTCCTGGGTACTGTATATAAATATACATAAAAGCATTAAAGCACTTTATTAAAAAAGGATTCCCATTATCTAGAGTCAAAAGAAAGGACAGTCATTTCAAGCAGACCCACTTATGTTCCAGTTGTAGAAATCAGAAGATAGTTCTTGAACACTGCCATTATCAACATGTGAATGGTAAGTACAAGCATGATAGTGAATTAAACATTTATTTTTTCTAGAGGTAATGGAAATTTGGACTAAATGGAAATATATAAAATGAAAACTAATATCCACAGACAGAAATGAGGGATGAGGGAGGTTGGAAAACTGAAGAAGAAAGTCACAATAATTGCCAAAGCAGGAGACCTCAAAAGCCACATTAGAGGGAAACATAAAACAGGAAAAGGGTGCAAGTCATTGAACAAGTATTTCAGCATATGAACAGTTAGGAAAGACACATCAAGGGTGGAGGAAAAGAATCCCCTCATGCAGCCCCCATCCTGGACCAGCCACATGAAAGTTTTGTGCCTTCGGTGAATTGGGCTCTGCCTTACTCCCTGGCATAGCCCATTAATCACCAACGTGCCACCTGGAATTCTGTCCCTCATACACACTTACTTCCTTGGAGGCTTCTGAATGCGCCATGGCAGAAGGTTGGCCAGTACTCTCAACTTTGTGGAGCCAAGGAGAGCTCTTTGGAGGGGTGAAGAATTGCAGACCACACCTTTGTTGTAATGTGGACATGCTGTGTAATTAGGTGTTGTTGAGTCCAATCTCTTTGTAGCCATGATTTTTCATAGAGAGGAAAATAATTTCATCTCTAATTGTGAGGATTAGGACAAAACATACTGAACAAGTGGGTTTAAACCAGTTAAAGAAGGATCTCTGGGGAGTTCACATGGTGGTATTTGCCTGTAATCTCAGCAGCTTGGAAGGCTGAGGAAAAAGGGTCATGAGTTCAGAGCCAGCCTCAGTAAAATAAATTTACTAAGAAGATCAGTGAGATCCTGTCTCTACATAAAATAAAAATAGGGATGTGGCTCAGGGGTTGAGTGCCCCTGAGTTCAATATAACCATTACAAATATATGAAAAAAACATTCCACCTATCTAGCAATTAGGGAAATGTAAATCAAAATTACTTTAAGATTTTATCTCACTTCAGTCAGAATGGCAATCATTAATAATACAGGCAACAATAAATGTTGGTGAGGTTGTGGGGAAAAAAGAACACTCACACATTGCTCATGAGATTGAATCCAAATTGGTGCAACCAACATGGAAAGCAGTATGGAGACGCCTTGCAAAACCAGAATGGAAACATCATTTGACCCAGCTATCCCTGTCTTTGGTCTATACCCAAAGGACTTAAAAACAGCATACTACAGGGAAACAGCTGCACCAGTGTTTATAGCAGCACAATTCACAATAGATAAACCATAGAACCAACCTATGTTTCCTTCAACAGATGAATGGATAAATAAAATATGATATATGTATATATACATATAATTTCCCCCAACAATGGAATATTACTTAGCTTTAAAGATGAATGAAACTATGCCATTTGTTGGTAAAAGGATAGAGTTGAAGAATATCATGCTAAGTGAAATAAGCCCCACCCCCACCTGCTTACACACACAGAAACACAAAGGCCAAATGTTCTCTCCAATAAGTGTATGCTAATTTACAATGGGGGTGGGGAAGAATAGTTATTTAGATTAAGTAGAGAGGAGTGCAGGGAGGGGAGGGAATATGGGGATAGAAATGATAGTAGAATGAAACAGACATTACATATAATACATAATATACATAGATGCTAAAGCACTCAACAAGGGCAGGGGAGAGAATAGAAATTCAGTGGATTAGACAAAGTTGGATTGAAGAAAAGAAAAGGGAAATAGGAGTACAAATGACAGTAGAATGAATCAGACACAACTTTTCAATGTTTATATATAAATACACCACCAGGGAAGGTCCACACCATGTGCACCTCAAGAATGGAATGCTAACTAAAATGAGTTTTACTCCATGTATAATGTGTCAAAATTTGTTCTACTATCATGTATACCTAAAAAGAGTAAGAAACTTTAAAAATGACAAGGGAAAATTTGTATACCGAGAAGGTTTGTGAGTTAAAAACTCTTCAGTGAATGGTAATGTCATTAAGGTTAAATAAAAGTATAAAAGAGTACCTTGAGCCCATACAAAACAACAATGGTAAATAGAGTTGCCCAAGTCAGTCTTTGCAACTATCTATAATCACAAAATTTTTGGTTTACAACTCTTTTCTATTTGTTTTACAAAGCAGCATAAGAACAATACTTTCAAGTTGAGCAGAGAGGAAACATTACATAGCAGTGTTATACTATGAATAGTGCTGTGGGCACTCAAAGCATTCTCAATTTCCTCCTCCATGCAATCAAAAACCATGCAGTTGAAAGATACACTAGTTACTGATTAGATGACACATACATGTGTTTGTGACATTCAGTTTGTGGGCAGCTGCTCAACTTGGCAGGTCAGGTCCAATAGATAAGGAAGACACTCTCTTCACCCAAGACAGTGTTTCCTTGAGTAATACTATGAAAGCAAGAGAGAAAGCAAGAGTAACGGACACAGGTAACTGTATTGCCAGACTAGGAAAACCCAACCACTGAACCTATGTACTGGGGAGTCCCAAAGAGCTTTTCAGGGTCCTGACTGGGAAGTGCTAGGCAGAGCATCCTCTCCACAGGTGAGAGTCTGAAGTCTTGTTCTAACTTGTATTGAAAGTGAGGCCAAATAAATACAAGTTAGAACAAAGAAAACTTCATTCTAACATCTTGCAGGACCTGGTGATCCCCTGAAGGACACCACGTCCTCCCAAGAGCAGGTCAGATCCCAGAGGAGGCAGTGATAGCCTTGAGATTACTAAATAAATTGGGATTCCAATGAGTGAGCCAACTAGCCAGATGCATTGAGAAATCAGCATTCTTTAGCTGTTTCATCCAAGATTGCAGACATCATTCAATCACGATAAGGGAAGAACTTTAGTATTTTCCTTAGACCTCTGGGACTGAATCTTCCCTCCTGGCCTTATAAAGAGTTTAAACTCTCATATGTAAAATGAAGCCAGTTTTCTGCATAAAATAATGTGGAGATAAGCATGAAACTTAGAGATTTACCCTTTGAAATAAAGAATGGTGTGAATATTATTCTCCTAGAACTTATCATTATATTTCAATATTTATTTTCCCAAATAAAGTTAAATGAAACGTTGGTGGGTGGTGTTTTGTTGACCCAAACGGCTCACACATGAAGAGAATATTGTGTTTTTACTTTTTGAACAGGACTTGTAGATGAGAGTCTAAGGTTTATTTCAATCCAAATTGTGTTTCTCTCTCTGTGGTGTCATGGGCTCTTGGAGCTATAAGATCTGAGGAGGGACATGGTTAGTTTATAGTAACTTATGATTACTGGGTTGCAGAGGGTTCTGGGAGACCATGACACATGCTATCTACCGTATAATCCAATAAGTATAACAAACATTATATTGTAAATTATTAAGTAGAACCAAAGGGTCTACAAAATCAAAATATATAATGAAATAAAAAATTTGGAGGCATAAATGCTCCTATAGTATGTCTTTTTCTTTTTACACTCATCATGTTACATGTTTCTAGTTACACTTTTTTACTGGGTATGCAAAAGTAAAGAGGTGGTCCCAAATTGTGATGTTTTTCCTACACTAGAGGTGAGTATAGTCACCTCAGTGATGAAGGTCATAGAATTTATGAGGAATTGCATGGTTTCTTCAGTCCAAGAGTCAGGATGGGCTTATGGACCATGTGGATTCCCCAGGAAACATTAAGACTATTTCCCCCTTCAGCAACCCTGCTTTATTGCCTGAATACGCATGTTGGCTCCTAGTCTCTTGGGTCTTTCTCCTCTCCCTGATTGGGAGCTTGTATAACTCTCTGGAGTTGTAGATCCCTTAGGAAATACTGCTAATCTATAAGGTGAAATGTTAAATTCATAATTCAAACTAGGGATATCTGGGCATTATTTTAGTATCCCTAGGTCCTTCCTATAACTGTCTTAATTTTCCCATAATTACAAACAAGAGAGTATATAATTTACATAAATAATATTCTCCAAATAATACTTGATTAAACATATGAAATAATTAATTGAGAGGTTATAGCATTATTTACCCAACAGAATGTTTTACTATTGCATCGATCCATTAGCAAAGTGAATAGTGGGAGATGTGTGACTTAATAACATCATTAAATGTATGACAAGGTTAACATTAAGAAATTCACACTTTATTTAGCAACAAATTACATCCGTTATGAAATATAAGTAAAAACGCTCTGTAAAACTTGCATGGTGGACCATGCTTTGACCCTAGGGATGTGAGAAGCTTTGCAAGTTCAAAGTCAGGCTCCATAACTTAGTGAGGACCTATGCAACTTAGCAAACCCTATCTCTAAATAAAAAAGAAAAAAATCTGAGGATGTAGTTTACTGATTAAGTGCCCCTAACTTTAAGGAGCTCTGAAAATTTTAAATTTTAAATTTCATATAAATCTTAAGAGACTCTGAAATAATCAACTCCAGTTGTGAAAAATGAGACTCTTTAGTAATTGTTGATTTATACTAAAATTATATCCTTTTAGGGATGCACAATTCTATACTTGTATTTTCTTATTTCTATCATATCACCTAAAGATGTTAAGAAAAATTTCAGCAAATGTCCAAAGTGATTACCCATTTTCTATATTTAAATGTTTTTCTCTCTCCTAGGTCCCAAATACTTCAATGGATGGGCTATAGATATGAAACTTACTACCATCTTTATATTTGTCAAGGTGTTTTTGTAAATATTTTGCTGTTATCTAAGGTACACACTTTGAACAGATGCTACTCCACATTCGCTACAGATATGAGGTCAGTAATTTAAAAATGTCGGAAATTTGAATACAGTCTTGGACACATTCTTTGGGTTTCCATATGCTATAAACCCTCCAGTGTTTTAAAAATGATAAATCAATGGCCAAAAGCTTTGCAAAATTTTTCCGTAAATCCTCTCTCTAGTATGAATTCTGATGTGCTGAGTAGGATGTGAACAACTATTGGAGACTGTGTCACCTATTATATATTTATATGCTTTCTGTGCTATCATATCTCTGGTGTGAAATAGTGTTGACTACTGTGAAATAGGGTTGATTCATCCTTAAAGACATTGATGCAATGTTTTCATTGTAAAACTTCTCTCCAGTATAAAATCTATAATGTTTAGTAAGATGTAATCTTCAATATTCAAAGCTTTGCCATTCTTCACATTTATAGGACTTCTCTCTAATATGGGTTCTCTGATGTCGAGTAAGTGATGATTGTTGATTAAAATCTTTGCCACATTCTCTACATTTGTAGGGCTTCTCTCCAGTGTGGATTTGCTGGTGCTGAGTAAATGATGATTTTTGATTGAAACTCTTGCCACACAATTTACATATTGTGTGGCAAGAGTAGGGCTTCTCTCCAGTATGAATCCTTTTGTGACGATCAAGATGTGAGATGCTATTAAAAGCTTTTACACATTCTTTACATTTGTAGGGCTTTTCTCTAGTGTGGATTCTCTGGTGCTGAGTAAGTGACCATCTTTCCCTAAAAGTTTTGCCACATTCTTCACATTTGTAGGGCTTCTCTCCAGTATGAATCCTTTTGTGACAATTAAGCCGTGAGATGGTATTAATACCTTTGCCACATTCTTTACATTTGTAGGGCTTTTCTCCAGTGTGGATTCGCTGGTGCTGAATAAGTGATGATTTGTGACGGAAAATTTTGCCACACACTGTACACATGTAGGGCTTCTCTCCAGTGTGCATTCTCAGGTGCCGAATAAGATCTATTTTTTGATTAAAACTTTTGCCACATTCTTTACATTTGTAGGGCTTCTCTCCAGTATGAATCCTGTTGTGGCAATCAAGATTTGAGTTTGTATTAAAACTCTTGCCACACACTTTACATTTGTAGGGCTTCTCTCCAGTGTGGATACGCTGGTGCTGAGTAAGTGACGATTTTTCACTAAAACTCTTGCCACACACATTACATTTGTAGGGCTTCTCTCCAGTATGAATCCTGTTGTGGCGATCAAGATTTGAGTTTCTATTAAAGCTCATGCCACACACTTTACATTTGTAGGGCTTCTCTCCGGTATGAATTCTCTGGTAATTTTTAAGGCTTGGGTTTTGACTGAAACCTTGGCAAAATAATTTACATAAGTGGGGCATCATTCCAGGGTTTGTCCACTGGTGACAAATAAGATTTGAGCTTTTACTAGAAGTTTTGTCACATTCTTTGCATTTGCATGGCATATCTCCTGTATTAACTCTGTGATGTTGAGTAAAGTTCTTGAGTGCATTGCATTCTTCACATTGGTAGGTTTTCTCTGCAGAATAAATTTTTTGGTGTTGAGTAAGTGTTGAAACACTTTTTAAGGCTTTCCCACACTTTTTACATTTCCAGGTCTCTCCTTCAGTCTAAATCCTCTGATACTTAACAAGTTGTAACTTTGCACAAAAAGTTTTTTTACATTCTTTAAATTTGTAGAATTATCACTGTCATAGTATCTGCTGTGTTTAAAAAATATATCAAAGAATTTGCTCTCTCAATATCTTCTATACTTATAGGGCTCTCTTTCTCTATAAATTCTCTTGTATTAAGCAAGCTCTGCACTGTGGTTAAGAGCCCTTTCACATATCTTACACTTGCAGGTTTTCTCTTGGCTATGAATATTTTAATGAATACTAGTTTTTGATCACTAAAGCAAGACTTTCCTACATTTTTCATCTTGGTAAATTTCCTTTAGACAAGGACTAGGATTTCTCTATATTCATAATTTTTATCACCAATATAAATATACTGGTCATTACTCAGGGTAGAAACATGGCTCTTTGTGTTACTTATAGCATTATCTATATAGTGCACTTTCCACAAATCTGTATCAGAATTGTCATTGAGCAATAGTGGGGAAGTAGAAACATTTCTACAATTCTTAATATTATCCATTTGGGCACAAGGAGAAATTCAACTTTTGTTTCAGAAAAATGTACATTTTATAAAGAAACTCCCAAAAGGATCACTTTTAGAAACAACTTTTCTGTGCAAATGTTTGAGTGGAATTTTAAATCAGTGCTACTTTTATAATTGGCCAAGTTGAAAACTGATGCATGGACTAGATTTCAAATTTTCCACATTGCCTTTCAGTTCAAAAATGGCTGTGGATTTATTCTTAAAGACATATAAATCTCCTCAAAATCATTGGAATACATTGAATTTTTGTTTCAGAAATTAATTGTCTCTGGTGTCTTTTGACCATAAAATTTTTATCATAAATAGGGACTACTGATTGATTTTGTCTATTATAATACAATTTTTGAACTTTACTCTCACCTATATTTTCCCATTGTTTTCTTGGTTGTATATAGTCAAAGTCACACTTTCCATATCTTCCCTCTCTCTGTTTTATTGCCTGCTCTGGTAAAATTTGTCGAGGATGATGAGAAGTCATGGCTGTAATAAATAAAAATAACAAATATGTTTACTTACTGTACTGGGCTGAGTATATTTTGCAAACCTAAGAAATTACAGCAAAAAATAACATCAGCAGGGGAGTGGATTATTAAATCCAAGTCCATCATTACTGTAGAAATATATAAATCAAATCAAAATACACACAGAAAATTATTTTGAAGATTGTCCTAATCATCTTTGTGTTCACAGTATCCAAGATGAGTACATTATTATGGAGAGTAATATAGTAGAGAAAAATACATTGTGTTACACAAAGATTTTCCTCCTTTAGAATATATTTTAAAAATCTACCAACTTTCTTCCATTTCATTTAAATATAAAAACATACAATATGTGAATATTTGGTGACTGTTCAAATAGGGGTTCCTGCTTACCAACAGAAAAAAAACATGGCTAAATCGACTGTAAGCAAAGTTATGAATCACTCAAAGGGAATAGTCAATTATCATTTAAAATAAGTTTACTGAACTAAACCAACACACAAAAAACAGAATAAAAATTAGTCAAGAATTGTTAATAGTAATAATCAGAAAATGTATGTTGAAAGACTTTCTTTAGAAAACGTCTGAAAGAGTCAGGGGTGGTTGTACATAGCAACATAGGAGGTTGAGCTAGAGGATCAAAATTTGAAGGCCAAAGTAAAAAATGCAAAGTGCTAAATCGCCCTTTATTTCTCTTTCCAGTACTAATAAACACACCTCAGAAAATAGAAAATATGAAACATCCAAGCAGCTCAGTTTTCTCCAAGTTGTAAAGACTCAAAGTAAATTTTAATCTAAGTTTAAAAACTCAGGATACTGAGAGCATCCAAGAGAAAAAGACGGGTCACCTAGAAATGTGTAACCATATAATTGCGAAATCCTTAGTCGAATCTTCACAACAGAGGAAGGAATTCAAGTCTATCTATATTCAAGGGATGAAAGAATAAAATTATCAACCAAGACATTATATTCACAGCTACTACCTTTCAAAAGAGAAGGAAAATGAAGACTTTAAACATATAAAAATATACACACTATTCATCAACACTGGATCTGTTCTCCAAAAAGTACTAACGGTAATCCTTCATAATAAAATATAAGTGCACACCATCATAAGTCATATGAAATTTTAAACATTTCTTGGCAAAAATAATTCTATTTTACTGTAATGACAGGTCTCCAAACATATAATTTTGCAATAGAATTTGAAAGAAAAAAGCATACCAGCAATACTGTTAATAGGCATATATACCTGTAACAAAAATATGATTTTAAAAGGACACATAAATATGTTCAGTTTTTTAATACAGTGAAGTCGAGTTGATACTCATACAAAGTATGAGTACGAGATTCTTCATTTTTAGAGTTTTTTGTTGGCAAATGCAAGATTACAAAATTCTGATTAAAACAAAACTTGGATATCTGAATTAACTCTAAATATTGCAATTGTACATAGTCTACAGGATACTCTAAATATAAGAACACACACATAATGAAAGCAAAGGGAAATAATAATGACACATACAAAAGTGATCAAACAAAACCTGGGCTGTCTAAATTATATTACACAAAACATAGTTTAAGACAGTTATAGGACATAGAAGACATTTTAAATTAAAAATAACTTTGAAAAGAGGCAAAAGAGAGAAAAGGACCCTATTCCTAGGTTCTGAATTAAGAGTAAATACATTTGCTACGTACTTCATACTTCCCAAACACACAAAGAAAACAGCGAGAGGGTTGAATGAAAAAAAAGAATCACTGTCATACTAAGAGACATCAATCCCCACTTACTGAAAAAAGAAATACAGTGAAGCAAAATGGTAATCACAAAGCATAAGACTTTGAAAATATTTTGAAACTACTATAGACTTATAGAATCCCTGTTCTTCATCACAAGTGGGATATTATGCTGGTTAGATCAATTTTATATATTAAAACAAAGGTTAATAAATATTTAAGTCATAGTTATTTTGTAACCAACATGGAATAAATATTTGGAATCAAAAGTGGTAGGGATTTTCAAACATCCCTAAATATGTGTCAGTTGATTGAACACTCTTGGGCATGCTGTTGTTCAAAATTGAAAGATTAAATTTAAAGATGTTTATATGACTTAAAGTTAACTAGAGGCTCCATGTAGTATTCGTCAACCTCCTATTTTTAAAAAAAAAATTTGCAGAGAAATCTACCCTTTAAATTGTATAAATATCCCCCAAAATAGAAATAAGACTATTTCCCTGCTAAAAAAATATACTAAAATTTACAGCATTCAATTGTAAATGCAAACATGGAGTCAGGTAAACGGAGTTCTTAGTGAGTGTGGCAATAAGCCCTCATATCAATAGCAAATTAAAAACATTGCACACCAGTGTTGTTAGATTGTTTTTAAACAGAGGCATCATAAGGGACAAAACCCAAATATCCCTTGAGAAGAATGATGAGCCATATTGGAATATAGAAACTATAGAATTTTGAAGTCAAAGAATTTATTCTAATTATATATTTTACAAAATGTATGTATACTAGGTTAATTGATATGTCACAGAGAGAATACTGTAGAATTCTAGAATGTGAAAACATCTGTAAACTAAAGAAGCAGCTTTCTGAACAAAAGAGAATAGTTTTGTGATGAGATGACAGAAATGAGTCCTTGCTTTCTAGGCATTCTTTCTTTTTTTTTGAGATGTAAACTTTGTAGAGATCTATTAATAAAAATTAAATTAATGTTACTGAAATATATATTTAAAATTTTGGAGACAGTAAGTTTTATTTTGTGGTGTTCATTACAATAAAAATTAAAAGATAAAGAGAATTGCAACATTTCTCAAAGCTACATTTCAAATAATGTGGTCTTTATCCTGTAAATAAGAACAAGCTCATCCATATACAAATGATGGGCATGCATGTAATCTCAGCTACTAGGAAGTCTGAGGCAAGTGAATTGCAAATTCAAGACATCCTCAATAACTTAGTAAGAACCTCTCTCCAAATATGAGTGAAAAGGAGCTTGGGGTGTAGTTCAGCATGAGAGTATCACTGCCATCAATCCCCATTACACTTATGCATAGAAAACATCAATTTCTACGTACATGGGCAGAATCAAAAGCCAATCAAGATAAAATACAAAAGTCATGGACAAAAGAGGCCTAATATTTATACAAGCAAAAGCACATATAATATTATTGGAAATACAAACATGAATCATACATATCTTAGTTTGTGAAGCAATTAACTGATATGAGGAAACCCAGTCCTTAACAGGGAACCTACAGTATACAATTAAAAAAAGAAAAAAAAACAAGCAATTTGTAAATATCTACCAATGTATTATTTTACAAATCCTCTAACTCAAATAAACCTTACACCATCTCTCAAAACAGAAGTCTTTGTCCAACTTGACATTCATTCCATGGCAGATAATTTCACAGAAAATCCATTACACACATCAGAAAAAAACACTGATAAGGAAATTTTAGTGAAAAAATGTACAAATAAGATTAGAGAAACTGCCTTATGACAGTAATGGATTACAATGGGTGGACCTAGAGGTCTCCAGAAATGTGCAAAACTTTCCTGCAAATAATGGAAGAAGGGCTGGAGTTGTAGAGTCGTGTTAGAGAGCTTGCCTAGCATGTGTAGGACCCTGAGTTCAATTCTCAGCACCATATATGGATAAATAGGAAATTCATTAACAACTAAAAATATTTTTAAAAGAATCTGAAGAGCTGTCAGATAATATTGACACTCACAAGGCAAGGGGAATGTTTTGTTGTTAATTTGAATGTATGGAGGAAAAGCAGGATACTACATAATTTTAAAGCACAAAACACAGGACAGGTTTTTCTGATAACAAGAGAAAGAATTCAAAGCTTCTCAAAAATATTTTCTGCTGGATAATGTCTCAATGAACATTTATTGTAGGCTTCCTCCCCTACCTCAACTATGTCCTCTGCTATATGCGGGCTACAGGATTTGACATCACTGCATTCCTCTAAGTCAACCATATGTCAAGTGAAAGATATATATATCTTGCCACCAAAAGAAAACATTAATGGTGAAAAGAAACATCATTAACATTTCTAGTCAGCACCAAGAACTACCCCATCTTCTTTATTGAAAGCATAAATCTGCAACACATTCTTGTGGAGAACTTCCCAAAAGATCTACTTCAAGGGAAGAAAATTAAATAATGATAATTAGGAATTTTGAAGGAAAGTTATGCTCACCCACAAAGACTAGGTTGCTGTAGTTCTCCAACATCACTTCTCTATATAAATTCTGCTGAGCAGGATCCAGGCATTCCCATTCCTCCTTAGAGAAATCAACTTCAAGGTGGAGATTAAAAAATTCTTAGAAGTAAACAAGAACATAGACACAACATATCAAAATCTCTTGGACACCATGAAAGCAGTAATAGGAGGAAACTTCGTTGCATGGAGTTCATTCCTTAAAAGAAGAAAAAGACAATCATTAATCTCATACTTCATCTCAAAGCCCTAGAAGAAGAAATCAACAGCACAAGCAGTAGAAGGCAATAAATAATTAAAATTAGAACTGAAGTTGAATTAAAAGAAACAATTAAACCTTGACAAAAAGTTGGTTCTCTGACAGACCCCTAGCTATGCTAATGAAGAGAAGGAGAGAGAAAATTCAAATTACCAGCATCCATAATGAAAAAGGCAGTATCCCAACAGACACCTCAGAAATAAAGAGGATATTTAGAAATTATCTTGAAAAAGTATACCCCAATAAAATAGAAGACATTGAAGGCATCAACAAATTTCTTAAGTCATTTGACGTGCCCAGATTGAACCAGGAAGACATACACAATTTAAACAGACAAATATTAAATGATTAAATACAAGAGCCATCAGAAGCTTATCCACCAAGAAAAGCCCAGGCCCAGAAGGACACAATGCCAAGTTAAACAAGACCTTTAAATAAGAAATTAAAAATACCAATATTCTTCAATTTATTTCAGAAAATACAGAAAGAAGCAGCACTTCCAAACTCATTCAATGAGGCCAATATCACCCTGATCCTCAAACCAGGCAGGGACAAATGAAAGAAAGAAAACTTCAGGCCAATATCTCGAATGAACATAGATGCAAAAATTCTGAATAAAATTCTGCCAAATTAAACACAAAAACATATTAAAAAGGTCATGCATGAAGATCAAGTGGGGTTTGTCCAGGAATATAGGGTTGGTTCAATATATAGAAATCAATAAAGGTAATTCATGACATCAATAGACTTAAAAATAAGAATCATATGATCATCTCAAGAGACACAGAAAAGCCATTTAACAAAATACAGCACCCTTTCATGTTCAAAAAATTAGAAAAACTTGAGATAACAGGAACATACCTCAACAACATACTGGCTCTCTACACTAAGCCTCAGGACAACATCATTCTAAATGAGAAAAACTAAAGGCATTCCCTCTAAAAACTGGAACAAGACAGGAGAGCTCTCCCTCACCATTTCTATTAATCATATTTCTTGAAACACTGGCCAGAGCAATTAGACAGATGAAAGAAATTAAAGGAATAACTACAGGAAAAGAACTCAAATTAGCACTATTTGCGGACAATACAATTCTATACCAAGAAGACCCCAAAAGCACCACCAGAAAACTTCTAGAACTAAAAATGAATTCAGCAAAGCAGCAGGATATAAAATTAACACGCATTAAAAAAGGCATTTCTGTATATCAGTGACAAAGCCTCAAGAAAGAAATAAGAAAACCTACCCCATTTACAGTAACTTCAAAAAAAGAAAACATTAGATACTTGGGAATCAACTTAAGAAAGAGGTGAAAGATCTATACAAGGAAACCTACAGAACCCTAAAGAAAGAAATCAAAGAAGACCTTACAAGATGGAAAGATCTACCTTACTCTTGCATAGGCAGAGTTAATATTATCAAAATGACCATACAACCAAAAGCACTATACTGATTGAATGCAATTATGAACAAAATCCCAATGACATTTGTCATAGAAATAGAAAAAGCAATCATGAAATTCATCTGGAAAAATAAGAAGCCCAGAATAGCTAAAGCAATTATAAGCAGGAAGAGCAAAGCAGGTGGTATGACTATACCAGACCTCAAACTATACTACAGAGCAATAGTAACAAAAACAGCATGGTATTGGCACTAAAACAGGCCAGTAGACCAATGGTACAGAATAGAGGACACATAGACTAACTCACAAAATTACAATTATCTTATATTAGACAAAGGTGCCAAGAACATGCATTGGAGAAAAGATAGCCTCTTCAACAAATGGTGCTGCGAAAACTGGAAATCCATTTTCAAAAAACTGTAATTAAAACCCCGTCTCTCACAATGCACAAAACTCAACTCAAAGGGGATCAAGGACCTACAATTTAAACCAGAGACTCTGCATCTAATAGAAGAAAAATAGGCCATAATCTTCATTACATGGGGCTAGGCCACCCCAACTTCCTTAATAAAATGCCTATAGCACAAGAATTGAAACCAAGAATCAACAAATGGGATGGATTCAAATTAAAAAGTGTCTTCTCAGAAAAAAATCTGAGGTGAACAGAGAGCCTACATCCCGGGAGTAGATTTTTACTCTTCACACACCAGATAGAGAACTAATATCTAGAATATAAACAACTCAAAATGCTAAACACCAAAAAAACCCAATAATCCAATCAACAAATTAGCCAAGGACCTGAACAGACATTTCTCAGAAAAGGATGTAGAATCAATCAACAAATATTTAAAAAATTGTTCATCATCTCTTGCAAGTAGAGAAATGCAAATCAAAACCACTCTAAGATATCATCTCACTCCAGTCAGAATGGCAGCTATCATAAAGACAAACAACAAGTGTTGGCAAGGATGTGGGGAAAACAGCACACTCATACACTGCTGGTGGGACTGCAAATTGGTGCAAACAACATGGAAAACTGTATAGAGATTCCTTAGAAATCTAGGAATGAAAAAACAATTTCACCCAGCTATTCCTCTTCTCGGACTATTCTCAAAGGACTTGAAAACAGCATACTATAGGGTCATAGCCATGTCAATTCTTATGGCAGCACAATGCAGAATAGCAAACTGTGGAGCCAACCCAGATGCCCTTCAGTGGATGAATGGATAAAAATATGGGGCATATATACACAATGCAATTTTACTCAGCAATAATAAAATCATGGCAATTGCAAGTAAATGGAGATGTGAAGTGAGGCAAACACAAAAAATAAATGTTGAATAGTTTCTCTGATATAAGGAGGCTGACTATAGTGGGGTAGGGAGGGGGAGCATGGGAGGAATAGATGAATTTTATATAGGGCAGAGGGGTTGGAGGGGAGGAGAAGAGGCAGGGCAATAGCAGTGATTGTGGAATGTAATGACACCGTTATCCAAAGTACATGTATGAAGACCCAAGTTGGTGCCAACATACCTTATATACAACCAGAGATATGAAAAATTGTGACACATATGGGTATTAAAATTTGTATTACAGAAAGAAATGTGTACATATATAATGGCATAAATTAGCATGAATATACTTTCTGTACAGAGATATGAAAAATTGAGCTCTATGTTTGTGATAAGAATTGTAATGCATTCCACTGTTGTCGTGTATTTTAAAAAATAAATTTTTAAAAAAGAATGGTATTGAAACCCATTGGGGGAAACGATAAGCCTACATGGCTATATATCTTAAAAACAGAGCTGGAAGGGAAGATGCATGAACAACATGAGAAACCAAGAAAGAATGTACCCCAAACAAAGATGCTACATTATTAGAATCCATGGTCAGAATAGCAGGGAAAATGGGAGAAGGTACATAATTTTCTGTGAATTAAAGGATGATATGAGAGCAAATACAGGCAGCAAAGGATTATTTTGATAAATACTTACATAAGCAAAAACAGAAAGCAAAAGATTCCTTCAATAAGGAGATAGAGATTTTGAAAAAAAAAACAGATCCTTGAAATGAAGTAAACAGTAAACCAAATTAAGAACTCAATAGGAAGCATCTCTAACAGAATAGATCACTTGGAAGACAGAACCTCTGACATGGAAGGCAAAATATATAATCTTGAAAAAATAAAGTTGACCCCAGTGAAGATGGTAAGAAACCATGAGCAGAAGATTCAAGAATTGTGAGATAATATGAAAAGACCAAATTTAGCAACTATTGGTATAAATGAAGGCATAGAGGTCTAAACTACAGAAATGGACAATCTATTCAATGAAATAATACTAGAAAAATTTCCAAACATGTAGAGTGAATTGGGAAATCAAATACAAGGATCATATAGCACACCAAATGAAGAAGATCACTACAGGTCTACACAAACGCAAATGATAATAAAAACACCTAGGATACAGGAGAAGCAGAGCATTTCAAAAGCCACAAGAGAAAGGAATCAAATTACATATGGGGAAAACCAATCAGGATCTCTGATTTCTGAACTGAGATGCTGAAATCTACAAGATCCTGCAACAATATAAACCAAGCTCTGAAAGAAATGAATGCCAATCAAGAAGCATACCCAGCAAAATTAAATTTTGATTAGCAATTAGATTTTGATTAAGATGTCATTTTATGAGAAAATAAAAACCTTCCATCATACACAAAATTTAAAAAATTTACAATGAGAAACATGCACTACAGAACATTCTTGGCAAAATATTCCATGAGGAGGAAATGAACAACAATAAAAAATCAGAAAAGGGTAGTATCACTGTAAAGGAAAAAGCTATCAAAGAGAAACTGACTTAGTTAAATACCAAAAATAAACAAAAATAACCGGAAATACAAATCTTGTCTCAATAATAACCCTGAAAGTTTAGTTCTAACTCAGCAATCAAAAGACAGGCAGATTGGATAAAAAAGACCAACAATATGATGTCTCTAAGAGACTCATATCATAGGAAAAGGCACCTACAGAAGAAAGGGGACAGGTTGGAAAAAAATATATCACTCAGGCTGGGGCTGGGACTGGGGCTCAGTGGTAGAGCACTGGCCTAGCACATGTGAGGCCCTGTATTTGATCCTCAGCACTACATAAAACTAAATAATAAAGGTATTGTGATCATATACAAAAAATAAATATTAAAACACATACCACTCACATAGACTGTGGAGGCAAGAAGGGGTTTCCATTCTTATATCAGATAATGTGGACTTCAACTGAAAGTTAATCAAAAGGGATAAAGAAGGACACTACATTCTGCTTAAAGGAACCATACACCAACAAGACAGAACAATTATAAATATACACACCCCCCAAAAAATGGAGCATCTATGTTCAAACAGACACTTCTCAAGTTTAAGGGCCAAGTAGACCACAAGACAATAATTCTGGGTGACTTTAACACACCTATTTTACCACTGGATTGATCTGCCAAACAATATCCAGACAGAAACTATAGAACTCAATAATACAATCAATAACTTAGATTTAACTGACATACATAGAATATATCATCCTTCAACAGGTGAAGAGACTTTCTGCTCAGCAGCAAATGGATCCTTCTCTAAAATAGACCATATGTCATGCAAAAAGCAACTCTAAGCAATACAGAAAAGTAAAGAAACTACCCTGCATTCTATCAGATCATAATGGAATGACATTAGAAATCAATAATAAAAATAGAAGCTACTCCAACACCTGGAGACTAAACAATATGCTAGTGAAGGAACAATGGGTTGCAGAAAACATCAAAGAGGAGATTTTAAAATTCTTAGAGGTGAATGAGGACACAGATACAATATATCAAAATCTCTGGGACACTATGAAGGCATTACTAAGAGGAAAGTTTATTGCATGGAGTTCATTCCTTAAAAAAAGAAAAAGTCAAATAAATGACCTAAAAGTATATTTCAAAGCCATAGGAAAAATAATTAATCAATACCAAAAACAGTAAAGAACAGAAAATAATTAAAATCAGTGGTGAGATCAATGAAATTGGAACAAAAGAAGCAAATAAAAATTGACAAAGTGACTGGTAATGGTACCACCATTTGACCCAGCTATCCCACTCCCCAGTCTATACCTAAAGGACTTAAAAGCAGCATACTACAGGGACACAGTCATAATGTTTTTAGCAGCACAATTCACAAGAGTTAAACTGTGGAGCCAACATAGATGTCCTTCAGTGGATGAATGGATAAAGAAAACATGGCAGTTGTACACAATGGAATATTACTCAGCAATAAAAGAAAATAAAATCATGGCATTTGCAGGTAAATGGGTGACATTGTGGAAGATAATGCTAAGTTAGCCAAAGCCAAAATAACAAATGCTGAATGTTTTCTCTGATATAAGGAGGCTTACTCATAGTGGGTTAGGGAGGGGGAGCATGGGAGGAAGAGATGAATTCTAGATAGGGCAGTGTGGTGGGAGGAATAGGGAAAGGGATTAGCAAGGATGGTGGAATATAATAGACATCCTTTTCCAAAGTACACGTATGAACACATGAATTGATATCAACATACTTTATATACAGAGATATGAAAAATTGTGCTGTATATGTGTAATAAGAATTGTAATATATTGTGCTGCCATATATTTTAAATTTTTTTTTTAAATTTTTCAAAATGAAAAGTTGGCTCTTTGAAAAACAAATACATTTGATAAAACCTTTTCCATGCTACCATAGAGAAGGAGAAAAATACTCCAATTACTAAAAATCCATGATGAAAAAGGAAATATCACCATGAACATTAGAGAAATACAGAAGATAACTAGAAATTATTTTGAAAATTTGTACGGCAATAAAACAGAAAATATTGAAGTCATCAACAAACGTCTAGAATCATGTGACTTACCCAAACTGAGTAAGTTAAACAGATTATTTTCAAGCAATGAAATAGAATACACCATCAAAGCCTAACAACCAAAAAATAAATAAATAAAGCCCAGGACTCAATGGATACAAGACTTCAAAGAAGAACTAATGCCAACACTCCTCAAATTATTCTATGAAATATAAAAAGAGGGAGCACTTCCAAACTCACTCTATAAGGCCAATATCTCCTTGATGCTAAAATCAGACAAACACAGAAAAGAAAGTGTACTTCAGACCAATACCTCTAAAAAGCAGAAGCAAAAATTCTGAGTAAAATTCTGGCAAATCAAATACAAAAACATATCAAAAAGATGGTTCTTCATGATGAAGTGGGATTCATCCCAGGGATGCAAAGTTGGTTCAACATGCAGATATCAATAAATGTAATTCATCACATCAGTAGATTTAAAGATAAGAACCTTATGATCATCTCAACAAATGCAGAAAAAGCATTTGACAAAATACAGCACCCGTTCATGTTCAAAACACTAGAAAAACTAGGGATAACAGGAACTTTTCTCAACATTTTAAGGCTCTCTATGCCACACCTCAGGCCAACATCATTCTAAATAGAGCAAAACTGAAGGCATTCCCTCTAACATTGGAAACAAGACAGAGATGCCCTCTCTCACCCCTTCTATTCAATATAGTTCCTGAAACACTAGCCATAGCAATTAGACAGATGAAAGAAATTTAAAAATAAGTATAGGAAAAGATCAACCTAACCTAGCACTATTTGCTGATGATATAATTCTGTACCTAGAAGACTCAAAAAACTCCACTAGAAAACTTCTAGAACTAGAATTCAGCAAAGTAGCAGGATATAAAATCAACACCCGAAATTCAAAGGCATTTCTGTATATCAGTGACAAATCCTCTGAGAGAGAAATGAGAAAAACTACCCCATTCACGATATCCTCAATAAAAAAGGATACTTGGGAATCAACAAGAGGTGAAGGATCTATACAATGAAAACTATGAAACACTAAAGAGAAATCAAAGACCTTAGAAGATGGAAAGATTTAACTTGATCTTGAATAGGCAGAATTAATATTATCAAAATGGCCCTACTACCAAAATCACTCTACAGATTTAGTGCAATTCTGATCAAAATCCCAATGGCATTCCTCATAGAAATAGAAAAGCAATCATGAAATACATCTGGAAAAATAAGAGGCCCAGAATAGATAAAGCAATTCTTAGCTGGAAAAGTGAGGCAATTGGTATTGCTATACCAGACCTTAAACTATATTTCAGAGACATAGTAACAAAAACAGCATGGTTCTGGCATCAAAACAGGCTGGTAGACCAATAGCCCACAATAGAGGACACACAGACCAACCCACAAAACCACGATTATCTTATATTAGACAAAGGTGCTAAAAATATGCACTGGAGATAGCATCTTCAACAAATGGTGCTGGGAAAACTGGAAATCCATATGCAGCAAAATAAAATTGAATCCCTCTCTATCACCATGCATGAAAGTTAACTCAAAATGGATCAAGGATCTAGGAATTAAACCAGAGACTCTCCAAATAGAAGATAAAGTAGGCCCTAATCTCCTTCATGTGGGATTAGGCTACAGCTTCCTTAATAAGACTCCTATAGCACAGAAATTAAAACCAAGAATCAACACATGGGATGGATTGAAACTAAAGATGTTTATCAAAAAAAAAAACCCGAATAGAATAGAGAGCCTACTTTCTGGGAGCAATTTTTTACCCCTCATACATCAGATAGAGCACTAATCTCTAGGGTATATAAAGAACTCAAACGTCTTAACACCAAAAAATAATCCAATCAATAAATGGGCCAAGAACCTGAAAAAACAGTTTGGAGAAGAGGATATACAATCAATCAACAATTATATAAAAAAATGTTCATCATCTCTAGCAATCAGAGAAATTCAAATTAAAACCACTCTAAGATAGCATCTCACTCCAGTCAGAGGGGCATCTATTATGAAGACAAACAACAATAGGTGTTGGCGAGGATGTGGGGGAAAGGTACACTCATACACTTCTGGTGGGACTGCAAATTGGTGCAGCCAATTTGGAAATCAGTATGGAGATTCCCTGGAAATCTGGGAATGGAACCACCATTTGACTCATCTATTTCTCTTCTCGGACTATACCAAGAAACAAAAAGAGCACACTACAGGGGCACAGCCAGGTCAATGTTTATAGCAGCACAATTCACAATAGCTAAACTATGGAGTCAACCTAGATGCCCTTCAGTGGATGACTGGATAAAATAAAATGTGGCTTATATACACAATGGAATATTACTCATCACTAAAAAAAGAACAAAATCATGGCACTTGCATGTAAATGGATGGAGTTGGAGAAGATAATGCTAAGTGAAGTCAGCCTGTCTCCCCCGCTCCAAAAAAAAATGCCGAACGTTTTCTCTGATATAAGGAGGCTGAATCATGGTGGGTTAGGGAGGGGGAGCATAGGAGGAATAGATGAATTCTAAATAGGGCAGAGGTGTGGAAGGGAAAGGGAGGGCACAGAGGATTAGCAAGGATGATGGAATGTGATGGACATCTTTATACAAAGTTCATGAAAATTTGAAACATGAAAAATTGTGTTCTATGTGAAGTAAGGATTGTAATGCATTCCACTGTTGTCATGTATTTAAAAAAATAATAAAAATCATAAAAAAACATGATCTAAAAACATCTAGAAAAAAGAAAGAAAGAGAAAAAAAGAATGGAAAAAGAAAGAAAGAAAAAAAGAAAGAAAGAAACTAACTGAGACAGGAAGCACTTGGTGCTACATACCTGATATATCCAGTGGTCTGGAGGCTGAGGCAGGGGGATCACAATTGTGAAGCTTACCCTAGCAACCGAGTGAAACCCTGCCTAAATTTAAAAATAAATAGGCAGTAGTAATTTTTAAAAATTAAGAAAAAATTAAATTTTTTAAATAAAAATTTTAAAAGGACTGAGGATAGTGTTGAGTAACAGGGCACCCTGGTTCCAATCCTCAGTTTCACAAAAGGAAAAAAAGAATGAAAAAAAAGTCCTTTTCAAAGTTACAGAAAAAAATATTTTTAAATTTATACATTGTATATATGAAAACAAAAATTCTATTCCTCAAATGACTCCATTAAAGAGAACAAGGAGAAGTGACAGATGAAAGAAACCAATTGTCTCACCTTTAACCAAACTCTTCTAAGAAAGGAGAACAGAGACTACAAGAGAAACACAGGCAAGAGCCGTGAACAGCCCCTTCAAATGGCAGGTATCTAAATGTCCCTTCATCACAAAGCAATCAACGTCTTTAGAAAGGAGGGACTGCACCATAAAGTCACAATGAACCCAAATTTAGACAGTGTTGAAGAACATGTGGGGTTATCATGAAGGTCCACAGAAACAGATGTGGACCCTACAGCACCTGTCCATATGGGGACACAGCACGCTCCTTCAGAGTCGAGACCCAGGGCCTGGTGACAGAGGATGTGCATTTGGTAATAGATAAATAATAAACTATGAAAAATAACCATTTCTGGCAATCAGCCACATTTTGTTTGCCATATTGCATACAGTTTGACAAATGCTATGAAACACCATGTCAGTTTTATATAGCTGTCACATAAATGTCACATTTCACATATAAGCATACTTAAATAGTACATCTGCAGAATTTGAAAAAAATACAAATTCAGATAAGCAAAAGACTGAATTACACACCCTGGGTATAGATGACAGGACTCCTCATTATAAAGAGGACAGCTTCCCTCAGGTTCATCTATGACAACACCCATCAAAATTTCACCATGGTTTCCTTTTCATTGAAGAAGGGACCAAAGCAAACAGTTTGAAAATTCTCCTGGAAGGTTGAATCGATATGAAATTAGCCAAGAATTCTGAACTCTAAGAGCAAAAGAAGGAGCTATCTTTACCAGGCACTAATGCATATTATAAAATTATCATATTGCAGTAATTTGAGGACTAAAAAATCTCACAAAGTAGAAATTTCATAGATGACTCCATATGTATGTAAATGTCATTTTTATTATGAAGTGCATTGAAAAGGCCTAGATAAATGCCACCATCTCCAGCAGAGGGTTTCATGTGAATGAACAAGGCAACCCAATGTGAAGGGAGGTGTGGGAACTGGAGGTGCAGAGCACTGGTAGGGCTTGGGGGCAGGACGTGCGTGGTACTAGATTACACTCCAGTATCCCAAAGAAGCACATATTGAGGAGGATTATATTTCAAAATTATACCAGAATAGGAGGCTCCTGGATTCCCTTCACACATGGATACAGCAAATAAACACCTACTTCTGTTTTGAGTCCCTCTTAAATAAAGTTGTAATGGACGGAGAGACCTATGCATTGGACCACTCAGAAAATCTCTGCCATCCAAAGGGCAGGCAAAGTTGGGGGACACGTGGGCATTAGTCCTGCCTTGAGCAATGTGCCACATAATTCAGACAGAATACCCCTATCCAGTGGCACCCAGAGTAGAGGAAAACTGAATTGGGGTAAGAAATGGAGCACATGGGACACGAAATGACTTGTAGCTGGAAAAGCAATTTGTCTGGTGCTCATAGAAGAAAGAGCTGGATATACACAAGTACCAGGACGAGAGAAAATTGAGTGCTTTTCTATGGCTGTGGAGGGTCATGAGCTTTATCCATGGGACCAGGGCAGAGGGGGACTGAGGTCAAGGGTCCCAGTTTATCCCTAGAAGGGATTTGCAGCATGATCTGCAAACTGTGGTTGCTAACAGTTGAGCTTCTCTCTAGCCCATCCCTGAGGGTAGACAGGACAAATGCAGTCCACCCAGCAGCCAGCCTGAGCCCTCTCCCCCCTACCTCAGTAATAACTCCAGGCCTGACCAGTTCTTTCTGGAAGGACTATGTCCAGGGACTCAGGATCCCAACATTTTTCCCATCTCATGGACTCCATCCTCACCCACCAAGCTCTGGGAGCAGTGGCAACTGTGCCTGTGCATATCTCCCTGGATCACAAAGAAGGGGCTTCACATTGGTGTCTCAGTATTTCCCTGTGCTACAATCCACACCAGGAGTGCAGCAAAAGGTTCAAAACCCTGTTTCTTTCTAGAATAGGCTCGCACCACCTTCCTGCAGTTAGCACAGGCAGCCCGGGTTCTAACAAATTGCATCAGAAATTCAGTCACCAGCCAAGTAGGAGAGTTTCTGCAGCCCGACTCCAGTTGTGGGAAAGGCTCCTATCAAATAGGCGAAGGAACTAGTCCTCCAACGACGTGGGTATGGAGAAAGAGACCTGCTCACATGGGGCTAGAATATCAGTTTGGTGCAGCCATTTTAAAAAATAGCATGGGGTACTTTAAAAGCTAACAACCACTCTGGATGCATTTCCAAAGGAACTTGAACCAGTGTGTTCATAAATGGCTGCATGCCCACTGATGTTCAAGTATCCACAGGAGTCAGGACAGGGAACTTCTGAAGTGGCTTCTGGATAAGGAGACTCCTCCCAGTCACACGGACATCTCCTACTCCCCTGAGAAACTACTTCCCCTAAATGCACCTGCTCATAGGTCCACAGGTGGCTGATATGCACCAGACGCTCAGGAGACCTCAGATGAGCCAGGTGTGGGATCCCTGTGTCAGGCAGAGCCAAACCAGGACCAGGAAAATATCACAGAGGGCACGAGACCCCTGGGACATGCAGTCCACAGGGGGGACACCCAGCCCAAAGACATTCTGACAAGGTGTCTGGCCTGGGAGAGGAGGGGAGAATTCACATGCACACACACACACATGCACTCACATATTTGTACTGGAAATGGGGACAGGGGACTTGAATTTGAGGGATTCATTGATACATGTGTACAGGTTTCGTCTGGGAGATGGGCTTCTGGATCTGACATTTTGCTTCCATTATATTTAGAACATATAGGGGGACCCAGGCAGGAGGGCCACACCTGTAATCCAAGCCAGTCAGGAGGCTGAGGCCCAAGTTCAAGGCCAGTCTCAGCCTCTGTCTCAAGATAAATGATAAAAAGTACGAGGGATGTAGCTCAGTGGGAAAGGGGCTCTGCGTTCAATACACTATGCCCCATGCCCCCCCCCCAAAAGAGAGAAAAGCTCAGGGGGAAGAAAAACCTGAGACCCCTGCAGAACCCAGCCCCTTGGGTAGGAAAGAGCCCACAGAGTTGTGGTTCTCAGGGTCCCAAGACTCTGAAATCCACCACAGAAGGAATTCAGGGAGGAGACTTGAGCTGCCAATTTGTACAGGAGATACCCATGTGTTCAATAATGAGAATAAAAAGAATCCAACATCTTTAAAACCTGAGAAACGTGAAATGAACGCCTATCAGAGAGAAAATTCAACAGTATCAATGAAGATAGGAAACAAAAGAATTCTAATAAACTCAAAGAAATTAAGTGCTTCTTAATTATTTGTGGAAAGTGTTTTGCCATTAAAGACACGATAGTCCCCGCCACAGGGAGTTGCTGAAATCAGTTCATAGGACAAGGATTAATAGTCATGGGACATTCAGATTAAAAATAGTGTAAAATACCATGGGTCAGTTTTACACGGGTGCCATATGCAGGTGGTGTTATGTGTAACTCTGATGCACTAATAAACAATCCAGCATGCTTTACTCTTAATGGAAGCACCCAATCCTAAAATTCATCCACAAAGTTAAATATATGTAAACTTAACCAAGAAACTTTTGAAGTATAAGAGCAAAAAATTATAAGAGAAAAAAATAATAAGAGGAAGTTATTACCTAAGGCGTGCATTGTGAAGCTGTTCTGTTACAATTGTCATCAAGGAATCACGAAGTCAACAGAGTCCACCCACGAACCCACGTGGATGTAAAAATCATACACTTAATTGCAACAGAAAAGTCATTATCAATCCAACCCTAAGCAGGCCAATCTCAGGAACTTAGCTAGACCAGCGGGCAGAATAAACACTAAAAACTACCAGGGAGAGAGCTCAGTGGTAAAGCACCCTTCTGTTAACTACCAAAACACAACAACCACCAAAAGAAATAATAATAATAAATAAATAAACTCCAGAAAACTAGTTTAGGAATAGGCAAGGTCCCTGTTCACCGCAGCTTACCTCCTGCAGGAAAATGGTGTTTGGAAAATTGATTTTTTTGGGGGGAGGGGGGTGCCGGGCATTGAATTCAGGGGCACTCCACCACTGAGCCGCATCCCCAGCCCTAGTTTGCATTTGATTTTGAGGCAGGGTCTCCCTGAGTATCTAAGTGCCTCACCCACTTGTGGAGGCTGGCCTTCACCTCGAAATCCTCCTGCATCAGCCCGCACCCCCAGCCGCTGGGAATGACAGGTGTGCGCCATCCCCTGGCTTGGAATTGGATTCTTCTAGTAGTCCCACCTGTCAATCACCACAGCCCTGGAATATGCCAGGCTGCCTCCCTCACCTGCCAGAGAGATAAGACTTGAGCAGGGGCTGAGGCTGCCAGGAGTCTCCGCCACCGTCACGCTCTCCACCCGGCTGGCCAGGGGGACAGAGGGGCACTGTCCCCAATGGGCTCAGGCCTGAGGTTGCAGAGAGCCCCCTGAATCAGGGTCAGCCAACTCGGATTCCCCCCACAGTGGGTCCCGCCAGATGGACTCCCTGCCCCGCCTCCCTCCTGAGCCTCCCTGTCCAGGCACCAGGTGCCACTGCACACTCACCATCTTCTGGTGCCCAGCCCCGAAGCCTGCCCTGGGGAGTTTCGGCTCCTGCATGGCAGAGCCACGCGGGATCCTGGGCACGAGCGAAGCCTGAGTCCAACTGCAAGAATCTGAGTGGAACCCAGGACCGCGGAGAAATAAGTCCCATTCCCAGCGCGGAGGCCCGCCCCCTGCTGCTGGCTGCGCTCAGGATTGGACAGTGCTCAGCACGGGGGCTTCTGATTGGACAGGGAACCAGTCAGTCTCCGCTCTCCATAGCCTGAGCCCAGAGAGCCTTCTTTTTGAGTGACAGGGGGTGATATCTGCTCCAGGCAAGGAGGAAACAAGAATGGCAGGGTTTGGGTGCAACTTTTTTCTTTTCCTTTTGAGGTCTGGGCATTGGGTTAGGGTCAGGGTGACCAGAATTCTAAGTTCTGTTGGGTTTTGATGTTAGGAAATTGAAGTCATTTCTTGAAAGTTTCACCACCTGGGCCTCATCCTATAATAAGACCACCAGAGCGTCTTCGGGTGCTGACTTGTCCTCTGTTCATCTGTGCAAATTTCTCCAAGCAGAACTGGCCTTTCGCCCCTTGGGAACTTCCCAGTGGTGGAGGCTCTGGACTGGGCCTGGCAGGCACCCTGGAGGAGGCTCCGACCAGGTTGGCAGCATGAGCGCTGATGTTCCTCCAGCTGAGTTGAATCTATCTGGAGCCCACGTTGAGGCTGGAGGCAGAGTAAGGAGATCAGCACAGAAGAGACCCCAAGAGCGCAGACCTGGGTAAACCCCAGCTGCACGGGGGCTCCCACACTCTCTGGACACTGGGCGTTGAATTCAGAAAACTTGACCTCTGAGCCCCGTCCCCAGCCCTAGCTTGAATATTGTTTAGAGAGACAGGGTCTCACTGAGTTGCTTAGCACCTTGCTTTTGCTGAGGCTGCCTTTGAATTCCCCATCCTCCTGCCTCAGCCTCCCCAGCCGCTGCAATGACAGTCGTATGCCACTTTTTTTTTCTTTCTTTTTGAGAGAAATACCTGCAGTGGCCACAGGATAACAGCCTTGCACAGATCAAGGCCATCCTGGGTGCTCTCCCTGGTTCCCAGGCAATGGGATCCTGCCTCCTCCCAAAACCAGAGACACCCTGTCCAGGTGTGCATCCTTAGTATCAGCTGAATATGCTGCACTTATCAAGAAAAAAAGAGAGAGACCCTACCTGCTTGTCTTGATGCAAACAAAGCTCTCTTTGGTCTTGTCCCCCCAGTTCAGTGGTGCAAAAAGTCACATAATACAGAGAAGACTTCTCCTTAAGAGGGGCGCAAGGGTCTCTCTCTTAACGAAAAACAATTTGCGTTTGATCGGGAGTCCAGGAAAGACAACTCCAGATTTTCCTAATTTGGAAAATAACTCTATAGACTCAATGCAACCTGCTCCCCTCTGCCTTAATTAATCATGGAGGTCTCGAGGTTACCTGCCCCCTGGGACACCTGCAGATGAAGGGGGGGTCCTATCTTCTCCCTGCAGTGCCCTGAACCTCCACCTTCCCACAGGCTCCAACACCTTTGACAGCATCCAATGGGGGAGCGGTTTAGAAAATTCTGGAATGTACCTAAAGACATTTCCTCATCTGGCTATGATGCTATCAATTTGGTCCCATGGTCCTTTTCAGTACTGTTTATCTTCTTCTGTTTTATTGGTTCATCTTAGATATACATGACCATAGAGTCCATTGTGGTAAACTTCTCCAAACATAAAATATACCTTATTCTCCTTAGGACCCCATTCGTGTGGGTGGCAGGATGGGTGGATTCACTTAGGTATTTTCATACAATTAAATAGAAACATTATGGTCACTTCATGCTACTCTCTTTCCTGTTCTTATGTCCCCTCCCTTCCTGTTGCTCCCCCTTTCTCACATCTAGTGAACTTCTCTTCTGAACCCCCATTCCTTGTGATGTAGATAACACATATCAGGGAAAACTTGTGCCCTTTGGTTTTGGGGGATTTCCTTATTTTACTTTAGCATGTTAATCTCCAGATCCATTCATTTACTGGCCAGTGTTATGAAATCATCCTTTTTTAAAGCTGAGTAATATTCCACCGTGTATACACACCACAATTTCTCTATCTATTCATCTGTTGGTGGGCATTTAGGCTGGCTCCATAGCTTAGCTAGTGTGAGTTGTGCTATCATGAACATTAATGTGGCTGTGTCCCTGTAGTATGCTGATTTTAAATCCTCTGTACATATTCTGTGGAGAGGTATAACTGAGTCAGAGGGTGGTTCCAGTCCTAGTTTCTTGAGGAATCTCCATCCTGCTTTCCAGAGGGGTTGCACCAATGTGCAGTGCCTCCAACAAGTTGTGAGCATTTCCTGTCCCCCACATCCTCACCAATTTATTGTTACTGTATTCTTGATAATTGCCATTCTGACTGGAGTGAAACAGAATCTCAGTGTAGTTTTAATTTGCATTTCTCTAATTGCTAGAATATGATGCCTTTTCAGTATTTTTAAAAAATCTTTTCTATTGGAGTCGGACACAATACATTTATTCTATCCGTTTATTTTTCTGTGGTGCTGAGGATGGAACCCAGTGCCTGCACATGCTAGGTGATCACTCTTTAGCTGAGCCCCAGCCCCAGCCCTCATTTTCAGTATTTTTTACTTTTGCTTCTCAGTAACAGCAGCCCAGGTATTTGGGGACCAGTTTTGCTGCTTTTGTGAAATGGGAACATTTCTCTTGAAGGAAGACTGAGAAGGTCAAGCCACATGCCCAGGATTCCAGGGATGAGCAGTACATGGTTGTCTTGTCCTGGATGAGGAGAAGATTATGTGGCTGAGAAGAGGGAAAGAGCTGGGGACACCCTGAGGCCAGAACCCTTCCTTCCCCCATGAGGGAAATGGTTAATTATTCTTGCTGTTACTTTTCTTCACCAAAATGTGAAATTTCCCTAAACTACCAGTTCCACTAAATTTAGGTCCCTGGATGGAGCTCAGATTTGTCTTGAGAGGCAAGGAAAAGTGAATAACCCACCCAGTGGTTCCAATACAAACAAGCTAGACCTTGGGCTCCTTGGGGACAAAACACTAGGTTTTACCCAATACTTAACAATCCAACAGCACCCGACACCCAATTAATGGGGGATGGAGAATTGGATCAGTGGGTGTGGGGGTCTGTGGGTGGCCAGCTGCAGGAGCTTGCCTCTGGGGTGCATTCCTTGCATCTTGGAGGTTTTTCAACACCAATGAGATAAACAAAGTGGGGAGAAAACTGGCAAAACCCTCTGCAATATTCTAGCCAGGAAAATCCATGAGCACTTGAAAAGCATCTTAATGTTTACCCTCAGTCAAATGTGCCTCAATCCGAATGAAACCATTTGAAAAGAGTTGTCAACATGAAAAGTTTCTGAAATCTGCTGGTTTGTGGATCACTGCAAATCTATATGAGTCCATGGCTAAATACATAAGCAAAAATAGAAATCTAATAAAGAGCATTTTCTTAAAACTTCTCTCCTGAAAACACTGCCCTATGTGCTTTGATAACTAAATCACCATTTAATCATTCCTCTAGCAACACTTGAGGTCCATAAAGAACTGTGGAACACGTCTGGTTGGGGCAGAAATGTTGAGACACCAAGAAGAAAGTTACTCTGAACCTCAAAGGAAAAGATTCATACATCACCATAATGCAGGAATGCCCACAAAATATTTGAAATTAAAAACAAGGTACTGGGGTTGGGGCTCAGTGACAGAGCACCTGCCTAGCACCTGTGAGGCACTGGGTTTGATACTCAGCACCACATTAAATAGAAATATATAAAATAAAGGTATCCTGTCCAACTAAAAACTATTTTTAAAAATAAAGATGAGATTTATGAATAAGCAACTCCTGCAATGCAGCATTTCTCCTAGACCAGCTTCCTGTACCCCCAAATACCAGCATGATGTGAGCAAGGTTAGAAAAAATAGGTGAGAAATTACAGAAGTCTGATCTGGCCCCATCTCTAGTCCAGCCCCATATAAATGTCCCTCTCCAAATAGCAACACCTCAGACCTCTTATTTGCTGTCTCTCTCTTTAGGGCTTTCTCACATTTTCCTTTCTTTCTTCTTGTGGTGCTGGGGATTGAACCTGGGACCTTGTGCATGCAGGGCAAGCACACTACCGACCTCACTGAATCCCTGGCCCCTCACGTTCTTCCCTGAATGTGCATCTGTTTTCTAAATAGGTCTGTTCAGGCACCTGACAATGATGAAGTTGGTTTCTGCTTTGAAAACCAAGGAACCTACTTTTTCTGAGCTGATGTCCCTCTCTTTCCCTGAAATCCCTTCCCACTACACAACCTCACACAGCAAAAGTCAGACTTGAGTTCTGTAATTGTGTGGGTTTTTTTATTGTTTGGGGTCTGATATCACATACATCACTGGAGGGAGGTAACTAGCAGCCATGCAATTTTTTTAATAAGCAAAGAACAAGGTTTGGTAGCACATGTCGTTAAGGCCAGGCATTTGGAAGGCTGCTTCAGGAGGATATCAAGTCAGAGGCCACAGTTGGCCTCTTAGCAAGACCCTGCCTCAAAATAAAATATTAAAAGTTCTGACACTGGGTGAGTCTTCATGAACAATGAAGGGTCAGAGTTCCTGTTTCAACAGTCTCCCCTTACGATGCTGTGTGTAGGTGTGTGACTGTTACCTTCCAACAGGACCTAGAGCAGTTGCTGGTGTCCACCTGTATTAATAAATAGATCAAATGAAGTGAGAAAATAAGTAAAGCAGTCAAATATCTGACATTGTTGCTGGTCGTGATCCCAGGGATACAAAGGTTATGTTGTGTTTCTTGGATCTTGTGTTCTTGCAAGAGGGAATTTTAGATGATACATAAAATGTAATCAAAGTAGAGCAAAGTTTATTGGCCCAGAAATCACTATCAGGAAATGGGGAGGAAAACAGTGAGTCTTCTCTGACATCTCTAGGCCTCACACCCCTTTGATCCTCTGGTTTATGAGAGATGCTGTGGGTGATTCCAGTGGCCTTCCCATGGACCAAGTCCTACTCTTAACTAACAGTAGGATGACATTGTGTTTGTAGGTTCCTACTCCACATGGTCTTGTCCAGAGACACCAAACCAAAACCCGAGTGTGTGTGAGTGTGTGTGTGTGTCTTTGTGAATTTTACTATTATAAAAATTTTATTATGGCAGGTATTATAAAGACAAACAACAACAAGTGTTGGAGAGGATGTGGGGAAAATGGTACACTCATAACACTGCTGGTGGAACTGGAAATTGGTGCAGCCAATATGGAAAGCAGTATGGAGATTCCTTGGAAATCTGAGAATGGAACCACGATTTTACACAGCTATCCTGTGGAGCCAACCTAGATGCCCTTCAGTGGATGAATAGATAAAAAAATTATGTATTATTTATACACAATGGAATTTTATTCAGCAATAAAAGAATAAAATCATGTGTGTGTGGGAGATTATATTCTTGTTCTCTTGGTTTCTGACTTTTGGTTTCTGACTTTTAGGGAATAGAGTTTTTCTGAGATTCTCACCAGTATCTTTGCCTTTGTCAAATGGTTATTGCAACTTACTTCTGTTTCTTGCTGTCTAACTTTTGTGGTTTTCCAATATGAGGTATGAGGTAGAAGTGGATTTTAAGTGGATATTTTTAATGGAGGGGTTCACTAATTACTATTAGAAGCATCAGATGAGCTCAGAACAGTAATAAAATTTAATATCATCAGTTATTTATGTGCATAAGAAAACAAGTAGCAAACATAAAATTAAAGACAGTTCTAATTACCATAATATCAAAAGCAAAATACTTGGGAATTTTTCAAGAAATGTGAACACTTGCACATTTAACATGGCTTGTTTTTAGAAAATATAACATTATCCCTAAGCCACCTTCTTTTTTGTGGTGACCTTAACTCATAGAAAAAAGATAGGAATTAAAACTTTTCCCTGTGATCCTGAGGACAGGACTTAGGTATGGTCTACCAGTGAGCTCTATCATCATCCCATTCTTATTTTTCTTTGAGATATGCTCTTGCCAAGTTAGTGAGGCTAGACTCAAAGTTGTGACCCTCAAGGCTTGGCTTCCAGGGCAGCTGGGGTTACATGCATGTGCCATCACAACCCTGAAAGGGATTAGTCTTTTTTGTTTTCTTTAGTTGTAGTGGACACAGTAACTTATTTTATATATTTATTTTTATGTGGTGCTGAAGATTGAACCCAGTGCCTCACATGTGCTAGGCAGGTGCTCTCCCTCTGAGATCCCTCCCCCAGGGGTTACATTCCTGACTTTCATATTACAGGTTGGCTCAGGATAATATCTAGGTTTGCAAACGAGAATAATGTCCCCATTTTGTGAGTAGAAGTTAGAGGCCACAATGAGAGAAAATGTCTATCCTTATCCTTGGAAGAGGAACATCAACTGTGGATTCACCTGCAACTTAGTATTTGAGGATTTCCCAATATTAAAAATATAAGCAAAAGAGACAGGAGGTCAAGGCTCTGAGGAAGGGGGAGTAGGTATTTCAAATTGTGAGGCATCAGACTGAGAAAAACAATGCTAAGGTAGCTAGGTATGGAGAATAGTGTCCCTCACATTTAACTGTGGGATCACAGAAGATATATAAGAAAATAAACCATGTACTGGGTACATTTTAAAAAGATGATCATGGGTAGGACTTGGTCAGAAGTCATCATTATCACACCCCACCCACACACCCACACACATTACTTCCCTTTTACCTCTTTTCCTCTTTAGCAGTCAAGTCAACATCCACTCCTCAAGGTGCAACCTTGCATGAAGAGAAAGGACTGAGCCACAGTACCCTGGGGACCTCAATGGGCACTTCTTTGCCTAGCTTATGGAGAAACTAGCAAAGGAATGGCAGAGTCCAGGAACATCTCTGTCTCCTTTCTCTCACAAACAAATAACTAGAGATTTCAATTATAAATTGATGGATGAAGTGAACTTGGGAGTATTGGAACAAATATTTGGAACACTGAAAACATAAATGTTCACCAGCCTAATGTCTTATTTCTTTTTTTATCTTTGTTTTTGTTTTTAATGCTGTGGATTGAGCCCAGGGCCACTCAACCTCTCAGCAACATTCATGATCTTTTTTTTGTAACTTAGAGACAGGGTTTCACTGACTTGCTTAGTCCCTCCCTAAGTTGTTGAGGCTGGTTTTGTATCAGCCTCCAGAGACACTGGGATTACAGTCATGCACCACCACACCTGGCTAAGGTTTTATTTCATTATATGCAGAAGAGCAGTTTTTCATGTAATATAACCTACTGAATGCTCTCAAAATATTGCACTTTGTGAAAAATTCAAAGAGATAACTGATTACCTTTATATTAACAAACTTAAATATATTTTTCTTATGCCTTGGCTTCTTTTCACTTGATAAAATCAGGTTAGGACATAGTTTTCTAGTTTCTTTATTCTTTTTTTTGGGGGGGGTATACTAGGGATCAGTCCCAGTATCACTCAACCACAAAGCCACTTCCCCAGAGATGTTTATTTTCTTTTTGGAAACAGGGTCTCACTGAGTTGTACAGGTCCCTATTAATTTGCTGAGTCTGTCTGAACTCGAGAATTTCCTGCCTCAGCCTCCCAAGCCTTTGCCCCCACTCCCAGTTTCTTCATTCTTTTGTAGTCGTTGCTTTCTTTTGTTACATAAATTCAAGTTGAATAACAGTATGTTTAACAATACAGATATAGAGAAAAGCTAGTGGTGTAGGTAAGCAATTGAACATATCCACCAGAAAGTATATTATATATTCACCATGGTGTATTACTCAGCCATCAATACAAACTCCTCTAATGGTCAGCAAAATAGATGGAATTGGATGATGTCATGCTAAGTGAAGAAATGCACAATAGTGTCACATCTTATATGTTAATATAATATCATGTGCAAGTACAATAGTGATTAGTATGGCTGAGGAGTGTGTGGGGGGCATCAAGGGCAGAAGAGGGTGTTTGGATATTATGAATACATGTATATGCATATATATAAACATCACACTGAATCCCATTAGTATGTGCAATTGCTATGTGATGATAAAAACCATCATCTCTCATAATTATTAAATTCTGCACTAAGAACACAATCCTACTGTCTTTTGGAATTTCCAGTATATGATGCGATATTATTGATGATGCTCCCTGATAACAACCAGGCTCTCCCTACACATCCATTCTATTTTCTGCCAGGCTCTGAACATAGAGTATACAATGTATTTCTGCATCTGGATCTTCTCACTTAGCCTAAAGTCCTCCAGCTTGTCTGTGTTATTGGAGAATATTCTTTTCATTCTGGGGTTTGGACCCAGGGTTGCCTTACCAGTGACAGAGATCCACCATCATTATCTTTTTTAGTTTTAAGACAGAATGTTACGAAACTACTAAGGCTGGCCTTCAAATTTTGGCAACACTGCCATAGACACCATCCTTATTTTACAGTTGAGTAATAAGTGAGGTGTGGAGGCACATTTCTTTTGTCATGCTAGGGACTTGATAGGCTGAGGGAGGAGAATCATGGTCTTGGAGCCAGCTTCACATCTTGGTGACACCCACTGCACCTTAAAAGACCTTGCCTCGAAATAATTTTTAAAAAGTTGAAGAGGTTATATATGTATGTTGATACATTTGTGTGTAAACACAGTGATAAATCTCTCTTTTGCTATTATCTGTAATATACCATAGGTTCTTCTTCCTGAGTTACTCTTTGGAAATTTAGGTTGTGGATTGTACGCAGTTAACTTGGGAGGGTAGATATTCCTAACGATGGATTTTATTTCCTTCAGGTGTTGAAGTGGTTAATGTCAGCTGTCCATTTGAGTGGATTGAGGTACCCAGAGAATTGGTGTGGAAGATCTCTGCAGGTGTCTGTGAGTGTGCTTCCAGAAGGCTGAGTCAGAAAGCCTGGGGAATACCTGTAATGAACATATATATTGATGTTCAATAGGTTTGATTTGGAAAAGAGCAAGAGAAGCAGTCACTCACTTATGCTCCAAGCTTCTTGAAGTCCCCTTTGGGGACCTGCACCATTGGCTCTACCTGGATCTTTTTAAAAATTTTTTATTTGTTTAAATTAGTTATCCATGACAGTAGAATGCATTTATATACTGTAATATATCATACATAGATGGGATATAATTTCTCATTTTTCTGAGTATACATATTGTAGAATCACATGGGTCATACAGTCACATACATACATAAAGCAATAATGTCTGTTTCATTCTCTTTCTTATTCCCACATCCCCTGCCTTCCCTTCCTTTCATTTTCCTCAACCTAATGTAAGTTAATGCAATCTTTTTTCTTTTGCATTACAATTCTTCATACACATATATTCCACAATTTTTGTACCTTTTTAAAGTAACGTTATGTTGACACCCAATTCAAGTCTTCATACATGTAATTTGGATGATGTTGTCCATTACATTCTACCATCTTTGCTAATCCCTGTCGCCCTCCCTTTTTCTCACACCCCTCTGCCCTATCTATAATTCACCTCTTCCTCCTATGCTCCCCTTGCGTACTCCTCTATGAGTCAGCCCCCTTATGTCAGGGAAATATTCCATATTTGTTTTTAGTTTTTAGAGGGGGGTCATTGGCTAACTTCACTTATCATTATCTTCTCCAACTCCATATGTTTACATGCAAATGCCAGGATTTTATTCTTTTATTGCTGAGTAAAATTCCATTGTGTATATATGCCACATTTTTTATCTATTCATCCACTGAAGGGCATCTATGTTGGCTACATAGTTTAGCTATTGTGAATTGTGGTGCCATAAACATTGATGTGGCTGTGTCCCTGTAGTAGGATGTTTTTAAACCTATATGCTTAGACTGAGGAGAGGGATAGTTGGGTCAAATGAAGGTTTCATTCCCATATTTCCAAGGAATCTCCATTCTACTTTCCAAATTGGCTGCACCTATTTGCAGTCCCACCAGTAGTGTATAAGTGTACCTTTTCCCCACATCCTCCCCAACACTTATTGTTGTTTGTCCTCATAATAGCTGACATTCTGACTGGAGTCAGGTGATATCTTAGAGTAGTTTTGATTTGCATTTCTCTGATTCCTAGAGATGAGCATTTTTTCATATATTTACAGATTGTATATCCTATCCTCACAAGTATCTGTTCAGGTCTTTAGCCCACTTTGATCAGGTTATTTGTTTTTTCATCTACCAGGATTATTTAAGTCCTCTGTTTTGGACCACAGCTGCTTCATTTGCTTCCTCATATTGTGAAGCTTCTAGCTTCTTGGACTGAGCTGTTACCAGTTTCCCAGTGTTGCCATCCTGAAGGCAAACATTTGGTGACTATTACTCCCATGATTATGTGAGTAAATATAATAAGCTCCCTTCTGTATACACATGTATATTTTACACATGTGTATATTTTACACATGTGTATTCTACTTTTCTGAAGAATCTTAAAAATACAGCCATATTCTCAATGTCTGGGTCATATGGCATCTCTAGTTCTAATTTTTGGAAAAACCCCCTTATAGTATTTTTAATGTCTATTCAAATTCATATTCCTGGCAAGGATGTCCAAGTGTCTCCTTTTCTGTATATCCACTGAAGTATGTGCTACCTACCAACATTTTGAGGATTGAGCCACAAGCGTGTGGTTATATCTCATTGTGATGTAACCTGAAAGCATCAAAATTCCAGAAGAAAATGAGAAATTTTTTGCCATTGGTGTTGACAATGGTTTTAGATAGAATATGCAGAGACTGTACAAGGAAAAACAGCTGAGACTATATAAAGCTAAAAATGCTTCTATACAGCAGAGGAATCAATCAATGAAATGTAAAGTAGCCTGGGTTAAAAAAAAAACTCATTCTAGCCCCATGTCTTGAAAAGCTCAACATCCAAAATATAAGAAACTTACGCAACTCACCAAAATTTAATATAAACCCCTCATAACCTAATTTAAATATGGTAAAATACTTAGATTCTGCCCTAAAATTAAACAAGTGTGTAAAGACTTATGAAAGTTACTCAAGATCACGTATTAGGCTACATAAAATGATGATTTAGCTTTTCTGCTTTATTTGTCTCACAGGATTATGGTGCACACTCTCCATCCTTCACGGGGCATCTTGAGATCAATTAGCAAAATGCCAGGTTCTCCTTTTCCCACATTATGCTTCCTCATTATTCCATGTTAATTGCCAAGAAAATCTCGAGCCTGGAAAACAACAAAATATAGATAAATTGCTAGATAATCATCAACTTTGAAAATTACTTCAGAAATCAATAGAATACGTTAGTAGACCCAGATGTGAAAAAATGTAAAATAGACCTACAAATCAACATTTAACTTTACAACTGCTCAAAAATACATGCAGTTATGCTGATATGGGAACACATGCCACTAGTCTTGACTACCTTGAGGCCACAGAAGGAGGAGGATTTAGGCTAAGGAATTTGAGGCCAAAATGGCAGAAACCTAGCTCTAAAAATTGACCCACCAAAAAACAAAACAGTAATCACATTTTTAAAAAGGAGGCTTCACCGGTGATTTCTATGAAACATGTAATTAGGATCAGTAACAATAATTCATGATCACGTCTAAATGTAGAAAAAGAATATTGACTAATTCTTTCTGTAAGGCCAGAAATACCAGCTAACACAGCATAAGAATGGAAATTTCAGACCATCTTTTTATAGATGTGGATGCAGATATTCAAAACCCCTAGCAAACTGAGAACAACAACAAAGAGAATGAATGGACTTCATGACCAAGAGGGACATTGTCATATGGGAAGTTTCCAAAAATCATTTTGATAGAGAAAAGCTCTGGGAAATCACTTACTAAATTACTGTAAAACCTATGGCCAATTATGACCAGAGGAAAATTCTTTTTCAATCCACTTAACAGCAGCTATGAACTCTTTTCATACTTAATGGTGTGAACTGAAGTGTTTATCAATTTATTTTTAGGAAAAGAAAAAAACGTATGCTTTTCTAACTTATAAATATTGTTTGAGAATATTAAATGGTATTTTATACATCAAAATCAAGTAGCATATGCAGATGATACTATTGTTTCTATAATGTTTCTAAGCAATTTCTATGAACTAATGAAACATAAGAATTACTTGAATAATGTCATGGGTTAAATGGTCAACACTAAATCACTTAAATTATATACAGTAGCAATGAGCAGTGTTAAAATTGAAGCACAATCCATTCAAAAATATAGGGAAAACAATCTAAATGAAAGTATTAACAAAAGAATTGTTCACTGCAAAGTAAAAAATTAACGTGAAAGTAAAATGCAAAAAAGATCATGGAAACAAAATGGGAAAACTGTTAATATTCAATAATTAAAAGTCTGATTTTGGGTTTTAAGGGTTGATAGGCTTCCTACAGATTAGCGCGTGGGGTGGGGCCAGGCTTCCTCCTCCAATCTGATATGTATTCTATATATATGAGTTAAGTTATTAATTGTGTTATTGAGCTCTATAGTTTCTTTATTCAACTTTTGTTTGGAAGATGTATCCAGTGGTGAGAGAGGTGTGTTAACGTCACTCCAGATCACGTTGTGGTCAGTTTGATTCTTGAACTTGAGAAGAGTTTGTTTGAACATAGGTGCCCCATTGTTTGGGGCATATATATTTATGATTGTTATGTCTTGTTGGTGTATGGTTCCCTTGAGCAGTATGAAATGTTCTTCTTTATCTATTTTGATTAACTTTGGCTTGAAGTCTACTTTATTTAATATAAGTATGGAGACCTCTGCTTGCTTTCAAGGTTCATGTGAGTGGTATGTGTTTTCCCAATCTTTCCCCTTCAGTCTGTCTTTTCCTGAGTCTCCTGGAGGCAGAATATGGTTGGAATTTTTTTAAATCCAGGATACTAGCCTATGTCTTTTGGTTGGTGTGTTTAAGCCAGTAACATTTAAAGTTACTATTGAGGAATGGTTTGTATTTCCAGCCATCCTTGTTTATTTTTTTCTACCTGATGTGAAGTGTTAATTATTGTTTAATTTTTAATTGGTATCTACATATAGGACCCAGCATTTTAATCAAACATGTGTAGTGATCAAATTTGTGCAATTTCTACCTTCTAAAATATCATTTTGATGTTTGAAACCTGTGAACTCTTTTTAGAATGTCCACTGTCTAATAATTACTTGTCCAATTCAAACTATGGGCTATAAAGCCTAAGAGTTACTTTTCCCTCTTAATGGCTTTTTGGCACTCCTTGCCATCTGTCTCTTAAAACAGATATAAAAAGCTTTTCTCGTTTGTGGTTCTTTGTGATCAACTTTTTCAGCTTCAACATATGAGTGCAAACATACATGATTTGTGAAATATGAAAAATCACTAGAAAAAGACAGTCACCCACGGTAAATCCAGAAAAAAGAATATAAATTTAAAAACTGTAGACTATAATCCCAGTGCCTTCGGAGGCTAAGACAGGAGGGTGGTGAGTTCAAATCCAGCAACAGCAAGATCCTGAGCAACTTAGTGAGATGCTGTCTCTAAATAAAATACAAAATAGGAGTGGAGATGTGGCTCACTGGTTGAGTGCCCATGAATTTAATCCCTGTTACCCCCCCAAATACATTAGGGTTCACGTTTAATCACTAGACCTTAGTTATTTTGGGGTGAGATCTATATATAAATGGCATATGCCAATTCTTATGCATTTATTTTATGTAAGTCATAATATTAAATATTTTTATACTATAAGCTTAAATTGATCTATATTAGCATGTAAAAAATAACTTAAAAATGCTTTTAGGTGAGGCTGAATGCCTGCAATCCCATCGGTTCAGGAGTCAGAGGATTACAAGGCCAAAGCTCAGTAACTTAGCAAGATTTTCTCACAATATAAAAAATGGCTGGTGAGATAGTTTAATGACTAAATGCCCTGGGTTCAATCTGGGGTACAAAGGAAAGGAGGAGGGTTTTAATACTGCCTTGTCTCAACAACAAAAACAAATGTGAAATTTAAAACCAAAAACTGCATTCTATCACTTTTCTGTGACACACAGACTCTGCTTTAATTCATTTTAAACATTTGAATCTTACACAATCTAAGTTTTCTAACACTCAATAAATGACATGTTTTAGTCACGGGTGTCTCCAAGCCAGTGGATGAATTTAAGATCAGTGTAGCTGAGGAAAATGCAGTCATACAAACTGGAGTGTGCAGGTGCCGTGAATTTGCAGTAATAGTCAAGAACTCATGGACGGGTTGTTCATTGCCTTGAAACTGTTGGAAAATTGTTTTCTGATGGTAAATTTCTGTATCAGTATTGGAAAAAACTTAGACCCTTTCCTGATACTATGCTTCAAAGAAAGGGACACAATTTCATGCAATAATGAGGAGACCTAATCTTCATACAGGGAGTGGCCAGGAGAAAGCACAGTCTGGTCTTTCTGCTAGCTCCAGTTTTGAACCACAATCATCACTAAATTATGTGCATCAAGTATGATTAAAATTGTGTAAATGCACCATGATAGTATTGGGAAGAGATATCTATAGTAATGTCCCTGCTGAGGTACCATTGTTGTTAGGAAGCATCCTGGGGAATAGGAATGATTCTTAGATGACTGAAATCCTGAACTATGTACCTTCCCAGCTGTGCACATTAAGCCTGGCACAACATAGTCCAGGAGATCATGAGACATAACACAAACTCTCTGACATCAAGGAGGTAATCTGAGAAACACCCCTCAAACAAGGGTCTAAGGAGTGATACTTCCAGCTTGGTCCATGGATGCCCTATTGTACTGGGCACTCATGTCCTTTATGCACTGGAGAAATCAAGCTGCCCCTAGAGTGGGCATTCTGTGTGGAAGGATATGTAAATCACAGGGAATCTAACACAGATTTCTGAAATAGGTTACATTTGAAGAATTCACATATGGTAAGAAGAAGGAAAGGCCAAGTGAGGAGATGAGAAAAAACAGATCACACATGAAAAAGAAATTTTCAAAAAAAAAATCAGAAGTTTTGTTTGTTAGAGCTGATAGTAAAGACTCCCTCTAGTATCCAGATCCAGGAAGGAGTCATGTTAGATATGGTGCTGTCACTAAAGTCAGGGGAGGCTGTGTGATCCATGCACCATCATTGGTGTTGCCACCATCTAGTGAGGACTGCTCAGGCAGTGGACACGAGCTGGTGGTCAGGACAGAAGTAGAGAGAATTACAGGAGAAGGATACCCTGCTGCAAATGAGGGTTATCTGCACCCTCTGGGTGGGCACATTCCAGGATGAAAGTGAAAGGAAGAAGCATCTCTTCTCCTATATGCAGTGTGAGCACCATCCTGTTCATAACGGGAGAGGAAATAGGATCTGCCACCCCTAACAACACATGTGCAGACTTACAGCTTGACGTTGTCCTCATCTCACAGCTCAGCTTCACCACTACTGCCAACCCTCCCCATGTCCTCTGGGTGTTCACTAACAGACAAAAGGGAGATGGAGAATTGAGACTGGTCTTGCTTCAAGCAAGTGGACTGATGTCAGCCTATGCAGAAACCTCTTACTTGTGGCTCTTTGTGTGCTGGGAATCCATAAATAGCACCAGGGAGAAATGACTGACATCTCAGAGAGGGCAACACCATCACCCAGATTCTCTGCTTCAAAACACACCCTCCAGTCACATGACGAGCAAACCCTGGGCAAGACTTGACTTAATAGTAGCTCTTTGTGAGAAGTAGATATGAGAACCATGGGTTGCTTTTATAAATTGTCAGGGTATTAAAATACAGCTCAGGATTCACACTTACATCTATGGTATTTATATTACTATTATTTTAAATTTCTCCTGAGAAAAGCAACTAGAAGAGAAATTGTTTTTTAAAGTCAAGAAAGAAGCCCCAGAGGTGCTGCTCTGTGGGCACAAGTGCATGGAGTACTGCATACAGGGCATAGGTTAAGGGCGTCTGCGTGGCAGGGCTCTCCCCATGCTAGGCGTGTGAGTGGCAAACTGCTTACCCCATCGGCACAGCTCTGGGCAGGAGGCCATGTGTTGTACTCCCACTACTTTATTGTTCACTGCAAGGTCAGCTATCAGACATTGCATTGGCGGCTGTCTATATTTTGCTTAGGCACTGCCTGAGTACACATACATGGTAACTGCACAATAAAATCAGGCCTGCTTCCTGCTTGGTCTCTGGAGGTCTTGATTAGAGACTCCACAGACACACTCTCCTCTACATTGTTCTGTGGACATCCTCAGGGATAAGAAAGCCCATGCACTTCTCTGCAGACCCCAAGCTCTCATTACTAGGAAACCCACATGATCCTGCAGGAGGGTCCATTTTCCCTGACTGATATTGTGATAGAAGAGTCAAGTTCTGCTTTCAGTTTTCCTGCTTTATCTTGTTCTGTGGGTCTTAGGGTCACATTTATCTGTGCATGCTAATCACATGAAAAATTGAATTTTGGAAAAAAAATCTGAAAGTGAGCAGGGCAGGATGGATTTCAAGTGTCCTGAATGTTCCTCTAAGCAAAATTGAATTTACACATTTCCATTATTAGAAACTACAAAAGGTTTTTAGTGATTAAAACAGAATGGACTAATACATACAAATATTCAAACAAATTCTTGTGAATTATATTCACAAGCCTATAATTTAGCACCATGAATTGGAACTTACCAATATATTTATTTGATTTTCTAAAATATTTAATGTACTTCCTTCTGATCATAGTCCCTTGTTTGACACTTACCAACTGAAAATTCTTAACCATGTGAGATTCCATTCTATAAAATGAGGTTTTGAACATAGAACCTCATTTCTCTCTAAAGATTTCAAAATGTACAATTACTCAAACCTAATTGTTCTATGAGTTATGAAGATGACCAAAGCAAGATTATCAATCAAAATATTAAAACTTATTAATTCCCTGTAATAAGTATACAAATTAGTAGTGTTTAAAATCTCTACATGACATACCATATGTAAGTTATGTCCCATGAAGTTATTAAATTGAAAAATGAAGAAGTAAAACTGACATTCCCTATAAGAAAAATTGACTCATTTTAGCAGGATCTCAAAGAAGCAAACATCTTTAGAAGACAATATCCTCATACACCACAGAGAACATGGTCCTGGGATCCAACAGTTCTAATAAGCCCAGAGGACCATGTTGTGTATGGTGCAATGAGGATATTGTCTTCTAAAGATGTTTGCTTCTTTGAAAAGCAAAGAAGCTACTGGGAAAGCTCACTAGTAGATTGAATTTCCTCCTCCAATGCCCTTTTTAGAATCCACACTAACTCTGCTTCTGACAACACAGAGGTACTTTGTTACCTGAAAAAGCTGAGCAGAGCACAAACACTTGTAAGTTTTATGGAAAGGATGTGTTTAAGTTCTGTCTCTGTAGATTTGTAATTTTAATGTCTGTAGAAAAGCAAGAAGTTCCCACTGGAGAACACAGAACTGTGGCTGCCCCAGTGGGACATGTCATCTCTCTCAATTTTATTGTCTTCTCTGATGGATAACAGCAATCCAAGAGATCTGGGCTTCAAATCCTTAAAGTTTCCTGGACTCATCTGGAAAAGGATCTTGATTGAGATCATTTTCTCATGTTGATAAGGAAACTTAAATTACTCTAATTCTAGTCCTAAAATCAAATTAGTCCAACCCTGTCCCACAACTTATAGTGCCTCTACTTTTATGTGAGGAATTCCTGGCGCCCCCACAATTTTCCTGAAGCCTGAAGTATGTGATGGGCAACTCTTTCCTAGTTTGCACATGGAGCACACCTTCTTGGGGTTAGTGATGGTTTGGTAAGTCATCCTTTCCAAAGTGACAGTTCTATGGCTCAAGCTCTAAGTGAAATGTTAAAATTAAAAAAAGAACAGGAAGACCTATAGGTCACATGTCGTATAAATCACAGGCAGATGGAATCTAGTCAGAGCCGAGGCAGAGTCCTAGCTGGAGTCTACTCTAAGAAACCTACATGATCAACTCCACCTACTCTGAGAGAAAACGATGTAAAAATCAGGCTCAGTATCCTGGGTACTGTATATAAATATACATAAAAGCATTAAAGTGCTATATTAAAAAGGATCCCCGTTATCTGGAGTCAAAAGAAAGGACAGTCATTTCAAGCAGACCCACTTATGTTCCAGTTGTAGAAATCAGAAGATAGTTCTTGAACACTGCCATTATCGACATGTCAAGGGTTAGTACAGGCATGATAATGAATGAGATATTTGTTTTTTCTAGAGGTAATTGCAAACTTGGACTAAATGAAAATATATAAAATGAAAACTTATATCCACAGACAGAAATTCCACATGGATGAGATGAGTGAGGTTGGAAAACTGAAGAAGAAAGTCACAATAATTGCCAAGCATGAGACCTCCAAAGCCACATGAGAGGGAAACATAAAACAGGAAAAGGGTGCAAGTCATTGAACAAGTATTTCAGCATATGAACAGTTAGGAAAGACACATCAAGGGTGGAAAAAAAGAATCCCCTTATGCAGCCCCCATCCTGGACCAGCCACATGAAAGTTTTGTGCCTTTGGTGAATTGGGCTCTGCCTTACTCCCTGGCATAGCCCATTAATCACCAACGTGCCACCTGGAATACTGTCCCTCATACACACTCACCTCCTGGGAGGCTTCTGAATGAGCCATGGCAGAGGGTTGGCCAGTACTCCCAACTTTGTGGAGCCAAGAGGATCTCTTTGAAGAGGTGGAGAATTGCAGACCACACCTTTGTTGTAATGTGGACATGCTGTGTAATTAGATGTGGTTGAGTCCAATCTCTTTGTAGCCCTGATTTTTCATAGAGAAAAAAATAATTTCATCGCTAATTGTGAGGATTAGGCCAAAACATACTGAATAAGTGGGTTCCTACCAGTTAAAGAAGGCTCTCTGTGGAGCTGGGCATGGTGGTATGTACCTCTAATCTCAGCAGCTTGGAAGGCTGAGGAAGGAGGATCATGAGTTCAGAGCCAGCCTCAGTGAAAAAAAAAATTTACTAAGCAGATCAGTGAGATCCCATCTCTACATAAAATAGGGATAGGGTAGTGGCCCAGGGGTTGAGTGCCCCTGAGTTCAATCTTCGTCATCATACCCCCCTAAAAGAGAATGTCTGGGGAGTGAGTCTCAGGCTTTTGATTTATAACAACTTTCATGGGGATCTAAAGTGTAGAACTAGTATAGAATAAGTGTTATGGGCCAAGCTCTGGGGTGGATGTGCATGCATTTGAATCCAGGATTTTATGTATATTTATATATATTATAGATTTGATGTTGATCTACTGATGGAATATTTTCTACAGAAGGCATGTATTTGTGTTAGTTAAAGTCTGAAATAGTAGACATATATTTTAAACCATCTACAGCTACATATTGAAAAATAATAGTCATCAGAAAATCATGTATGTGAAGCTAGCTCATTTCATGATTCTTTAGAACATGTAGATCTATAAGGCAAGATAGTGAGAGAAACAATAAAACTGAAACATTAATGAACTTGAGATACCATTTAAAAATCTGAGGTGAATGTTGGTTCACAATCTGACTTCCATAACAAGACCCCTACAGCACAAATATTAAAAATCAAGAGTAAATAAAGGGGATAGATTCAAACTAAAAAGCTGCTTCTCAGCAAAAGAAACAATAATTGAAGAAAGAATCTACAGATTTTATACAAATATTTACTACACATAATTCAGAAAAAGCACTAATATCTAGGGAATATAAAGAACTCAAAATTTACAACCAATAAAAAAAAGAACTCAAAATTAACACAAACAACAACAACAAAAACCAATTAACAAATTGACTCACTAACTGAACAGACAACTTCACAGAAGAAATATAAGCCATCAACAAATATATGAAAAAATATTCCACCTATCTAGCAATTAGGAAAATGTAAATCAAAATTACTTTAAGATTTTATCTCACTTCAGTCAGAATGGCAATCATTAATAATACAGGCAACAATAAATGTTGGTGAGGTTGGGGGGAAAAAGAAACACTCACACATTGCTCATGAGATCGACTCCAAATTGGTGCAACCACCATGGAAAGCAGTATGGAGACGCCTTGAAAATCCAGAATGGAAAGATCATTTGACCCAGCTATCCCTCTCTTCAGACTATACCTAAAGGACTTAAAAACAGCATACTACAGGGAAACAGCTGCACCAATGTTTATAGCAGCACAATTCACAATAGATAAACAATAGAACCAACCTATGTTTCCTTCAACAGATGAATGGATAAATAAAATATGAGATATATATATATATAAAATTTCCCCCACCAATGGAATATTACTTAGCTTTAAAGATGAATGAAACTATGCCATTTGGTGGTAAAAGGATAGAGTTAAAGAATATCATGCTAAGTGAAATAAGCCGCCCTCCCACACACACTCAAACACAAAGGCCAAATATTCCCTCCAATAAGTGTATGCTAATTCACAATGGGGGTGGGAAAGAATAGATATTTAGATTAAGTAGAGAATTGCAGGGAGGCTAGGGAATATGGGGATAGAAATGATAGTAGAATGAAACCGACATTACATATAATACATAATATATAGAGATGCTAAAGCACTCAACAAGGGAGGGGGAGAGAATAGAAATTCAGTGGATTAGACAAAGTTGGATTGAAGAAAAGAAAAGGGAAATAGGAGTACAAATGACAGTAGAATGAATCAGACACAACTTTTCAATGGTTATATATAAACACACCACCAGGGAAGATCCACACCATGTACACCTCAAGAATGGAATGCTAACTAAAATGAGTTTTACTCCATGTATAATATGTCAAAATTTGTTCTACTATCATGTATACCTAAAAAGAGTAAGAAATTTTAGAAATGATAAGGGATAATTTGTATACTGAGAAGGTTTGTGCGTAAAAAACTCTTCAATGAATGGTAATGTCATTAAGGTGAAATAAAAGTATAAAAGAGTACCTTGAGCCCATACAAAACAACAATGATAAATAGAGTTGCCCAAGTCAGTCTGTGCAACTATCATTTTTCACAAATTTTTTGGTTTGCAACTCTTTTCTATTTGTTTTACAAAGCAGCACAAGAAAAATACTTACAAGTTGAGCAGAGAGGAAACATTACATAGCAGTGTTATGAATACTATAGTGTTGTGTGCACTCAAAGAAAGCATTCTCAATTTCCTCCCCCGTGCAATAAAAAATCATGCAGCTGAAAGACACACTAGTGACTGATTAGATAACACATACATGTGTTTGTGACATTCAGTATGTGGGCAGCTGCTCAACTTGGCAGGTCAGATTCAATAGATAAGGAAGACACAGTCATCACACAAGACAGTGTTTCCTTGAGTAATACTATGAAAGCAAGAGAGAAAGCAAAAGTAAAAGACAAAGGCAACTCTATTGCCAGACTAGGAAAACCCCAACACTGAACCTATGTACTGGGGAGTCCCAAAGAGCTTTTCAGGGTCCTGACTGGGAAGTGCTGGGCAGAGCTTCCTCTCCACAGGTGAGAGTCTGAAGTCTTGTTCTAACTTGTATTGAAAGTGAGGTCAAATAAACACAAGTTAGAACAAAGAAAATTTCATTCCATCATCTTGCATGACCTGGTGATCCCCTGAAGAACACCAAGTTCTCCCAAGAACAGGTCAGATCCTAGAGGAGCGAGTGATAGCCTTGAGATGACTAAATAAATTAGGATTCCAATGAGTGAGCCACCCAGCCTGATGCATTGAGAAATCAGCATTCTTTAGCTGTTTCATCAAGGACTTCAGACATTATTCAAACAAGAAAAGGGAAGATCTTTAGTATTTTCTTTAGACCTCTAGGACTGAATCTTCCCTCCTGGCCTTATAAAGAGTTTAAACTCTCATATGTAAAATGAAGCCAGTTTTCTGCATAAAATAATGTGGAGATAAGCATGAAACCTAGAGATTTACCCTTTGGAATAAAGAATGGTGTGAATATTATTCTCCTAGAACTTATCATTATATTTCAATATTTATTTTCCCAAATAAAGTTAAATGAAATGTTGGTGGGTGGTGTTTTCTTGACCCTAAAGGCTCACATATGCAGAGAATATTGTGTTTTTACATTTTGAACAGGACTTGTAGATGAGAGTCTAAGGTTTATTTCAATAAAAATTGTGTTTCTCTCTCTGTGGTGTCATGGGCTCTTGGAGCTATAAGATCTGAGGAGGGACATGGTTAGTGTATAGTATCTTATAATTACTGGGTTGCAGAGGGTTCTGGGAGACCATGACACATGCTATCTACCATATAATTCAATAAGTATAACAAACATTATATTCTGAATTATTAAGTAGAACCAAAGGGTCTACAAAATCAAAATATATAATGAAATAAAAAATGTGGGGACATAAATGCTCCTACAGTATGTCTTTTTCTTTTTACAGTCATCATTTTACATGTTTCTAGCTACACTTTTTTACTGGGTATGCAAAACTAAAGAGGTGGTCCCAAATTGTGATGTTTTTCCTACACTAGAGGTGAGTATAGTCACCTCAGTGATGAACGTCATAGAATTCATGAGAAACTGCGTGGTTTCTTCAGTCCAACAGTCAGCATGGGCTTATGGACCATGTGGATTCCCCAGGACATTAAGACTATTTCCCCCTTCAGCAACCCTCCTTTATTGCCTGAATACGCACCTTGGCTCCTAGTCTCTTGGGTCTTTCTCCTCTCCCTGATTGGGAGCTTGTATAACTCTCCGGAGTTCTAGATCCCTTAGGGAGTACTGCTAATCTATAAGGTGAAATGTTAAACTCATGATTCAAACTAGGGATATCTGGGCATTATTTTAGTATCCCTAGGTCCTTCCTATAACTGTCTTAATTTTCCCATAATTACAAACAAGAGAGTATATAATTTACATAAATAATATTCTCCAAATAATACTTGATTAAACATATGAAATAATTAATTGAGAGGTTATAGCATTATTTACTCAACAGAATGTTTTACTATTGCATTGATCCATTAGCAAAGTGAATAGTGGGAGATGTGTGACCTAATAACATCATTAAATGTATGACAAGGTTAACATTAAGAAATTCACACTTTATTTAGCAACAAATTACATCTGTTATGAAATATAAGTAAAAACGCTCTGTAAAACTTGCATGGTGGACCATGCTTTGACCTTAGGGATGTGAGAAGCTTTGCAAGTTCAAAGTCAGGCTCCATAACTTAGTGAGGACCTATGCAACTTAGCAAACCCTATCCCTAAATAAAAAAAAAAAATCTGAGGATGTAGTTTACTGATTAAGTGTCCCTAACTTTAAGGAGCTCTGAAAATTTTAAATTTTAAATTTCATATAAATCTTAAGAGACTTCTGAAATAATCAACTCAGAGTATTATTATTTCTCCAGTTGTTAAAAATGAGACTCTTTAGTAATTGTTGATTTATACTAAAATTATATCCTTTTAGGGATGCACAATTCTATACTTGTATTTCCTTATTTCTATCATATCACCTAAAGATGTTAAGAAAAATTTCAGCAAATGTCCAAAGCGATTACCCATTTTCTACATTTAAATGATTTTTTCCCTCCTAAATCCCAAATACTTCAAGGGATGGGCTATAGATATGAAACTTACTACCATCTTTATATTTGTCAAGTTGTTTTTGTAAATATTTTGCTGTTATCTAAGGTACACACTTTGAACAGATGCTATTCCACATTTGCTACAGATATGAGGTTAGTAATTTAAAAATGTCAGAAATTTGAATACAGTCTTTGACACATTCTTTGGGTTTCTATATGCTATAAATCCTCCAGTGTTTTAAAAATAATGGATCAATGGCCAAAAGCTTTGCAAAAATTTTTCCGTACATCTTCTCACTCATATGAATTCTGAGGTGCCGAGTAGGGTGTGAACAACTATTGGAGACTGTGTCACCTATTTTGTATTTATATGATTTCTGTGCTATCATATCTCTGGTGTGAAATAGTGTTGAACTACTGTGAAATAGGGTTGATTTATCCTTAAAGACATTGATGCAATGTTTTCATTGTAAAACTTCTCTCCAGTATAAAATCTATAATGTTTAGTAAGATGTGATCTTCAATATTAAAAGCTTTGCCATTCTTCACATTTATAGGACTTCTCTCTAATATGGGTTCTCTGATGTCGAGTAAGTGATGATTGTTGATTAAAATCTTTGCCACATTCTCTACATTTGTAGGGCTTCTCTCCAGTGTGGATTCTCAGGTGCCGAGTAAGTACTATTTTTTGATTAAAACTATTGCCACATTCTTTACATTTGTAGGGCTTCTCTCCAGTGTGGATTTGCTGGTGCTTAGTAAGTGATGATTTTTGATTGAAACTCTTGCCACACAATTTACATTTGTAGGGCTTCTCTCCAGTATGAATCATTTTGTGACAATTAAGTTGTGAGATGGTATTAAAAGCTTTGCCACATTCTTTACATTTGTAGGGCTTCTCTCCAGTGTGGATTCGCTGGTGCTGAGTAAGTGATGATTTGTGACGGAAAATTTTGCCACACACTGTACACATGTAGGGCTTCTCTCCTGTGTGCATTCTCAGGTGCCGAATAAGATCTATTTTTTGATTAAAACTTTTGCCACATTCTTTACATTTGTTTGGCTTCTCTCCAGTGTGGATTCGCTGGTGCTTAGTAAGTGATGATTTTTCACTAAAACTCTTGCCACACACTTTACATTTGTAGGGTTTCTCTCCAGTATGAATCCTGTTGTGGCAATCAAGATTTGAGTTTGTATTAAAACTCTTGCCACACACTTTACATTTGTAGGGCTTCTCTCCAGTATGAATCCTTTTGTGACAATTATGCTGTGAGATGCTATTAAAAGCTTTGCCACACTCTTTACATTTGTAGGGCTTCTCTCCAGTATGAATCCTTTTGTGACAATTATGCTGTGAGATGCTATTAGAAGCTTTGCCACACTCTTTACATTTGTAGGGCTTCTCTCCAGTGTGGATTCGCTGGTGCTGAGTAAGTGATGATTTTTCATTAAAACTCTTGCCAAACACATTACATTTGTAGGGCTTCTCTCCAGTATGAATCCTGTTGTGGCGATCAAGATTTGAGTTTCTATTAAAGCTCATGCCACACACTTTACATTTGTAGGGCTTCTCTCCAGTATGAATCCTTTTGTGACAATTAAGCTGTGAGATGGTATTAAAAGCTTTGCCACATTCTTTACATTTGTAGGGCTTCTCTCCAGTGTGGATTCGCTGGTGCCGAGTAAGTGATGATTTGAGATGGAAAATTTTGCCACACACTGTACACATGTAGGGCTTCTCTCCAGTGTGCATTCTCAGGTGCCAAATAAGATCTATTTTTTGATTAAAACTTTTGCCACATTCTTTACATTTGTAGGGCTTCTCTCCAGTGTGGATTCGCTGGTGCTTATTAAGTGATGATTTTTCACTAAAACTCTTGCCACACACTTTACATTTGTAGGGCTTCTCTCCAGTATGAATCCTTTTGTGACAATTACGCTGTGAGATGCTATTAAAAGCTTTGCCACACTCTTTACATTTGTAGGGCTTCTCTCCAGTGTGGATTCGCTGGTGCTGAGTAAATGATGATTTTTCACTAAAACTCTTGCCACACACATTACATTTGTAGGGTTTCTCTCCAGTATAAATCCTGTTGTGGCGATCAAGATTTCAGTTTCTATTAAAGCTCATGCCACACACTTTACATTTGTAGGGCTTCTCTCCGGTATGAATTCTCTGGTAATTTTTAAGGCTTGGGTGTTGACTGAAACCTTGGCAAAATAGTTTACATATGTGGGGCATCATTCCAGGTTGTGTCCACTGGTGACAAATAAGATTTGAGCTTTTATTAGTAGTTTTGTCACATTCTTTGCATTTGCATGGCATATCTCCTGTATGAACACTGTGATGTTGAGTAACGTTCTTGAGTGCATTGCATTCTTCACATTGGTAGGTTTTCTCTGCAGAATAAATTTTTTGGTGTTGAGTAAGGGCTGAAAAACTTTTTAAGGCTTTCCCACACTTTTTACATTTACAGGTCTCTCCTTCAGTCTAAATACTCTGTCACTTAACAAGTTGTAACTTTTCACTAAAAGTTTTTTCACATTCTTTAAATTTGTAGAATTTATCACTGTCATAGTATCTGCTGTTTAAAAAATATATCAAAGAATTTGCCTGCTCAATATCTTCTATACTTATAGGGCTCACTTTCTCTATAAATTTTCTTGTATTAAGCAAGCTCTGCACTGTGGTTAAGAGCCCTTTCACATATCTTACACTTGCAGGTTTTGTCTTGGCTATGAATATTTTAATGAATAATAGTTTTTTGATCACTAAAGCAAGACTTTCCTACATTTTTCATCTTGGTAAATTTCCTTTCGACAAGGACTAGGATTTCTCTATATTCATAATTTTTATCACCAATATAAATATATTGGTCATTACTCAGGGTAGAGACATGGATTTTTGTGTTACTTATAGCATTATCTATATAGTGCACTTTCCACAAATCTGTATCAGAATTGTCATTGAGCAATAGTGGGGAAGTAGAAACATTTCTACAATTCTTAATATTATCCATTTGGGCACAAGGAGAAATTCAACTTTTGTTTCAGAAAAATGTACATTTTATAAAGAAACTCCCAAAAGGATCACTTTTAGAAACAACTTTTCTGTGCAAATGTTTGAGTGGAATTTTAAATCAGTGCTACTTTTATAATTGGCCAAGTTGAAAACTGATGCATGGACTAGATTTCAAATTTTCCACTTTCCCTTTCAGTTCAAAAATGGCTGTGGATTTATTCTTAAAGACATATAAATCTCCTCAAAATAATTGGAATACATTGAATTTTTGTTTCAGATATTAATTGTCTCTGGTGTCTTTTGACCATAAAATTTTTATCATAAATAGGGACTACTGATTGATTTTGTCTATTATAATACAATTTTTGAACTTTACTCTCACCTATATTTTCCCATTGTTTTCTTGGTTGTATATAGTCAAAGTCACACTTTCCATATCTTCCCTCTCTCTCTTTTATTCCCTGCTCTGGTAAAATTTGTCGAGGATGATGAGAAGTCATGGCTGTAATAAATAAAAATAACAAACATGTTTACTTACTGTACTGGGCTGAGTATATTTTGCAAACCTAAGAAATTACAGCAAAAAATACCATCAGCAGGAGAGTGGATTATTAAATCCAAGTCCATCAGTACTGTAGAAATATATAAATCAAATAAAAATACACACAGAAAATTATTTTGAAGATTTTCCTAATCATCTTTGTGTTCACAGTATCCAAGATGAGTACATTATTATAAAGAGTAATATAGTAGAGAAAAATACATTGCGTTACACAAAGACTTTCCTCCTTTAGAATATATTTTAAAAATCTACCAACTTTCTTATGTTTCATTAAAATGTAAAAACATAAAATATGTGAATATTTGGGGACTGTTCAAAAAAGGGTTCCTGCTTACCAACAGAAAAAAAAAAAACATGGCTAAATCGACTGTAAGCAAAGTTATGAATCACTCAAAGGGAATAGTCAATTATCATTTAAAATAAGTTTACTGAACTAAACCAACGCACAAAAAACAGAATAAAAATTAGTCAAGAATTGTTAATAGTAATAATCAGAAAATGTATGTTGAAAGACTTTCTTTAGTAAATGTCGGAAAGAGTCAGGGGTGGTTGTACATAGCAACATAGGAGGTTGAGCTAGAGCATCGAAATTTGAAGGCCAAAGTAAAAAATGCAAAGTGTTAAATCGCCCTTTATTTCTCTTTCCAGTACTAATAAACACATCTCAGAAAATAGAAAATATGAAACATCTAAGCAGCTCAGTTTTCTCCAAGTTGTAAAGACTCAAAGTAGGTTTTAATCCAAGTTTAAAAACTCAGGATACTGAGAGCATCCAAGAGAAAAAGATGGGTCACCCTGAAATGTGTAACCATATAATTGTGAAATCCTTAGTCGAATCTTCACAACACAGGAAGGAATTCAAGTCTATCAATATTCAAGGGATGAAAGAATAAAATTATCAACCAAGACATTATATTCACAGCTACTACCTTTCAAGAGAAGGAAAATGAAGACTTTAAACATATAAAAATATACACACTATTCATCAACACTGGATCTGTTCTCCAAAATGTACTAAAGGTAATCCTTCATAATAAAATGTAAGTGCACACCATCATAAGTCATATAAAATTTTAAACATTTCTTGGCAAAAATAATTCTATTTTATTGTAATGACAGGTCTCCAAACATGTAATTTTGCAATAGAATTTGAAAGAAAAAAGCATACCAACAATACTGTTAATAGGCATATATACCTGTAACAAAAATATTATTATAATAGGACACATAAATATATTCAGTTTTTTATAAAGTGAAGTCAAGTTGATACTCATACAAAGTATGAGTATGAAATTCTTCATTTTTAGAGTTTTTTGTTGGCAAATGCAGATTACAAAATTCTGATGAAAACAAAACTTGGATATCTGAATTAACTCTAAATATTGCAATTGTACATAGTCTACAGGATACTCTAAATCTAAGAACACACACATAATGAAAGCAAAGGGATATAATAATGACACATACAAAAGTGATCAAACAAAACCTGGGCTGTCTAAATTATAGTACACAAAACATAGTTTAAGACACTTATAAAACATAGAAGACATTTTAAATTAAAAATAACTTTGAAAAGAGGCAAAGAGAGAAAAGGACCCTATCCCTAGGTTCTGAATTAAGAGTAAATACATTCGCTATGTACTTCATACTTTCCCAAAAAACAAAGAAAACACCGAGAGGGTCGAATAAAAACAAAGAATCACTGACATAGTAAGAGACATCAATCCCCACTTACTGAAAAGGGAAATACAGTGAAGCAAAATGGTAATTGCAAAGCATAAGACTTTGAAAATATTTTGAAACTACTATAGACTTATAGAATCCCTGTTCTTAATCACAAGTGGGATATTATGCTGGCTAGATCAATTTTATATATTAAAACAAAGGTTAATAAATATTTAAGTGATAGTTATTTTGTAACCAACATGGAATAAATATTTGAAGTCAAACGTGGTAGGGATTTTCAAAAATCCCTAAATATGTGTCAGTTGATTGAACACTCTTGGGCATGCTCTTGTTCAAAATTGAAAGATTAAATTTAAAGATGTTTATATGACTTAAAGTTAACTAGAGCCTCCATGTAGTATTCGTCAACCTCCTATTGTTAAAAAAATTTTTTTGCAGAGAAATCTATTCTTTAAATTGTATAAATATCCCCCAAAATACAAATAAGACTATTTCCCTGCTAAAAAAATATACTAAAAGTTACAGCATCCAATTGTAAATGCAAACACGGAGTCAGGTAAACGGAGATCTTAGTGAGTGTGGCAATAAGCCCTCACATCAATAGCAAATTAAAAACATCGCACACCAGTGTTGTTAGATTGTTATTCAACAGAGCTATCATGGGGGACACAAACCAAATATCCCTTGAGAAGAATGATGAGCCATATTGGAATATAGAAACTATAGAACTTTGAAGTCAAAGAATTTATTCTAATTATAAATTTTACAAAATGTATGTATACTAGGTTAACTGATATGTCACAGAGAGAATACTGCAGAATTCTAGAACGTGAAAACATCTGTAAACTAAAGCAGCTTTCTGAACAAAAGAGAATAGTTTTGTGATGAGATGACAGAAATGAGCCCTTGCTTTCTTGGAATTCTTTATTTTTTTTTGAGATGTAAACTTTGTAGAGATGTATTTATAAAAATTTGAATTAATGTTACTGAACTGTATATTTACAATTTTGGAGACAGTAAGTTGTATTTTGTGGTTTTGATTACAATGAAAATTAAAAGATAAAGAGAATTGCAACATTTCTCAAAGCTACATTTCAAATAATGTGGTCTTTATCCTATAAATAAGAACAAGCTCATCTATATACAAATGATGGGCATGCATGTAATCTCAGCTACTAGGAAGTCTGAGGCAAGTGAATTGCAAATTCAAGACATCCTCAATAACTTAGTGAGAACCTCTCTCCAAATATGAGGTAAAACGAGCTTGGGGTGTAGTTCAGCATGAGAGTATCACTGCCATCATTCCCCATTATGCTTATGCATAGAAAACTTCAATTTCTATGTACATGGGCAGAATCAAAAGCCAATCAAGATAAAATACAAAAGTCATGGACAAAAGAGGCTTAATATTTATACAAGCAAAAGCACACATAACATTATTGGCAATACAAACATGAATCATACATATCTTAGTTTGTGAAGCAATTAACTGATATGAGGAAACCCAGTCCTTAACAGGGAACCTACTGTATACAATTAAAAAAAGAAAAAAAAAACAAGCAATTTGTAAATATTTACCAATGTATTATTTTACAAATCCTCTAACTCAAATAAAACTTACACCATCTCTCGAAACAGCAGTCTTTGTCCAACTTGACATTCATTCCATGGCAGATAATTTCACAGAAAATCCATTACACACATCAGAAAAAACACTGATAAGGAAATTTTAGTGAAAAAATGTACAAATAAGATTAGAGAAACTGACTGATGATAGTAATGTATTACAACGGGTGGACCTAGAGGTCTCCAGAAATGTGCAAAACTTTCCTGCCAATAATAGAAGAAGGGCTGGAGGTGTAGAGTAGTGTTAGAGAGCTTGCCTAGCATGTGTGAAACCCTGGGTTCAATTCTCAGCGCCATATATGGATAAATAGGAAATTCATTAACAACTAAAAATATTTTTTAAATTATGGAAGAGCTGTCAGATAATATTGACACTCACAAGGCAAAGGGAGTGTTTTGTTGTTAATTTGAATGTATGGAGGAAAAGCAGGATACTACATAATTTTAAAGCACAAAACACAGGACAGGTTTTTCTGATAACAAGAGAAAGAATTCAAAGCTTCTCAAAAATATTTTCTGCTGGATAATGTCTCAATCAACATTTTTGATTGTAGGCTTCCTCCCCTACCTCAACTATGTCCTCTGCTATATGCGGGCCACAGGATTTGACATCACTGCATTCCTCTAAGTCAACCATATTTCAAGTGAAAGATATATATCTTGCCACCAAAAGAAAATATTAATGGTGAAAAGAAAGATCATTAACATTTTCTTGTCAGCACCAAGAACTACCCCATCTTCTTTATTGAAAGCATAAATCTTCAACACATTCTTGTGGAGAAGTTCCCAAAAGATATACTTCAAGGGAAGAAAACTAAATAATGATAATTAGGAATTTTGAAGGAAAGTTATGCTCACCCACAAAGACTAGGTTGCTGTAGTTCTCCAACATCACTTCTCTATATAAATTCTGCTGGGCAGGATCCAGGCATTCCCATTCCTCCTTAGAGAAATCAATAGCGACATCCCCGAATGTCAATGGCTCCTGAAATAAAAATTGTTAGATCAATAGAACAAGGACCAAACCACTATTCAGTTTTTAATTTGAATTAAGAGTTTGTAGAACTGACTGTCATGTAGGAGAGTGACTTTAATTATGTAATAAGATACTTTCCATTATCTAATTCAGAGGAAAATACATGAGTCCAAATACAGTATATTTATACCATATCAGAGTGATGTGAAGGATATATACCATAACCCAAGCACTGAATAAAAGCCCAACTCCTAACTTTTGTGTCATCAGTGAATGTGAAATTTGGCAGACATTCCAGATGCAAATCAGACTTCTCAAACATATTCTCATAAGGTGATTGTGTACAAGGGAGAAAAAAGACTGGTTAAATAGCTTTGGAAAACAGTCTTGTTCCTATTCTCTCTGCTTTCTATCCATGAGATAGATTGAGATCCCCAATACAATTAGTTTCAAGTATCATCCATGAAAAATTCCCAATGTGCAAATTATTCATAAAATATTAATGTTTGGAGAAAGGTAAAGTGACACTTCCACCTCATGAAAAGACAAACTTGAAATATTTCAAGTTCTATAAGCAGTTCAACGAATGAATCAATTTGGTACAATAGAATAAACAATGGGTTACAGAAGACTTCAAGAAAGCGATTAAAAAATTCTAAGGGGTAAACAAGAACACAGACACAACATATCAAAATCTCTTGGACACTATGAAAGCAGTACTAGTAGGAAACTTCGTTGCATGGAGTTCATTCATTAAAAGAATAAAAAGTCAATAATTGATCTCATACTTCATTTCAAAGCCCTAGAAGAAGAAATCAACAGCAAACGCAGTAGAAGGCAAGAAATACTTGAAATTAGAACTTAAATTGAATTAAAAGAAACAATTAAACCTTGACAAAAAGTTGGTTCTCTGACAGACCCTATGCTAATGAAGACAAAGAGAGAGAAAATTCAAATTACCAGCATACATGATGAAAAAGGCAATATCCCAACAGACACTACAGAAATAGACAGGATATTTAGAAATTATCTTGAAAATGTATACCCCAATAAAACAGAAGACACTGAAGGCATCAACAAATTTCTTAAGTCATATGATATGCCCAGATTGAATCAGGAAGACATACACAATTTAAACAGACCAATGTTAAATGATAAAATACAAGATGCCATCAGAAGCTTATCAACCAAGAAAAGCCCAGGCCCAGATGGATACACTGCCGAGTTAAACAAGACCTTTAAAGGAGAAATTCAAAATACCAATATTCTTCAATTTATTTCAGAAAATACAGAAAGAAACAGCACTTTGAAACTCATTCAATGAGGCCAATATCACCCTGATCCCCAAACCAGGCAGAGACAAAAGAAAGAAAGAAAACTTCAAGCCAATATCTCGAATGAACATAGATGCAAAAATTCTGAATAAAATTCTGCCAAATTAAATACAAACACATTTTTTTTATTGTTGGTCGTTCAAAACATTACATAGTTCTTAATATATCATATTTCACAGTTTGATTCAAGTGGGTTATGAACTCCCAATTTTACCTCGTATACAGATTGCTATATCACATCAGTTACCCTTCCATTGATTTACATATTGCCATTCTAGTGTCTGATGTATTCTGCTGTCTATCCTAGTCTCTACTATCCCACCCTCCCCTCCCCTTCCCTCCCCTTTTCTCTCTCTACCCCCTCTACTGTAAGTCATTTCTTCCACTTGTATTATCTTGTCTTACCCCTCCTTTCCTCTTATATGTAATTTTGTATAACCCTAAGGATCACCTTCCATTTCCATGCGATTTCCCTTCTCACTCCCTTTCCCTCCAACCTCTAATCCCTGTTTAATGTAAATCTTCTTCTCAAGCTCTTCGTCCCTGCCCTGTCCTTGGTTACTCCCCTTATATCAAAGGAGTCATTTGGCATTTGTTTTTAAAGATTGGCTAGCTTCATTTAGCATAATCTGCTCTAATGCCATCCATTTCCCTCCAAATTCTATGATTTTGTCATTTTTTAATGCAGATTAATACTCCATTGTGTATAAATGCCACATTTTTTTATCCATTCATCTATTGAAGGGCATCTAGGTTGGTTCCACAATCTTGCTATCGTGAATTGTGCTGCTATGAACATTGATGTAGCAGTGTCCCTGTAGCATGCTCTTATTAGGTCCTTAGGGAATAGATCGAGAAGGGGAATAGCTAGGTCAAATGGTGGTTCCATTCCCAGCTTTCCAAGAAATCTCCATACTGCTTTCCAAATTGGCTGCACCAATTTGCAGTCCCACCAACAATGAACAAGTGTACCCTTTTCCCCGCATCCTCTCCAGCACTTGTTGTTGTTGGACTTCATGATGGCTGCCAATCTTACTGGAGTGAGATGGTATCTTAGGGTGGTTTTGATTTGCATTTCTCTGACTGCTAGTGATGGTGAGCATTTTTTCAAGTACTTATTGATTGATTGTATGACCTCCTCTGAGAAGTGTCTGTTCATGTCCTTGGCCCATTTATTCATTGGGTTATTTGTTATCTTATTGTCTAATTTTTTGAGTTCTTTGTATACTCTGGATATTAGGGCTCTATCTGAAGTGTGGGGATTAAAGATTTGTTCCCAGGATGTAGGCTTCCTGTTTATCTCTCTTATTGTTTCTTTTGCTGAGAAAAAACTTTTTAGTTTGAGTAAGTCCCATTTGTTGATTCTAGTTGTTAACTCTTGCACTATGGGTGTCCTATTGAGGAATTTGGAGCCCGACCCCACAGTATGTAGATCATAGCCAACTTTTTCTTCTATCAGATGCCATGTCTCTGATTTAATATCAGGCTCCTTGATCCATTTTGAGTTAACTTTTGTGCATGGCGAGAGAAAGAGATTCAGTTTCATTTCGATGCAAATGGATTTCCAGTTTTCCCAGCACCTTCCTCCATTGCATGCTTTTAGCCCCTTTATCAAATATAAGATAGTTATAGTTTTGTGGATTGGTTACTGTATCCTCTATTCTGTACCATTGGTCCACCCGCCTGTTTTGGTACCAGTACCATGCTGTTTTTGTTACTATTGCTCTGTAGTACAGTTTAAAGTCTGGTATCACTATACCACCTGATTCACACTTCCTGCTTAGCATTGTTTTTGCTATTCTGGGTCTTTTATTATTCCATATGAATTTCATGATTGTTTTATCTATTTCTACAAGAAATGCTATTGGCATTTTGATTGGCATTGCATTGAACTTATAGAGAACTTTTGGTAATATCGCCATTTTGATGATGTTAGTTCTGCCTATCCATGAACAGGGTATATTTTTCATCTTCTAAGGTCTTCTTCTATATCTCTCTTTAGGGTTCTGTAGTTTTCTTTGTATAAGTCTTTCACCTCTTTTGTTAGGTTGATTCCCAAATATTTTATTTTTTGGGGGGGATATTGTGAATGGAGTAGTTGTCCTCATTTCCGTTTCAGAGGATTTGTCACTGATATACAGGAATGCATTTGATTTATGCGTGTTGATCTTATATCCTGCCACTTTGCTGAATTCATTTATTAGCTCTAATAGTTTCTTTGTAGACCCTTTTGGGTCTTCTAGGTATAGAATCATGTCTACTGCAAATAGTGATAATTTAAGTTCTTCTTTTCCTATTTTCATGCCTTTAATTTCTTTCGTCTAATTGCTCTGGCCAGTGTTTCGAGGACTATGTTGAACAGAAGTGGTGAGAGAGGGCATCCCTGTCTTGCTCCAGATTTTAGAGGGAATGCCTTCAATTTTTCTCCATTCAGAATGATGCTGGCCTGTGGCTTATCATAGATTGCTTTTACAATGTTGAGGTATGATCCTGTTATCCCTAAATTTTCTAGAGTTTTGAACATAAAGGGATGCTGTACTTTGTTGAATGCTTTTTCTGCATCGAGATGATCATATGGTTCTTATTTTAAGTCTATTGATGTGGTAAATAACATTTATTGATTTCCGTGTATTGAACCAGCCTTGCATCCCAGGGATGAATCCTACTTGATCATGGTGTATAATTTTTTTGATATGTTTTTGAATCCAATTTGCCAGAATTTTATTGAAGATTTTTGCATCTAGGTTCATTAGAGATATTGGTCTGTAGTTTTCTTTCTTTGAAGTGTCTTCGTCTGGTTTAGGAATCAGGGTGATGTTGGCCGTGTACAATATATTTGGAAGTTCTCCCTCTTTTTCTATTTCCTGAAATAGCTTGAAAAGTATTGGTATTTGTTCCTCTTTAAAGGTTTTGTAAAACTCTGCTGTATACTCATCCGGTCCTGGGCTTTTCTTAGAGGGTAATCTTTTGATGGTTTCTTCTATTTCCTCTATTGTTATTGGTCTGTTTAAGTTGTCTATATCCTGCTGACTCAATCTGGGCAGATCATAAGACTTAAGAAATTTATCTATGCCTTCACTATCTTCTATTTTATTGGAGTATAAGGATTCAAAATAATTTCTGATTATCTTCTGTATTTCTGAAGTGTCTGTTGTGATATTGCCTTTTTCATCCCGTATGCTAGTAATTTGGGTTCTCTCTCCTCTTCGTTAGCATGGCTAAGGGTCTGTCGATTTTATTTATTTTTTCAAAGAACCAACTATTAATTTTGTCAATTTTTTCAATTGTTTCTTTTGTTTCGATTTCATTAATTTCAGCTCTGATTTTAATTATTTCTTGCCTTCTACTTCTTTTGCTGTTGTTTTGCTCTTCTTTTTCTAGGATTTTGAGATGACGTATGAGATCATTTATTTGTTGGTTTTTTCTTTTTTTAAGGAATGAACTCCAAGCAATGAATTTTCCTCTTAGAACTGCTTTCAATGTGTCCCATAGATTCCGATATGCTGTGTCTGTGTTTTCATTAAACTCTAAGAAGTTTTTAATTTCTTCCTTGATGTCTTCTAAAACCCATTGATCATTCAGGAACCTTTTGTTCATTCTCCAGGTGATGCATCATTTTTCCTTCCTTCTTTTATCATTGATTTTCAGTTTCATTCCATTATGATCAGATAAGATGCATGGTATTATCTCTACTCCTTTATATTGTCTAAGAGTTGCCCTGTGACATAATATATGGTCTATTTTTGAGAAGGTTCCATGTGCTGCTGAGAAAAAAGTGTAACTGCTTGATGTTGGGTGGTATAGTCTATATATGTCAATTAAGTCTAGGTTGTTAATTGTGTTATTGAGTTCTATAGTTTCCTTATTTAACTTTTGTTTGGAAGATCTGTCCAGTGGTGAGAGAGGTGTGTTGAAGTCTCCCATGATTATTGTATGGTGGTCTATTAGACTCTTGAACTTGAGAAGAGTTTGCTTGACGAACATAGCTGCACCATTATTTGGGGCATATATATTTATGATTGTTATGTCTTGTTGGTGTATGGCTCCCTTGAGCAGTATGAAGTGTCCTTCTTTATCCCTTTTGATTAACTTTAGCTTGAAATCTATTTTATTAGATATGAGTATGGACACTCCTGCTTGTTTCCACAGTCCATATGAGTGGTATGATTTTTCCCAACCTTTCACCTTCAGTCTATGTATATCTTTTCCTATCAGATGCATCTCCTGTAGGCAGCATATTGTTGGGTCTTGTTTTGTGATCCATTCAACTAGCCTGTGTCTCTTAATTGGTGAGTTTAAGCCATTAACATTCAGGGTTATTATTGAGATATGGTTTGTTCTTCCAGCCATATTTGTTTATTAATGTTACTAAACCTGATTTGTTTTCCTCTTTGATTACTTTCCCCCCTTTACTGTCCTACCTCCGACTGTTGGTTTTCAATGCTATTTTCCATTTCCACTTCTTGTAATGTTTTGCCAAGGATTTTTTGAAGAGATGGTTTTCTAGGTTTTCTAGCTGCGAATTCACACCAATTGGAGTGGGGACCGAGCAGAGCCAACGCCCACATCCGGATCAGGACCAACGATCCGAGGGCGTGGTAGTTACATCACCACAATTGGAGTGGGGGCAGAGCAGAGCCGCCATCCGCACCCGCAGGTGGGGCAGACCTGCAACCGACCAGCGTGGTAGACAGACCACCCTAATTAGAGGAGGAGCACAGCCACTACCCACCCTGCAAGGGAGACTTCCCAACTATACAAGAGCAATATAAATAAATAGGGGGTAAATTTCAAAAACACAACAGTTTCACCAAGCAGAAAGAAACACGAGCAGTATGAAAAGACAGGGGAAAGAAAGGACCACAAGCAAAGCAGGTCAATTCAACTTTAGAAGAGGTAATAGCAGCTACAGATGGAATGTCAGACAGAGAGGTCAGGATATACATGCTTCAGATGATCTGGAGTCTCAAGGAAGATATGAGACAGCAAAATCAGACAATGAAAGATCACATTGACAAGTAACTACATAAACAAATCCAGGAAGTAAAAGATCAATTTCACAGGGAGATAGAGGTAATAAAAAACAAACAAATAGAAATCCTAGAAGTGCAGGAAGCAATAAACCAACTTAAAAACTCAATTGAGAATACTAACAGCAGAGTAGATCACTTAGAAGATAGAACATCAGACAATGAAGACAAAGTATTTCAACTTGAAAAGAACATAGACAGCTCAGCAAGTCTGCTAAGAAACCATGAGAAGAACATCCAAGAAAGATGGGATAATATTAAATGACCAAATTTAAGAGTCATTGGGATACAGGAAGGCACAGAGCTCCAAACCAAAGGAATAAACAATCTATTCAGTAAAATAATACGAGAAAACTTCCCAGACTTGAAGAATGAGACAGAATCCCAAATCCTAGAAGCCTACAGGATGCCGAATGTGCAAAATCATAAGAGATCCACACCTAGACACATTACAATGAAGATGTCCAACATACAGAATAAGGAGAGAATTTTAAAAGTTAAAAGAGAAAGGAAGCAGATTACATTTAGGGGCAAACCAATCAGGATAACAGCTGATCTTTCAACACAGACTCAAAGCTAGAAGATCCTGGAATAACATATTTCAAACACTGAAAGAAAATGGGTTCCAACCAAGAATCGTGTATCCGGCGAAATTAAGCTTCAGGATGGAAGGTGAAATTAAAACCTTCCATGTCGCGACCCCTTGCTCACAAGTAAGACGCAACTCGGGAATCTTCTTTCAGCGGTTTATTCAGGCCCTTGATATTTCTTCTACTGATCCCTCGGATGCCCCTCCCAGCCTTAATATAGCATCTCAAGCCCCAATGCGAAGCTGCCACGTGGAACTTTCTCATAGGGTGCTGAAAAGCCATGCGCCAACTCTCCCAAATAAGGAGTTGTTTGTCACAAACCACAGCGGAGCCAGCGCTATCTTGTAATGGCAACCATAATCTGCATAAGCGGCAGACGCGGCTCACCACACTTCCACAATAAACAAAAGACAAAAACATTTTTAAAAGGTCGTGCACCAAGATCTAGTGGGGTTTGTCCAGGAATATAGTGTTGGTTCAACATATAGAAATCAATAAAGGTAATTCTTCACATCAATAGACTTAAAAATAAGAATCATATGATCACCTCAAGAGACACATAAAAACCATTCGAAAAATACAGCACCCTTTCATATTCAAAAAATTAGAAAAACATGAGATAACAGGAACATACCTCAACATCATACTGGCTCTTTACATTAAGCCTAAGGCCAACATCATTCTAAAGGGAGAAAAACTAAAGGCATTCCCTCTAAAAACTGGAACAAGACAGGGGTGTTCTCTCTCACCAATTCTATTTAACATATTTCTTGAAACACTGGCCAGAGCAATTAGACAGATGAAAGAAATTAAAGAAATAACTACAGAAAAAGAACTTAAATTAGCACTATTTGCTGAAAATACTATTCGATACCTAGAAGACCCCAAAAGCACCACCAGAAAACTTCTAGAACTAAAAATGAATTCAGCAAAGCAGCAGGATATAAAATTAACACACATTAAAAAAGGCATTTCTGTATATCAGTGACAAAGCCTCAAGAAGGAAATAAGAAAACCTACCTCATTTACAGTAACTTCAAAAAAAGAAAACATAAGATACTTGGGAATCAACTTAATGAAAGAGGTGAAAGATCTATACAGGGAAACCTACAGAACCCTAAAGAAAGAAATCAAAGAAGACCTTACAAGATGGAAAGATCTACCTTCCTCTTGCATAGGCAGAATAAATATTATCAAAACGACCATACAACCAAAAGCACTATACTGATTGAATGCAATTATGAACAAAATCCCAATGACATTTCTCATAGAAATAGAAAAAGCAATCATGAATTTCATCTGGAAAAATAAGAAGCCCAGAATAGCTAAAGCAATTATAAGCAGGAAGAGCAAAGCAGGTGGTATGACTATACCAGACCTTAAACTATACTACAGAGCAATAGTAACAAAAACAGCATAGTATTGCCACTAAAACAGGCTGGTAGACCAATGGTACAGAACAGAGGACACATAGACTAACTCACAAAATAACAATTATCTTATATTAGACAAAGGTGCCAAGAACATGCATTGGAGAAAAGATAGCCTCTTCAACAAACGGTACTGCGAAAACTGGAAATCCATTTTCAAAAAAATGAAATTAAAACAATATCTCTCACAATGCACAAAACTCAAATCAAAGGGGATCAAGGACCTACAATTTAAACCAGAGACTCTGCATCAAATAAATGAATAAGTAGGCCATAATCTTCATCACATGGGGCTAGGCCACCCCAACTTCCTTAATAAAATGCCTATAGCACAAGAATTAAAAACAAGAATCAACAAATGGAATGGATTCAAATTAAAAGTTTCTTCTCAGAAAAAAATCTGAGGTGAACAGAGAGCCTACATCCTGGGAGTGGATTTTTACCCCTCACACACCAGATAGAGAACTAATATCTAGTATATAAAGAACTCAAAATGCTAAGCACCAAAAAAACCCAATAATCCAACCAACAAATTGGCCAAGGATCTGAACAGACACTTCTCAGAAAAGGATGTATAATCAATCAACAAATATTTAAAAAAATGTTCATCATCTCTTGCAAGTAGAGAAATGCAAATCAAAACCACTCTAAGATATCATCTCACTCCAGTCAGAATGGCAGCTATCATAAAGACAAACAACAAGTGTTGGCAAGGTTGTGGGGGAAAAGGCACACTCATACACTGCTGGTGGGACTGCAAATTGGTGCAAACAACATGGAAAACTATATAGAGATTCCTTGGAAATCTGGGAATGAAAAAACTATTTCACCCAGCTATTCCTCTTCTCGGAAGATAATCAGAAATTATTTTGAATCCTTATACTCCAATAAAATAGAAGATAGTGAAGGCATCAATAAATTTTTTAAGTCATATAATCTGCCCAGATTGAGTAAGAAGGATATAGACAACCTAAACAGACCAATATCAACTGAGGAAATAGAAGAAACCATCAAAAGATTACCATCTAAGAAAATCCCAGGACTGGATGGGTATACAGCAGAGTTTTACAAAACCTTTAAAGAGGAACTAATACCAATACTTTTCAAGCTACTTCAGGAAATATAAAAAGAGGGAGAACTTCCAAATTCATTCTATGAGGCCAACATCACCCTGATTCCAAAACCAGAGACACTTCAAAGAAAGAAAACTACAGACCAATATCTCTAATGAACCTTGATGCAAAAATCCTCAATAAAATTCTGGCGAATAGGATACAAAAACATATCAAAAAAATTGTGCACCATGATCAAGTAGGATTCATCCCTGGTATGCAAGGCTGGTTCAATATACGGAAATCAATAAATGTTATTCACTACATCAATAGACTTAAAAATAAGAACCATATGGTCATCTTGATAGATGCGGAAAAAGCATTCGACAAAGTACAGCATCCCTTTATGTTCAAAACTCTCGAAAAACTAGGGATAACAGGAACATACCTCAACATTGTAAAAGCAATCTATGCTAAGCCTCAGGCTAGCATCATTCTGAATGGAGAAAAATTGAAGGCATTCCCTCTAAAATCTGGAACAAGACAGGGATGCCCTCTCTCACCACTTCTGTTCAACATAGTCCTCGAAACACTGGCCAGAGCAATTAGACAGATGAAAGAAATTAAAGGCATAAAAATAGGAAAAGAAGAACTTAAATTATCACTATTTGGAGATGATATGATCCTATACCTAGCAGACACAAAGGGTGTACAAAGAAACTATTAGAGCTAATAAATGAATTCAGCAAAGTGGCAGGTTATAAAATCAACACGCATAAATCAAAGGCATCCCTGTATATCAGCGACAAATCCTCTGAAATGGAAATGAGGACAACCACTCCATTCACAATATCCTCAAAAATAATAAAATACTTGGGAATCAACCTAACAAAAGGGGTGAAAGACTTATACAATGTAAACTACAGAACCCTAAAGAGAGAAATTGAAGAAGATCTTAGAAGATGGAAAAATATACCCTGTTCATGGATAGGCAGAACTAACATCATCAAAATGGAGATATTACCAAAAGTTCTCTATAGGTTTAATGCAATGTCAATCAAAATCCCAACGGCATTTCTTGTAGAAATAGAGAAAGCAATCATGAAATTCATATGGAAAAATAAAAGACCCAGAAAAGCAAAAACAATGCTAAGCAGGAAGTGTGAATCAGGTGGTATAGCGATTCCAGACTTCAAACTATACTACAGAGCAATAGTAACAAAAACAGCATGGTACTGGTACCAAAACAGGCAGGTGGACCAATGGTACAGAATAGAGGACACAGTAACCAATCCACAAAACTACAACTATCTTATATTTGATAAAGGGGCTAAAAGCATGCAATGGAGGAAGAATAGCATCTTCAACAAATGGTGCTGGGAAAACTGGAAATCCATATGCAACAAAATGAAACTGAAGTCCCTTTCTCTCGCCATGCACAAAAGTTAACTCAAAATGGATCAAGGTGCTTGATATCAAATCAGAGACACAGCATCTGATAGAAGAAAACGTTGGCTACGACCTACATACTGTGGGGTCGGGCTCCAAATTCCTCAATAGGACATGCATAGCACAAGAGTTAACATCTAGAATCAACAAACGGGATTCAAACAAAAAAGTTTTTTTCTCATCAAGAGAAACAATAAGAGAGGTAAATAGGGAGCCTACATCATGAGAACAAATCTTTACTCCTCACACTTCAGATAGAGCCCTAATATCCAGAGTATATAAAGAACTCAGAAAATTAGACAATAAGATAACAAATAACCCAATCAACAAATGGGCCAAGGATCTGAACAGACACTTCTCAGAGGAGGACATACAATCAATCAACAAGTACATGGAAAAATGCTCACCATCTCTAGCAGTCAGAGAAATGCAAATCAAAATCACCCTAAGATACCATCTCACTCCAGTAAGATTGGCAGCCATCATGAAGTCAAACAACAATAAGTGCTGGAGAGGATGTGGAGAAAAGGGTACACTTCTACATTGTTGGTGGGACTGCAAATTGGTGCAGCCAATTTGGAAAGCAGTATGGAGATTTCTTGGAAAGCTGGGAATGGAACCACCGTTTGACCCAGCTATTCCCCTTCTCGGTCTATTCTCTAAAGACCTAAAAAGAGCATGCTACAGGGACACTGCTACATCGATGTTCATAGCAGCACAATTCACAATCGCAAGACTGTGGAACCAACCTAGATGCCCTTCAATAGACGAATGGATAAAAAAAATGTGGCATTTATACATAATGGAGTATTACTCTGCATTAAAAATAGACAAAATCATAGAATTTGGAGGGAAATGGATGGCATTAGAGCAGATTATGCTAAGTGAAACTAGCCAAGCCCTAAAAAACAAATGTCAAATGTCTTCTTTGATATAAGGAGAGTAACTAAAAACAGACTAGGGAAGAAGAGCACGAGAAGAAGACCAACATTAAACAAGGATGAGAGGTAGGAGGGAAAGGGAGAGAGAAGGGAAATTGAATGGAAATGGAAGGAGACCCTCAGGGTTATACAAAATTACATACAAGAGGAAGTGAGGGGAAAGGGAAAAATAATACAAGGGGAGGAATTAATTACAGTAGAGGAAGTAGAGAGAGAAGAGGGGAGGGGAGGGGGGAGGGGGAACAGTAGAGGATAGGAAAGGCAGCAGAATACAACAGACAGGAGTATGTCAATATGTAAATTAATGGAAGTGTAACTGATGTGATGCTGCAATCTGTATACGGGGTAAAAATAGGAGTTAACCCACTTGAATCAAAGTGTAAAATATGATATATCAAGAACTATGTAATGTTTTGAACAACCAACAATAAAAAAAAAGAAAAAACCATTTGACCCAGCTATTCCTCTTCTCGCACTATTCACAAAGGACTTGAAAACAGCATACTACAGGGTCACAGCCATGTCAATGTTTATAGCAGCACAATTCAGAATAGCAAACTGTGGAGCCAAACCAGATGTTCTTCAGTGGATGAATGGATAAAAATATGGTGCATATATACACAATGCAATTTTACTCAGCAGTAATAAAATCACGGCAATTGCAAGGAAATGGATGGTATTGGAGAAGTGAAGTTAGGCAAACCCAAAAAATAAATGTTGAATGGTTTCTCTGATATAAGGAGCCTGACTATAGTTGGGTAGGTAGGGGGAGCATAGGAGGAATAGATAAATTCTACATAGGGCAGAGAGGTTGGAGGGGAGGGGAAGAGGCAGGGGATTAGCAGTGATTGTGGAATGTGATGACATCGTTATCCAAAGTACATGTATGAAGACCCTAATTGGTACCAACATACCTTATATAGAACCAGAGATATGAAAAATTGTGATATAAATGGGTGTTAAGATTTGTATTGCAGAAAGAAACGAGTACATATATAATGGCATAAATTAGCATGAATATACTTTCTGTACAGAGATATGAAAAATTGAGCTCTATGTGTGTAATAAGAATTGTAATGCATTCCACTGTTGTCATGTATTTAAAAAAATAAATTTTTAAAAAAGAATGGTATTGAAACCCATTGGGGTAACGATAAGCCTACATGGCTATATATCTTAAAAACAGAGCTGGAAGGAAAAATGCATGAACAACATGAGAAACCAAGAAAGAATGTACCCCAAACAAAGATGCTACATTATTAGAATCCATGGTCAGAATAGCAGGAAAAATGGGAGAAGGTACATAATTTTCTGTGAATTAAAGGATGATATGAGAGCAAATACAGGCAGCAAAGGACTATTTTGATAAATACTTACATAAGCAAATACAGAAAGCAAAAGATTCCTTCAATAAGCACATAGAGATTTGGAAAAAAAAAAAAACAGATCCTTGAAATGAAGGAAACAGTAAACCAAATTAAGAACTCAATAGGAAGCATCTCTAACAGAATAGATCACTTGGAAGACAGAACCTCTGACATTGAAGGCAAAATATATAATCTTGAAAAAATAAAGTTGACCTCAGTGAAGATGGTAAGAAACCATGAGCACAAGATTCAAGAATTGTGAGATAATATGAAAAGACCAAATTTAACAACTATTGGGATAGATGAAGGCATAGAGGTCTAAACTACAGTAATGGACAATCTATTCAATGAAATAATACCAGAAAAATTTCCAAACACGTAGAGTGAATTGGGAAATCAAATACAAGGGTCATATAGGACACCAAATGAACAAGATCACTACAGGTCTACACCAACGCACATCATAATGAAAACACCTAGGATACAGGAGGAGCAGAGCATTTCAAAGGCACAAGAGAAAGGAATCAAATTACATATGGGGGAAACCAATCAGGATCTCTGGTTTCTGAACTGAGACCCAGAAACCTACAAGATCCTCCAACAATATAAAACAAGCTCTGAAAGAAACAGATGCCAACCAAGAATCGTACCCAGCAAAATTAAATTTTGATTAGCAATTAGATTTCGATTTAGATGTGATTTTATGACAAAATAAAAACCTTCCATCATACACAAAATTAAAAGAATTTACAACCAGAAACCTGCACTACAGACCATCCTTGGCAAACATTCCATGAGGAAGAAATGAAAAACAATAAAAAATCAGAAAAGGGTAGTATCACTCTAAAGGAAAAACCTATCAAAGAGAAACTGACTTAGTTAAATACCAAAAATAAACAAAAATAACTGGCAATACAAATCTTGTCTCAATAATAACCCTGAAAGTTTAGTTCCAACTCAGCAATCAAAAGACAGGCAGATTGGATAAAAAAAGACCAACAATATGCTGCCTCCAAGAGACTCATCTCATAGGAATAGACACATACATACTGAAGGTGACAGGTTGGAAAAAAATATATCACTCAGGCTGGGGCTGGGACTGGAGCTCAGTGGTAGAGCACTCGCCTAGCACATGTGAGGCCCTGTATTTGTTCCTCAGCACCACATAAAATTACATAATAAAGGTATTGTGTCCATATACAAAAAATAAATATTAAAACACATACCACTCACGTGGACTGTGGAGGCAAGCAGGGGTTTCCATTCTTATATCAGATAATGTGGACTTCAACTGAAAGTTAATCAAAAGGGATAAAGAAGGACACTACATTCTGCTTAAAGGAACCATACACCAACAAGACAGAACAATTATAAATATACACACCCCCAAAACAATGGAGCTTCTATGTTCAAACAGACGCTTCTCAAGTTTAAGGGCCAAGTAGACCACAAGACAATAATTCTGGGTGACTTTAACACACCTATTTTACCACTGGATAGATCTGCCAAACAATATCCAGACAGAAACTATAGAACTCAATAATACAATCAATAACTTAGATTTAACTGACATACATAGAATATATCATCCTTCAACAGGTGAAGAGACTTTCTGCTCAGCAGCAAATGAATCCTTCTCTAAAATATACCATATGTCATGCAAAAAGCAACTCTGAGCAATACAGAAAAGTAAAGAAACTACCCTGCATTCTATCAGATCATAATGGAATGACATTAGAAATCAATAATAAAAATAGAACCTACTCCAACACCTGGAGACTAAATAATATGCTAGTGAATGAACAATGGGTTGCAGAAAACATCAAAGAGGAGATTTAAAAATTCTTAAAAGTGAATGAGGACACAGATACAATATATCCAAATCTCTGGGACACTATGAAGGCATTACTAAGAGGAAAGTTTATTGCATGGAGTTCATTCCTTAAAAAAAGAAAAAGTCAAATAAATGACCTAAAATTATATTTCAAAGCCATTGGAAAAACAATTAATCAACACCAAAAACAGTAAAGAACAGAAAAAAATTAAAATCAGAGGCGAGATCAATGAAATTGGAACAAAAGAAGCAAATAAAAATTGACAAAGTGACTGGTAATGGTACCACCATTTGACCCAGCTATCCCACTCCCTGGTCTATACCTAAAGGACTTAAAAACAGCATACAACAGGGACACAGTCACAATGTTTTTAGCAGCACAATTCACAAGAATTAAACTGTGGAGCCAACATAGATGTTCTTCAGTGGATGAATGGATAAAGAAAACATGGCAGTTGTACACAATGGAATATTACTCAGCAATAAAAGAAAATAAAATCATGGCATTTGTAGGTAAATGGGTGACATTGGGGAAGATAATGCTAAGTTAGCAAAACCCAAAATAACAAATGCTGAATGTTTTCTCTGATATAAGGAGGCTGACTCATAGTGGGGTAGGGAGGGGGGGCATGGGAGGAATAGATGAATTCTATTTTGGGCAGAGTGGTGGGAGGAATAGGGAGGAGAAAGGGATTAGTAAGGATGGTGGAATATAATAGACATCCTTATCCAAAGAACACGTATGAACACATGAATTGATGTCAACCTACTTTATATACAGAGATATGAAAAATTGTGCTGTATATGTGGAATAAGAATTGTAATATATTGTGCTGCCATATATTTTAAATTTTTTTTTAATTTTCAAAATGAAAAGTTGGCTCTTCGAAAAACATATACATTTGATAAAACCTTATCCATGCTACTGCAGAGAAGGAGAGAAATACTCCAATTACTAAAAATCCATGATGAAAAAGGAAATATCACCATGAACATTAGAGAAATACATAAGATAAGTAGAAATTATTTTGAAAATTTGTACGGCAATAAAACACAATATATTGAAGTCATCAACAAATGTCTAAAATCATGTGACTTACACAAACTGAATAAGTTAAACAGATCATTTTCAAGCAATGAAATAGAAGACACCATCAAAAGCCTACCAACCAAAAAAATATATAAATAAATTCCAGGACTCAATGGATACAAGACTTCAAAGAAGAACTAACACCAACACTTCTCAAATTATTCTATGAAATATAAACAGAGGGAGCACTTCCAAACTCACTCTATAAGGCCAATATCTCCTTCATTCTAAAATCAGACTAACACAGACAAGAAAGTGTACTTCAGACCAATACCTCTAAAAAGCAGAAGCAAATATTCTGAGTAAAATTCTGGCAAATCAAATACAAAAACATATCAAAAAGATGGTTCATGATGATCAAGTGGGATTCATCCCAGGGATGCAAGGTTGGTTCAACATACAGATATCAAAAAATGTAATTCATCACATCAGTAGATTTAATGATAAGAACCTTATGATCATCTCAACAAATGCAGAAAAAGCATTTGACAAAATACAGCACCCCTTCATGTTCAAAACACTACATAAACTAGGGATAACAGGAACTTATCTCAACATTTTAAAGGCTATTTATGCCACACCTCAGGCCAACATCATTCTAAATGGAGAAAAACTGAAGGCATTCCCTCTAACATCAGAAACAAAACAGGGATTCCCTCTCTCACACTTCTATTCAATATAGTTCTTGAAACACTGGCCAGAGCAATTAGACAGATGAAAGAAATTAAAAAATAAGTATAAAAATAGATGTACCAAACCTAGCAGTATTTGCTGATGATATGATTCTGTACCTAGAAGACTAAAAAAACTCCACTAGAAAACTTCTAGAACTAGAATTCAGCAAAGTAGCAGGATATAAAATCAACACCCGTAAATCAAAGGCATTTCTGTCTATCAGTGACAAATCCTCTGAGAGAGAAATGAGGAAAACTACCCCATTCACAATATCCTCAATAAAAAAAAGAAACTTGGGAATCAACAAGAGGTGAAGGATCTATACAATGAAAACTATGAAACACTAAAGAGAAATCAAAGACCTTAGAAGATGGACAGATTTAACTTGATCTTGAATAGGCAGAATTAATATTATCAAAATGGCCCTACTACCAAAAGCACTCTACAGATTTAATGCAGTTCTGATCAAAATCCCAATGGCATTCCTCATAGAAATAGAAAAAGCAATCGTGAAATACATCTGGAAAAATAAGAGACCCAGAATAGATAAAGCAATTCTTAGCTGGAAGAGGGAGGCAGGTGGTATTGCTCTATCAGACCTTAAACTATACTTCAGAGACATAGTAACAAAAACAACATGGTTCTGGCATCAAAACAGGCTGGTAGACCAATAGCCCAGAATAGAGGACACAGAGACCAACCCATAAAAGTACAATTATCTTATATTAGACAAAGGCGCTAAAAATATGCACTGTAAAAAAAGAGAGCATCTTCAACAAATGGTGATGGGAAAACTGGAAATTGATAGGCAGCAAAACAAAACTGAATTTCTCTCTCTCACCATGCACAAAAGTTAACTCACAATAAATCAAGGATCTAGGAATTAAACCAGAGACTCTCCAAATAGAAGAAAAAATAGGCCTTATCTCCATCATGTGGGATTAGGCCACAACTTCCTTAATAACACTCCTATAGCACAGGAATTGAAACCATGAATCAACACATGGGATCAATTTAAACTAAAGATTTTAATTTAAAAAAAATAATAGAATAGAGAGCCTACTTTCTGGGAGCAAATCTTTTTTTTTTTTTCAAATCATCACATTTTATTTTAGTATTTAAAAGTCATCCAAAGGGATCCAGCATGGGTCAGTATCAGGGTGAAGTTCATTATTCTACTTTTTTTTTTACCCCCTCACACATCAGTTAGAGCACTAATCTCTAGGTATAAAAGAACTCAAACATCTTAACACCAAAAAAAACCACAAATAATCCAATCAATAAACCCAAACAAACACTTTTCAGAAGAGGATACAAAATCAATCAACAATTATATGAAAAAATGCTCATCATCTCTATCAGTCAGAGAAATGCAAATTAAAACCACTCTAAGATTCCACCTCACTCTAGTCATTAGAGCAGCTATTATGAAGACAAACAACAATAAGTGTTGCAGAGGATGTGGGGAAAGGTACACTCATACACTGCTGGTAGGACTGCAAATTGGTGCAGACAGTATGGAGATTCCTTGGATATCTGGGAATGGAACCACCATTTGACCCAACTATTTCTCTTCTGGGACTATACCAAAAACAGCACACTACAGGGACACAGCCAGGTCAATGTTTATAGCAGGACAATTCACAATAGCTAAATTGTGGAGTCAACCTAAATGCCCTTCAGTGGATGACTGGATAAAAAATGTGGCTTATATACACAATGGAATATTACTCATCATTAAAAAAGAACAAAATCATGGAACTTGCACGTAAATGGATGGAGTTGGAGAAGATAAATATAGGTGAAGTCAGCCAATTCCCCTCCCCCAAAAAAATGCCGAATGTTTTCTCTGATATAAGGAGCCTGACTCATAGTGGGTTAGGGAGGGGGAGCATGGGAGGAATAGATGAATTCTAAATAGGGCAGAGGGGAAAGGGAGGGCACAGGGGATTAGCAAGGATGATGGAATGTGATGGACATCTTTACACAAAGTTCATGTATGAAGACTTGAATTGGGTGTCAACATACCTTATATATAAAGAGAGGTGAAAAATTGTGATATATATGTGTACTAAGAGTTGTAATGCAAAAAAGTACATGTATAATGGCATAAATTGATGTGAACATACATTATATACAGAAATAGGAAAAATTGTGCACTATGTGAAATAAGGATTATAATGCATTCCACTGTTGTGGTGTATTTAAAAAATAATACAAAACATAAAAAAAATTATGATCTTAAAAACATCTAGAAAAAAAAAAGAAACAAACTAACTGAGACAGGATGCATTTGGTGCTACATACCTGATATATCCAGTGGTCTGGAGGCTGTGGCAGGGGGATCACAATTGTGAAGCTTACCCTAACAACCGAGTGAAACCCTGCCTAAATTTAAAAATAAATAGGCAGTAGTAATTTTTAAAAATTAAGAAAAAATTAAATTTTTTAAATAAAAATTTTAAAAGGACTGAGGATAGTGTTCAGTAATAGGACACCCTGGATCCAATCCCCTGTTTCACAAAAGGAAAAAAAGAATGAAAACAAGTCCTTTTCAAAGTTACAGAAAAAAATATTTTTAAATTTATACATTGTATATATGAAAACAAATAGAATTTGTTTTCATATATACTATAAAATTCTATTCCTCAAATGACTCCATTAAAAAGAACAAGGAGAAGAGACAGATGAAAGAAACCAATTGCCTCACCTTTAACCAAACACTTCTAAGAAAGGAGAACAGAGACTACAAGAGAAACTCAGGCAAGAGCCATGAACAGCCCCTTCAAATAGCAGGTATCTAAATGTCCCTTCATCACAAAGCAATCAACGTCTTTAGAAAGGAGGGACTGCACCATAAAGTCACATTGAACACAAATTGAGACAGTGTTGAAGAACATGTGGGTTACCATGAAGGTCCACAGAAACAGATGTGGACCCTACAGCACCTGTCCATATGGGGACACAGCACGCTCCTCCAGAGTCGAGACCCAGGGCCTGGTGACAGAGGATGTCCATTTGGTAATAGATAAATAATAAACTATAAAAAATAACCATTTCTGCCAATCAGCCACATTTTGTTTGCCATATTGCATACAGTTTGACAAATGCTATGAAACACTGTGTCAGTTTTATATAGCTGTCACATAAATGTCACATTTCACATATAAGCATACTTAAATAGCATATCTGCAGAATTTGAAAAAATACAAATACAGATCAGCACATAACAGACTGCATTACACACCCTGGGTATAGATGATAGGACTCCTCATTATAAAGAGGACAGCTTCCCTCAGATTCATCTATGATAACACCCCATCAAAATTTCACCATGGTTTCCTTTTCATTGAAGAAGGGACCAAAGCAAACAGTTTGAAAATTCTCCTGGAAGATTACATCCATATTAAATTAGCCAAGAATTCTGAACTTTAAGAGCAAAAGCAGGAGCTATCATTACCAGGCACTAATGCATGTTATAAAATTATCATATTGCAGTAATTTGAGGACTAAAAAAATTACAAAGCAGAAATTTCATAGATGACTCCATATGTATGTAAATGTCATTTTTATTATGAAGTGCATTGAAAAGGCCTAGATAAATGCCACCATCTCCAGCAGAGGATTTGATGTGAATGAACAAGACAACCCAACGTGAAGGGAGGAGTGGGAACTGGAGGCGCAGAGCACTGGTAGGGCTTGGTTGCAGGACGTACGTGGTAATGGATTACACATCAGCACCCCAAAGAAGCACATATTGAAGAGGATTATGTTTCAAAATTATACCAGAATAGGAGGCTCCTGGATTTCCTTCACACATGGATACAGCAAATAAACACCTACTTCTGTTTTGAGTCCCTCTTAAATAAAGTTATAATGGACGGAGAGACCTATGCATTGGACCACTCAGAAAATCTCTACCATCCAAAGGGCAGGCAAAGTTGGGGGACACGTGGGCATTAGTCCTGCCTTGAGCCATGTGCCACATAATTGGGACAGAATACCCCCCTCCAGTGGCACCCAGAGTAGAGGAAAACTGATTGGCGTCACAAATGGAGCACATGGGACACGAAATGACTTGTAGCTGGAAACAGAATTTGTCTGGTGCTCATAGAAGAAAGAGCTGGATATCCACAAGTATCGGGATGAGAGAAGGGGGGTGATTTTCAATGGCTGTGGAGGGTCATGATCTTTACCCATGGGACAATGGCAGAAGGGGAGTGAGGTCAAGTCCCAGTTTATCCCTAGAAGGGACTTGCAGCATGATTTGCAAACTGTGGCTGCTAACAGCTGAGCTCCTCCCCAGCCAGTCCCCAAGGGTAGACAGGACCAATGCAGTCCACCCAGCAGCCAGCCTGAGCCCTCTCCCCCCACCTCAGTAATAACTCCAGGTCTAACCAGTTCTTTCTGGAAGGACTATGTCCAGGCACTCAGGGTCCCAACATTTTTCCCATCTCATGGACTCTGTCCTAACCCACGAAGCTCTGGGAGCAGTGGCAACTGCGCATGTGCATATCTCCCTGGATCACAAAGGAGGGGCGTCACATTGAAGTCTGAGTATTCCCTGTGCTACAATCCACACCAGGAGTGCAGCAAAAGGGGTCAAAACCCTGTTTCTTTCTAGAGAAGGCTCCCACCACCTTCCTGCAGTGAGCACAGGAAGCCTGGCTTCTAACAAATTGAATCAGGAATTCAGTCACCAGCCAAGTAGGAGACCTTCTGCAGCCCGACTCCAGCTGTGGGAAAGGCTCCTATCAAATAGGTAAAGGAACTAGTCCTCCAACGACGTGGGTATGGAGAAAGACACCCCCTCACATGGGGCTAGAATATCAGTTTAGTGCAGCCATTTTAAAAAATAGAATGGAGTTCTTTAAAAGCTAACAACCACTCTGGATGCATTTCCAAAGGAACTTGAACTAGTGTGTTCATAAATGGCTGCATGCCCATCGCTGTTCCAGGATCCACAGGAGCCAGGACGAGGGAACATCTGAAGTGGCTCAGGATAAGGAGATTCCTCCCAGCCGCAGGGCAGTCACCTGCTCCCCTGAGAAACTTCTTTCCCTAAATGCACCTGCTCATAGGTCCACATGTGGCTGATATGTACCAGACGCTCAGGAGACCTCAGATGTGCCAGGTGTGGGATCCCTGTGTCAGGCAGAGCCAAACCAAGACCAGAAAAATATCGCAGAGGGCACGAGACCCCTAGGAAATGCAGTCCACAGGGACTTGCTGCAATCAGTTCATAGGACCAGGATAATACATTAATAGACATGGGATATTCAGCTTAAAAATAGTGTTAAATACCATGGGTCAGTTTTACACGCGTGCCATATGCAGGTGGTGTTATGTGTAACTCTGATGCACTAATAAACAATCCAGCATGCTTTACTCTTAATGGAAGCATCGAGTCCTAAAATTCATCCACAAAGTTAAATATATGTAAACTTAACCAAGAAACTTTTGAAGTATAAGAGCAAAAAATTATAAGAGAAAAAATAATAAGAAGTTATTACCTAACACGTGCATTGTGAAGCTCTTCTGTTACAATTGTCATCAAGGAATCACGACGTCAACAGAGTCCACCCACGAAACCACGTGGTTGTAAAAATCATGCACTTAATTGCAACGGAAAAGTCATTATCAATCAAACCCTAAGCAGGTCAATCTCAGCAACTTAGCTAGACCAGCGGGCAGAATAAACACTAAAAACTACCAGGGAGAGAGCTCAGTGGTAAAGCACCCTTCTGTTAACTACCAAAACACAACAACCACTAAAAGAAATAATAATAATAAATAAATAAACTCCACAAAACTAGTTTAGGAATAGGCAAGGTCCATGTTCACCGCAGCTTCCCTCCTGCAGGAAAATGGTGTTTGGAAATTTGATTTTTGGGGGGAGGAGGGGGGTGCCGGGCATTGAACTCAGGGGCACTCCACCACTGAGCCCCATCCCCAGCCCTATTTTGCATTTGATTTCGAGGCAGGGTCTCCCTGAGTCTCTAAGTGCCTCACCCACTTGTAGAGGCTGCCCTTGACCTCGAAATCCTCCTGCATCAGCCTTTACCCTCAGCCACTGGGAATGACAGGTATGCGCCATTGTCTGGCTTGGAATTGGATTCTTCTAGTGCTGCCACCTGTCAATCACCACAGCCCGGGAAGACGCCAGGCTGCCTCCCTCACCTGCCAGAGAGATAGGACTTGAGCAGGGGCTGAGGCTGCCCCAGGGGATGGGGAGGCTGCCAGGAGTCTCCGCCACCTTCACGCTCTCCACCCGGCTGGCCAGGGGGACAGAGGGGCACTGTCCCCAATGGGCTCAGGCCTGAGGTTGCAGAGAGCCCCCAGAGTCAGGGTCGGCCAACTAGGGTTCCCCCCACAGCAGGTCCCGCCAGATGGACTCCCTGTCCCTCCTCCCTCCTGAGCCTCCCTGTCCAGGCACCAGGTGCCACTGCACACTCACCATCCCCTGGTGCCCAGCCCCGAAGCCTGCCCTGGGGAGTTTCGGCTCCTGCATGGCAGGGCCACCCGGGATCCTGGGCACGAGTGAAGCCTGAGTCCAACTGCAGGAATCTGAGTGAAACCCAGGACAGCGGAGAAATAAATCCCATTCCTAGCGCGGAGGCCCGCCCCCTGCTGCTGGCTACGCTCAGGATTGTACAGCGCTCAGCACGGGGGCTTCGGATTGGACAGGGAATCAGTCAGTCTCCGCTCTCCACAGCCTGAGCCCAGAGAGCCTTCTTTTTGAGTGACAGGGGGTGATATCTGCTCCAGGCAAGGAGGAAACAAGAATGGCAGGGTTTGGGTGCAACTTTTTTCTTTTCCTTTTGAGGTCTGGGCATTGGGTCAGGGTTGGCATGACCAGAATTCTAAGTTCTGTTGGGTTTTGATGTTAGGAAATTGAAGTCATTTCTTGAAAGTTTCACCACCTGGGCCTCCTCCTATAATAAGACCACCCAGAGCGTCCTGGGAGGCTGACTTGTCCTCTGTTCATCTGTGCAAAATTCTCCAAGCAGAACTGCCCTTTCCCCGTGGGAACTGCCCAGTGGAGGAGGCTCTCGACTGGGCATGGCAGGCGCCCTGGAGGAGGCTCCGACCAGGTTGGCAGCATGAGCGCTGATGTTCCTCCAGCTGAGTTGAATCTATCTGGAGCCCACGTTGAGGCTGGAGGCAGAGTAAGGAGATCAGCACAGAAGAGACCCTGAGAGCGCAGACCTGGGTAAACCCCAGCTGCACCCGGGCTCCCACACTCTCTGGACACTGGGCGTTGAATTCAGAGGACTTGACCTCTGAGCCCCGTCCCCAGCCCTAGTTTGAATATTGTTTAGAGAGACAGGGTCTCACTGAGTTGCTTAGCACCTTGCTTTTGCTGAGGCTGCCTTTGAATTCCCCATCCTCCTGCCTCAGCCTCCCCAGCCGCTGCAATGACAGGCGTATGCCACTTTTTTTCTTTCTTTTTGAGAGAAATACCTGCAGTGGCCACAGGATAACAGCCTTGCACAGATCAAGGCCATCCTGGGTGCTCTCCCTAGTTCCCAGGCAATGGGATCCTGCCTCCTCCAAAAACCAGAGACACCCTGTCCAGGTGTGCATCCTTAGTATCAGCTGAATATGCTGCACTTATCAAGGAAAAAAAAAAAGAGAGAGAGACCCTACCTGCTTGTCTTGATGCAAACAAAGCTGATGTGTTTCCAAAGAGAGCTCTGGTCTTGTACCCCCAGTTCAGTGGTGCAAAAAGTCACATAATACAGAGAAGACTTCTCCTTAAGAGGGGCGCAAGGGTCTCTCTCTTAACGAAAAACAATATGCGTTTGGGAGTCCAGGAAAGACAACTCCAGATTTTCCTAATTTGGAAAATAACTCTATAGACTCAATGCAACCTGCTCCCCTCTGCCTTAATTAATCATGGAGGCCTCGAGGTTACCTGCCCCCTGGGACACCTGCAGATGAAGGGGGGTTTCTATCTTCTCCATGCAGCGCCCTGAACCTCCACCTTCCCACAGGCTCCAACACCTTTGACAGCATCCAATGGGGGAGCAGTTTAGAAAATTCTGGAATGTACCTAAAGACATTGCCTCATCCGACTATGATGCTATCAATTTGGTCCCATGGTCCTTTTCAGTACTGTTTATCTTCTTCTGTTTTATTGGTTCATCTTAGATATACATGACCCTAGAGTCCATTGTGGTAAACTTCTCCAAACATAAAAATATACCTTATTCTCCTTAGGACCCCATTCGTGTGGGTGGCATGATGGGTGGATTCACTTAGGTATTTTCATACAATTAAATAGAAACATTATGGTCACTTCATGCTACTCTCTTTCCTGTTCTTATGTCCCCTCCCTTCCTGTTGCTCCCCCTTTCTCACATCCAGTGAACTTCTCTTCTGGACCCCGATTGCTTGTGAGGTAGATAACACATATCAGGGAAAACATGTGCCCTTTGGTTTTGGGGGATTGCCTTATTTTACTTTAGCATGATAATCTCCAGATCCATTCATTAACTGGCCACTGTTATGAAGTCATCCTTTTTTAAAGCTGAGTAATATTCCACTGTGTATACACACCACAATTTCTCTATCTATTCATCTGTTGGTGGGCATTTAGGCTGGCTCCATAGCTTAGCTAGTGTGAGTTGTGCTACCATGAACATTAATGTGGCTGTGTCCCTGCAGTATGCTGATTTTAAACCCTCTGGACATATTCTGTGGAGAGGTATAACTGAGTCAGAGGGTGGTTCCAGTCCTAGTTTCTTGAGGAATCTCCATCCTGCTTTCCAGAGGGGTTGCACCAATGTGCAGCTTCCCCAACATGGTGTGAGCATTCCATGTCCCCCACATCCTCACCAATTTATTGTTACTGTATTCTTGATAATTGCCATTCTGACTGGAGTGAAAGAGAATCTCAGTGTAGTTTTAAATTTCATTTCTCTAATTGCTAGAATATGATGCCTTTTCAGTATTTTCAAAAAATCTTTTCTATTGGAGTCAGACACAATACATTTATTCTATCCGTTTATTTTTCTGTGGTGCTGAGGATGAAACCCAGTGCCTGCACATGCTAGGTGAGCACTCTATAGCTGAGCCCCAGCCCCAGCCCTCATTTTCAGTATTTTTACTTTTGCTTCTCAGTAACAGCAGCCCAGGTATTTGGGGACCAGTTTTGCTGCTTTTGTGAAATGGGAACATTTCTCTTGAAGGAAGACTGAGAAGGTCAAGGCACATGCCCAGGATTCCAGGGATGAGCAGTACATGGTTGTCTTGTCCAGGATGAGGAGAAGATTATGTGGCTGAGAAGAGGGAAAGAGCTGGGGACACCCTGAGGCCAGAACCCCTCCGTCCCCCATGAGGGAAATGGTTAATTATTCTTGCTGTTACTTTTCTTCACCAAAATGAGAGATTTTCCTAAACTACCAGTTCCACTAAATTTAGGTCCCTGGATGGAGCTCAGATTTGTCTCGAGAGTCAAGGAAAAGTGAATAACCAACCCAGTGGTTCCAAAACCAACAAGCTAGACCTTGGGCTCCTTGGAGACAAAACACTGGGTTTTACCCAATAATTAACACCCCAAAAGCACCCAGCACCCAATTAATGGGGGATGGAGAATTGTATCAGTGGGTGTGGGGGTCTGTGGGTGGCCAGCTGCAGGAGCTTGCCTCTGGGGTGCATTCCTTGCATCTGGGAGGTTTTTCAACACCAAGGAGATAAACAAAGTGGTGAGAACACAAGCAAAACCCTCTGCAATATTCTAGCCAGGAAAATTCATAAGCACTTTAAAAGCATCTTCATGTTTACCCTCAGTCAAATGTGCCTCAATCCGAATAAAACCATTTGAAAAGAGTTGTCAACATGAAAAGTTTCTAAAATCTGCTGGTTGTGGATCACTGCAAATCCATGAGTCCATGGCTAAATACAGAAGTAAAAATAGAAATCTAATAATGAGCATTTTCTTAAAACTTCTCTCCTGAAAACACTGCCCTATGTGCTTTGATAACTAAATCACCATTTAATCATTCCTCTAGCAACACTTGAGGTCCATAAAGAACTGTGGAATGCGTCTGGTTGGGGCAGAAATGTTGAGATACCAAAAAGAAAGTTACTCTGAACCTCAAAGGAGAAGGTTCATAAATCACCAGAATGCAGGAATGCCCACAAAATATTTGAAATTAAAAACAAGGGACTGGGGTTGGGGCCCACTGACAGAGCACCTGCCTAGCACCTGTGAGGCACTGGGTTTGATACTCAGCACCACATTAAATAGAAATATATAAAATAAAGGTATCCTGTCCAACTAAAAACTATTTTTAAAAATAAAGATCAGATTTATAAAAAAGCAACTCCGTGCAATGCAGCATTTCTCCTAGACCAGCTTCCTGTACCTCCAAATACTAGCATGATGTGAGCAAGGTTAGAAAAATGGGGGAGAAATTGCAGAAGTCTGATCTGGCCCCATCCTTAGTCCAGCTCCACTTAAATGTCCCTCTCCAAATAGCAACACCTCAGACCACGTATTTACTGTCTCTCTCTTTAGGGCTTTTTCACATTTTTTCCTTTCTTTCTTCTTGTGATGCTGGGATTGAACCTGGGACCTTGTGCATGCAGGGCAAGCACACTAGCAACTTCACTGAATCCCTGGCCCCTGACATTCTTTCCTGAATGTGCATCTGTTTTCTAAATAGGTGTATCCATGCGCCTGACAATGATGAAGTTGTTTTCTGCTTTGAAAACCAAGGAACCTACTTTTTCTGAGCTGATGTCCCTCTCTCTCCCTGAAATTTCTTCCCATTACACAACCTCACACAGCAAAAGTCAGACTTGAGTTCTGTAATTGTGTGGGGTTTTTTATTGTTTGGGGTCTGATATCACACATATCACTGGAGGGAGGTAACTAGCAGCCATGAAATTTTTTTAATAAGCAAAGGACAAGGTTTGGTAGCACATGTCATTAAGGCCAGGCATTTGGGAGGCTGCTTCAGGAGGATCTCAAGTCAGAGGGCACAGTTGGCCTCTTAGCAAGACCCTGGCTCAAAATAAAATATTCAAAGTTCTGACACTGGTGAGTCTTCATGAACAATTAAGGGTCAGAGTTCCTGTTTCCACAGTCTCCCCTTAGAATGCTGTGTGTAGGTGTGTGACTGTTACCTTCCAACAGGACCTAGAGGTGTTGCTGGTGTCCACCTGTAGTAATAAATACATCAAATGAAGTGAGTAAATAAGTAAAGCAATAATAGATCTGACACTGTAGCTGGTTGAGATCCCAGGAATATGGAGGTTAGGTTGTGTTTCTTGGCTCTTGTGTTCTTGCAAGAGTGGATTTTAGATAATACATAAAATGTAATCAAAGTAGAGCAAAGCTCATTGGCCCAGAAATCACTATCAGGAAATGGGGAGGAAAACAGTGAGTCTTCTCTGACATCTCTAGGCCTCACACCCCTTTGATCCTGAAGTTTATGGGAGATGCTGTGGGTGATTCCAGAATTCTACCCATGGACCAATTCCTACTCTTACCTGGCAGTGGAATGACACTGTGTTTGTAGGTTCCTACTCCACATGGTCTTGTCCAGAGGCGCCAAAGGAAAACCCGTTTGTGTGTGTGTGTGTGTGTGTGTGTGTGTGTGTGTGTGTCTTTGTGAATTTTACTATAATAAAATTTTACTATGGCAGCTGTTATGAAGACAAACAACAACAAGTTTTGGCGAGGATGTGGGGAAAATTGTGCACTCATACACAGCTGGTGGGACTGAAAATTGGTGCAGCCAATATGGAAAGCAGTATGAATATTCATTGGAAATCTGAGAATGGAACCACCATTTTACCCAGATATCCTGTGGAGCCAACCTAGAGGCCCTTCAGTGGATGAATGGATAAAAATATGTGTTATATATACGCAATGGAATTTTGTTCAGCAATAACAGAATAAAATCATGTGTGTGGGGGAGATTATGGTATTTTTCTCTTGGTTTCTGACTTTTGGGAAATAGAGTTTTTCTGAGATTCTCACCAGTATCTTTGCCTTTGTCAAAGGGCCATTGGAACTTACATCTGTTTCTTGCTGTCTATCTTTTGTGGTTTTCCAATATGAGGTATGAGGTAGAAGTGGATTTTAAGTGGATATTTTTAATGGAGGGGTTCACTAATTACTATTAGAAGCAACAGATGAGATCAGTACAGTAATAAAATTTAATATCATCAGTTATTTATTTGCATAAGAAAATAAGTAGCAAACATAAAAATAAAGACAGTTCTACTGACCATAATATCAAAAGAAAATACTTGGGAATTTTTCAAGAAATGTGAACACTTGAACATTTAACATGGCTTGTTTTTAGAAAATATACCATTATCCCTAAGCCACCTTCTTTTTTTGTGGTGACCTTAACTCATAGAAAAAAGATAGGAATTAAAACTTTCCCCTGTGATCCTGAGGAGAGGACTTAGGTATGGTCTACCAGTAAGCTCTATCATCATCCCATTCTTATTTTTTTTTGAGATATGGTCTTGCCAAGTTAGTGAAGCTAGACTCAAATTTGTGACCCTCAAGGCTCGGCTTCCAGGGCAGCTGGGGTTACATGCATGTGCCATCACAACCCTGGAAGGGATTAGTCTTTTTTGTTTTCTTTAGTTGTAGTGGACAGAATACCCTTATTTTATATATTTATTTTTATGTGGTGCTGAGGATTGAACCCAGTGCCTCACATGTGCTAGGCAGCTGCTCTCACCCTGAGCCCCAACCCCAGGGATTAAATTCTTGACTTTCATATTACAGGTTGGCTCAGGAAAATATCTAGGTTTGCAAAGGAGAATAATGTCCCCATTTTGTGAGTAGAAGTTAGAGGCCACAATGAGAGAAAATGTCTATCCTTATCCTTGGAAGAGGAACATCAACTGTGGATTCACCTGCAACTTAGTATTTGAGAATTTTCCAGATATTAAAAATATAAGCAAAAGAGACATGAGGTCAAGGCTCTGAGGGAGGGGGACTAGGTATTTCAAATTGTGAGGCATCAGATTGAGAAATGCAATGCTAAGGTAGCTGGGTATGCAGAATAGTGTCCCTCACATTTAACTGTAGGATCCCAGAAGATATAGAAGAAAATAAACCATTACAGGGTACATTTTAAAAAGATGATCATGGATAGGACTTGGTCAGAAGCCATTATTATCACACCCCACCCACACGCCCACACACATTACTTCCCTTTTACCTCTTCCCCACTTGAGCAGTCAAGTCAACATCCACTCCTCAAGGTGCATCCTTGCATGAAGAGAAAGGACTGAGCCACAATACCCTGGGGATCACAATGGGCACATCTTTGCCTAGCTTATGGCAGAAACTAGCAAAGGAATGCCAGAGTTCAGGAACATCTCTGTCTCCTTTCTCTCACAAACAAATATCTAGAGATTTCAATTATAAATTGATGGATGACGTGAACTTGGGAGTATTGGGACAAATATTTGGAACACTGAAAATATAAATGTTCACCAGCCTAATGTCCTATTTCTTTTTTATCTTTGTTTTTCTTTTTAATGCTGTTGATTGAGCCCAGGGGCACTCAACCTCTCAGCAACATTCCTGATCTTTTTTTGTAACTTAGTTAGAGACAGGGTTTCACTGACTTGCTAAGTCCTTTTCCAAGTTGTTGAGTCTGGCTTTGCATCAGCCTCCAGAGACACTGGGATTACAGTCATGCACCACTACACCTTGCTAATGTTTTATTTCATTATTTGCACAAGAGCAGTTTTTCATGTAATATAACCTACTGAATGCTCTCAAGATATTGCTCTTTGTGAAAAATTCAAAGAGATAGCTTATTAACTTTATATTAACAAACTTAAAGAATGTTTTTCTTATGCCTTGGCTTCTTTTCACTTGATAAAATCATGTTAGGACATAGTTTTCTAGTTTCTTTATTCTTTTTTGTGGGGAGGGGTATAATAGGGATTGGTCCCAGTATCACTCAACCACAAAGCCACTTCCCCAGTCATGTTTAATTTTTTTTAGAAACAGGGTCTCACTGAGTAGTATAGGTCCCTATTAATTTACCGAGTCTGTCTTTGAACTCGTGAATTTCCTGCCTCAGCCTCCCAAGCCATTGGGATTGCAGGTATGTGCCCCCACGCCCAGTTTCCCCATTCTTTTGTAGTTGTTGCTTTCTTTTGTTACATAAATTCAAGTTGAATAACAGTATGTTTAACAATACAGACATAGAGAAAAGCCATTGGTGTAGGTAAGCAATTGAACATATCCACCAGAAAGTACATTATATATTCACCATGGTGTATTACACAGCCATCAATACAACTCCTCTAATGGTCAGCAAAATAGATAGAATTGGATGATGTCATGCTAAGTGAAGAAATGCACAATAGTGTCACATCTCATACGTTAACTAATATAATATCATGTGCAAGTACAATAGTGATCAGTATGGCTGAGGAGTGTGTGGGGGGCATCAAGGGCAGAAGAGGGTGTTTGGATATTATGAATACATGTATCTGCATATATATAAACATCACACTGAATCCCATGAGTATGTGCAATTGCTATGTGATGATAAAACCCATCATCTCTCATAATTATCAAATTCTGCACTAAGAACACAATCCTATTCTCTTTTGGAATTTTCAGTATATGATGTGATATTATTGATGATGCTTCCTGATAACAACCAGGCTCTCCCTTCACATCCATTCTATTTTCTTCCAGGCTCTGAACATAGAGTATACAATGTATTTCTGCATCTGAATCATCTCACTTGGCCTAAAGTCCTCCAGTTTGTCTGTGTTATTGTAGAATATTCTTTTCTTTCAGGGGTTTCGACCCAGGGTTGCCTTACCTGTGACAGAGATCCACCATCATTATCTTTTTCAGTTTTAAGACAGAATGGTACCAAACTACTAAGGCTGGCCTTCAAATTTTGGCAACACTTCCATAGACACCATCTTTATTTTAAAGTTGAGTAATAAGTGAGCTGTGGAGGCACATTTCTTTTGTCATGCTAGGGACTTGATAGGCTGAGGGAGGAGAATCACTATCTTGGAGCCAGCCTCGCATCTTGGTGACACCCACTGCACCTTAAAAGACCTTGTCTCAAAATAATGGTAGAAAAACTGAAAAGGTTATATATGTATGTTGATACATTTGTGTGTAAACACAATGATAAATCTCTCTTTCTCTATTATCTGTAATATACCATAGGTTCTTCTTCCTGAGTTACTCTTTGAAAATTTAGGTTGTGGATATTATGCAGTTAACTTGGGAGGGTAGATATTTCTAAAGATGGATTTTATTTCCTTCAATTGTTGAAGTGGTTAATGGCAGCTGTCCATTTGAGTGGATTGAGATACCCAGAGAATTGGTGTGGACTATCTCTGCAGGTGTCTGTGAGTGTGCTTCCAGAAGGCTGAGTCAGAAAGCATGGGGATACCTGTAATGAACATTTATGTTGGTGTTCAATAGGTTTGATTTGGAAAAAAGCAAGAGAAGCAGTCACTCACTTATGCTCCAAGCTTCTTGAAGTCCCCTTTGGGGACTTGCACAATTGGCTCTACCTGGATCTTTTTAAAATTTTTTATTTGTTTTAGTTAGTTATCCATGACAGTAGAATGCATTTATATACTTTTATATATCATACATAGATGGGATATAATTTCTCATTTTTCTGAGTATACATATTGTAGAATCATGTGGGTCACACAGTCACATACATACATAAAGCAATCATGTCTGTTTCATTCTCTTTCTTATTCCCACATCCCCTGCCTTCCCTTACTTTCATTTCCTCAACCTAATGTAAGTTAATGCTAATCTTTTTTCTTTTGCATTACAATTCTTAATACACATATATACCACAGTTTTTGTACCTTTTTAATGTAACGTTATGTTGACACCCAATTCAAGTCTTCATACATGTAATTTGGATGATGTTGTCCATTACATTCTATCATCCTTGCTAATCCCCGTCCCCCTCCCTTTTTCTCCCACCCCTCTGCCCTATCTAGAATTCACCTCTTCCTCCTATGCTTCCTCTGCATACTCCTCTATGAGTCAGCCCCCTTATGTCAGGGAAATATTCCATATTTGTTTTTAGTTTTTAGAGGGGGGGCATTGGCTAACTTCACTTATCATTATCTTCTCCAACTCCATATATTTACATGCAAATGCCAGGATTTTATTCTTTTATTGCTGAGTAAAATTCCATTGTGTATATATGCCACATTTTTTATCTATTCATCCACTGAAGGGCATCTATGTTGGCTACATAGTTTAGCTATTGTGAATTGTGGTGCCATAAACATTGATGTGGCTGTGTCCCTGTAGTATGATGTTTTTAAACCTTTATGCTTAGACTGAGGAGAGGGATAGTTGGGTCAAATGAAGCTTTCATTCCCATATTTCCAAGGAATCTCCATACTACTTTCCAAATGGGATGCATCAATTTGCAGTCCCACCAGTAGTGTATAAGTGTATCTTTTCCCCACATCCTCACCAACACTTATTGTTGTTTGTCCTCATAATAGCTGACATTCTGACTGGAGTGAGATGATATCTTAGAGTAGTTTTGATTTGCATTTCTCTGATTCCTAGAGATGAGCATTTTTTCATATATTTACAGATTGTATATCCTATCCTGACAAGTATCTGTTCAGGTCTTTAGCCCATTTTGATCAGGTTATTTGTTATTTCATCTACCAGGATCATTTAAGTCCTCTGTTTTGGACCACAGCTGCTTCATTTGCTTCCTCATATTGTGAAGCTTCCAGCTTCTTGGACTGAGCTGTTACCAGTTTCCCAGTGTTGCCATCCTGCAGGCAAAAATTTGGTGACTATTATTCCCATGATTATGTGAGTGAATATAATAAGCTCCCTTCTGTATACACATGTATATTTTTCGTGTATTCTACTTTTCTGAAGAATCTTAAAAATACAGCCATATTCTCAATGTCTGGGTCATATGGCATCTCTAGTTCTAATTTTTGGAAAACCCCCCTTATAGTATTTTTAATGTCTATTCAAATTTATATTCCTGGCAAAGATGTCCAAATGTTTCCTTTTCTGCACATCCTCTGCAGTATGTGTTACCTACCAACATTTTGAGGATTGAGCCACAAGCGTGTGGTTTTATCTCATTGTGATATAACCTGAAAGCATCAAAATTCCAGAAGAAAATGAGAAATTTTTTGCCATTGTTGTTGGCAATTGTTTTAGATAGAATATGCAGAGACTGTACAAGGAAAAACAACTGAGACTATATAAAGATAAAAATGCTTCTATACAGCAAAGGAATCAATCAATGAAATGTAAAGTAGACTGGGTTAAAGAAAACCCATTCTCGCCTCATGTCTTGAAAAGCTCAACATCCAAAATATAAGAAACTTACACAACTCACCAAAATTTAATATAAACCCCTCATAACCTAATTTAAATATGGTAAATACTTAGATTCTGCCCTAAACATTAAACAAGTGTTTAAAGACTTATGAAAGTTATTCAAGATCACGTATTAGGCTACATAAAATGATAATTTAGCTTTTCTGCTTTATTTGTCTCACAGGATTATGGGTGCACACTCTCCATCCTTCACGGGGCATCTTTAGATCAGTTAGCAAAATGCCAGGTTCTCAGTTTCCTACATTATGCTTCCTCATTATTCCATGTTAATTGCCAAGAAAATCTCAAGCCTGGAAAACAACAAAATATAGATAAATTGCTAGATAATCATCAACTTTGAAAATTACTTCAGAAATCAATAGAATACATTAGTAGACCCAGATGTAAAGAAAAGTAAAATAGACCTACAAATCAACATTTAACTTTAGAGCTGCTCAAAAATACATGCAGTTATGCTGATATAGGAGCACATGCCACTAGTCTTGACTACCTTGAGGCCACAGAAGGAGGAGGATTTAGGCTAAGAAATTTGAGGCCAAAATGGCAGAAACCTAGCTCTAAAAATTGACCCACCAAAAAACAAAACAGTAATCACATTTTTAAAAAGGAGGCTTCACCGGTGATTTCTATGAAACATGTAATTAGGATCAGTAACAATAATTCATGATCACGTCTAAATGTAGAAAAAGAATATTGACTAATTCTTTCTGTAAGGCCACAAATACCAGCTAACCCAGCATAAGAATGGAAATTGCAGACCATCTTTTTATAGATGTTGATGCAAATATTCAAAACCCCTAGAAAACTGAGAACAACAACAAAAGAATGATTGGACTTCATGACCAAGAGGGACATTGTCATATGGGAAGTTTCCAAAAATCATTTTGATAGAGAAAAGCTCTGGGAAATCACTTACTAAATTACTGTAAAACCTATGGCCAATTATGACCAGAGGAAAATTCTTTTTCAATCCACTTAATGGCAGCTATGAACTGTTTTCATACTTAATGGTGTGAACTGAAGTGTTTATCAATTTATTTTTAGGAAAAGAAAAAAAATGTATGCTTTTCTAACTTATAAATATTGTTTGAGAATATTAAATGGTATTTTATACATCAAAATCAAGTAGCATATGCAGATGATACTATTGTTTCTATAATGTTTCTAAGCAATTTCTATGAACTAATGAAACATAAGAATTACTTGAATAATGTCATGGGTTAAATGGTCAACACTAAATCACTTAAATTATATACAGTAGCAATGAGCAGTGTTAAAATTGAAGCACAATCCATTCAAAAATAAAGGGAAAACAATCTAAATGAAAGTATTAACAAAAGAATTGTTCACTGCAAAGTAAAAAATTAACGTGAAAGTAAAATGCAAAAAAGATCATGGAAACAAAATGGGAAAACTGTTAATATTCAATAATTAAAAGTTTGATTTTGGGTTTTAAGGGTTGATAGGCTTCCTCCAGATTAGCGCGTGGGGTGGGGGCAGGCTTCCTCCTCCAATCTGATATATATTCTATATATATGAGTTAAGTTATTAATTGTGTTATTGAGCTCTATAATTTCTTTATTCATCTTTTGTTTGGAAGATGTATCCAGTGGTGAGAGAGGTGTGTTAAAGTCACCCCAGATCACATTGTGGTCAATTTGACTCTTGAACTTGAGAAGAGTTTGTTTGAACATAGGTGCCCCATTGTTTGGGGCATATATATTTATGATCATTATGTCTTGTTGGCATATGGTTCCCTTGAGCAGTATGAGATGTTCTTATTTATCTATTTTGATTCACTTTGGCTTGAAGTCTTCTTTATTTAATATAAGTATGGAGACCCCTGCTTGCTTTCAAGATTCATGTGAGTGGTATGTTTTTTCTCAACCTTTCACCTTCAGTCTATCTTTTCCCCACGTCTCCTGGAGGCAGAATATGGTTGGATTTTTTTTAAAATCCAGACTACTAGCCTATGTCTTTTGATTGGTGTGTTAAGCCACTATCATTTAAGGTTACTATTGAGGCATGGTTTGTATTTCCAGCAATCCTTGTTCATTTTTTTCTATTTGACTTCAAGTGTTAATTATTGTTCAATTTTTAATTGGTATCTACATATAGGATGCAGTGTTTTAACCGAACATGTGTAGTGATCAAATCAGTGCAATTTCTAACTTCTAAAATATCATTTTGATGTTTGAAACCTGTGAACTCTTTTTAGAATGTCCACAGTCTAATAATTACTTATCTGATTCAAACTATGGGCTATAAAACCTAAGAGTTACTTTTCCCTGTTAACTGCTTTTTGGCACTTCTTGCCATCTGTCTCTTAAAACAGACATAAAAAGCTTTTCTCGTTTGTGGTTCTTTGTATTCAACTTTTTCAGCTTCAACATATGAGTGCAAACACAAGATTTGTGAAATACGAAAAATCCCTAGAAAAAGACAGTCTCCCATGGTAAATCCAGAAAAAAGAATATAAATTTAAAAATCGTAGACTATAGTCCCAGTGCCTTGGGAGGCTAAGAAAGGAGGATGATGAGTTCAAATCCAGCAACAGCAGGACCCTGAGCAACTTGGTGAGATTCTGTCTCTAAATAAAATATAAAATAGGAGTGAGGATGTGGATCACTGGTTGAGTGCCCATGAGATTAATCCCTGGTAACCCCCCAAAAAATATATTAGGGTTCACGTTTAATCACTAAGCCTTAGTTATTTTTTGGTGAGATCTATATATAAATGTCATATGCCAATACTTATGAATTTATTTTATGTAAGTCAAATATAATATAAATATTTTTATAGTATAAGCTTAAATTGATCTATATTAGCATGTAAAAAATAACTTAAAAATGCTTTTAGGTGAGGCTGAATGCCTGCAATCCCATCGACCCAGGAGTCAGAGGATTACAAGGCCAAAGCTCAGTAACTTAGCAAGATTTTCTCCTAATATAAAAAATGGCTTGTGAGATAGTTTAATGACTAAATGCCCTGGGTTCAATCTGGGGTACAAAGGAAAGGAGGAGGGTTTTAAAATTGCCTTGTCTCAGCAACAGAAACAAATGTGAAATTTAAAACCAAAAACTGCATTCTATCACTTTTCTGTGACACATAGAATCTGCTTTAATTCATTTTAAACATTTGAATCTTACACAATCTAAGTTTTCTAACACTCAATAAATGACATGATTTAATCACGTGGGTCTCAAGGCCATTGGATAAATTTAAGGTCAGTGTAGCTGAGGAATCTGCAGTCATACACACTGGAGTGTGCAGGTGCCATGAATTTGCAGTAATACTCAAGAACTCATGGATGGGTTGTTCATTGCCTTGAAACTGTTGGAAAATTGTTTTCTGATGGTAAATTTCTGTATCAGTATTGGGAAGAACTTAGACCCTTTCCTGATATCATGCCTCAAAGAAAGGGACACAATTTCATGCAATAATAAGGAGACCTAATCTTCATACAGGTAGTGGCCAGGGGAAAGCACAGTCTGGTCATTCTGCCAGCTCCAGTTTTGAACCACAATCATCACTAAATGATGTGCATCAAGTATGTATGATTAAAATTGTGTAAATGCACCATGACAGTGTTGGGAAGAGATATCTATAGTAATGTGCCTGCTGAGGTTCCATTGTTGTTAGGAAGCATCCTGGGGAATGGGAATGATTCATAGATGACTGAAATCCTGAGCCATGTACCTTCCCAGCTGTGCACATTATGCCTGGTACAACATAGTCCAGGAGATCATGAGACATAACACAAACTCTCTGACATCAAGGAGGTAATCTGAGAAACACCCCTCAAACAAGGGTCTACAGAGTGATATTTCCAGCTTGGTCCATGGTTGCCCTATTGCACTGGGCACTCATGTCCTTTATGCACTGGAGAAATCAAGCTTCCCCCTAGAGTGGGCATTCTGTGTGGAAGGATATGTAAATCACAGGGAATCTAGCACAGATTTCTGAAATAGGTTTCATTTGAAGAATTCACATATGGTAAGAAGAAGGAAAGGCCAAGTGAGGAGATGAGAAAAAACAGATCACACATGAAAAAGAAATTTTCAAAAAAAAATCAGAAGTTTTGTTTGTTAGAGCTGATAGTAAAGACTCCCTCTAGTATCCGGATCCAGGAAGAAGTCATGTTAGATATGGTGCTCTCACTAAAGTCAGGGGAGGCTGTATGACACATGCACCAGAATCTGGGTTGCCACCATCTAGTGAGGACTGCTCAGGCAGTGGACACGAGCTGGTGGTCAAGACAGAATTAGAGAGAATTACAGGAGAAGGACACCCCACTGCAAGTTAGGGTTATTTGGGCCCTCTGGGTGGGCACATTCCAGGGTGAAAGTGAGAGGAAGAAACATCTCTTCTCCCATATGCAGTGTGAGCACCATCCTGTTCATAACGGGAGAGCAAATAGGATCTGTCACCCCTAACAACACATGTGCAGACTTATACCTTGGGGTTGTCCTCATCACCCAGCTCAGCTTCACCAACACTGCCAACCCTCCCCATGTCCTCTTGGTATTCACTAACAGACAAAAGGGAGATGGGGAATTGAGACTGGTCTTGCTTCAAGCAAGTGGACTGATGTCAGCCTCGACAGAAACCTCTTACTTGTGCCTCTTTGTGTGCTGGGAATTCATAAATAGTACTAGGGAGAAATGACTGACATCTCAGAGAGGGCGACACCATCACCCAGCCCCTCTGCTGCAAAACACACCCTCCAGTAACACGACGAGCAAACCCTGGGCAAGACTTGACTGAATGAATGGCAGCTCTTTGTGAGAAGTAGATATGAGAACCATGGGTTGATTTTGTAAATTGTCAGGGTTTGAAAATACAGCTCAGGGTTAACACTTACAGCTATGATATTTATATTACTATTATTTTAAATTTCTCCTCAGAAAAGCCACTAAAAGAGAAATCGTTCTTTAAAGTCAAGAAAGAAGAAGCCTCAGAGGTGCTTCTCTGTGGGGACAAGTGCATGGAGTATTGCATATAGGGCACAGGTTAAGGGCGTCTGGGTGGCAGGCCACTCCCCATGCTAGGCGTGTGAGTGGCAAACTGCTTACCCCATCAGCACAACTCTGGGCACGAGGCCATGTGTTTTAGTCCCACTCTTTGATTGGTCACTACAAGGACAGTTAGCAGACATTACATTGGTGGCTGTCTATATTTTCTTAGGCACTGCCTGAGTACATATACATGGTAACTGCACAATAAAATCAGGCCTGCTTCCTGATTGGTCTCTGGAGATCTTGATTAGAGACCCCACAGCCACACTCTCCTCTACTCTGTTCTGTGGACCTCCTCAGGGATGAGAGAGCCCAAGCACTTCTCTGCAGACCCCAAACTCTCATTCTGGGAAACCTACACGATCCTGCAGGAGGATCTTTTTCCCCTGACTGATGTTGTGATGGAAGAGTCAATTTCAGCTTTCAGCTTTCCTGCTTTATCTTGCTTTGTGTGTCTTAGGGTCACATTTATCTGTGCATGGTAATGACATGAAAAATTGAATTTTGGAAAAAAATCTGAAAGTGACCGGGACAGGATGGATTTCAAGTGTCCTGATTGTTTTTCTAAGAAAAATTGAATTTACACATTTCCATTATTAGATATTACAAAAGGTTTTTAGTGATTAAAACAGAATGGACTAATACATAAAAATATTCTTCCAAATTCTTGTGAATTATATTCACAAGCCTATAATTTGGCACCATGAATTGGAACTTACCAGCACATTTATTTGATTTTCTAAAATATTTAATGCACTTCCTTCTGATCATGGTCCCTTGTTTCACATTTACCAACTGAAAGTTCTTAACCATGTGAGATTCCATTCTATAAAATGAGGATTTGAACATAGAACCTCATTTCCATCAAAAGATTTCAAAATGTACAATTACTCAAACCATAATTGTTGTATGAGTTATGAAGATGACCAAAGCAAGATTATTAATCAAAATATTAAAACTTATTAATTCCCTCGTAATAACTGTACAAATTAGTAGTGTTAAAATCTCTACATGACATACTATATGTAAGTTGTGTCCCATGGAGTTATTAAATTGAAAAATGAAGAAGCAAAACTGACATTCCCTATAAGAAAAATTGACTCATTTTAGCAGGATCTCAAAGAAGCAAACATCTTTAGAAGACAATATCCTCATTACACCATACAGAACATGGTCCTCTGGGCTCCAACAGTTCTAATTAGCCCAAAGGACCATGTTTAGTATCCTCCAATGAGGATATTGTCTTCTAAAGATGTTTGCTTCTTAGAAAAGCAAAGAAGCTACTGGGAAAGCTTACTAGTAGATTGAATTTCCTCCTCCAATGCCCTTTTTAGAATCCACACTAACTCTGCATCTGATGACACAGAGGTACTTTGTCACCTGAATAAGCTGAGCAGAGCACAAACACTTGTAAGTTTTATGAAAAGGATGTGTTTAAGTTCTGTCTCTGCAGATTTGTAATTTTAATGTCTGTAGAAAAGCAAGAAGTTCCCACTGGAGAATACAGAACTGTGGCTTCCCCAGTGGGACATGTCATCTCTCTCAATTTTATTGTCTTCTCTGATGGATAACAGCAATCCAAGAGATCTGGGCTTCAAACCCTTAAAGTTTCCTGGAAACATCTGGAAAAGGATCTTGATTGAGATCATTTTCTCATGTTGATAAGGAAACTTAAATTACTTTAATTCTGGTCCTAAAATTAAATTTATCCAACCCTGTCCCACAACCTATAATGCCTCTACTTTGATGTGAGGGATTAATTCCTGGTGCCCCCATAATTTCCCTGAAGCCCTGAAGTGTGTGATGGGCCCCTCTTTCCTAGTTTGCACATGGACCACACTTTCTTGGGGTTAGTGATGGTTTGGTGAGTCATCCTTTCCAAAGTGACAGTTCTGTGGCTCAAGCTCTAAGAGAAATATTAAAATTAAGAAAAGAAGTGGAAGACCTATAAGTCACATGTTATAGAAATCACAGGAAGATGGAATCTAGTCAGAGCCAAGGCAGAGTCCGAGCTGGAGTCCACTCTAAACCTACATGATCAACTCCACCTTCTCTGAGAGAAAACCATATAAAAAGCAGGCTCAGTCTCCTGGGTACTGTATATAAATATGCATAATAGCATTAAAGTGCTATAATTAAAAAGGATCCCTGTTATCTGGAGTCAAAAGAAAGGACAGTCATTTCAAGCAGATCCACTTATGTTCCAGTTGTAGAAATTAGAAGATAGTTCTTCAACACTGCCATTATCGACATGTCAAGGGTGAGTACAGGCATGATAATGAATGAAACATTTATTTTTTCTAGAGGTAATGGAAATTTGGACTAAATGGAAATATATAAAATGAAAACTAATATCCACAGACAGAAATTCCACATGGATGGGATGAGGGAGTTTGGAAAACTGAAGAAGAAAGTCACAATAATTGCTAAAGCATGAGACCTCCAAAGCCAAATGAGAGGGAAACATAAAACAGGAAAAGGGTGCAAGTCATTGAACAAGCATTTCAGCATATGAACAGTTAGGAAAGACACATCAAGGGTGGAGGAAAAGTATTCCCTCATGCTGCCCCCATGCTGGATCAGCCACATGAAAGTTTTGTGCCTTTGGTGAATTGGGCTCTGCCTTACTCCCTGGCATAGCCCATTAATCACCAAGGTGCCACCTGGAATACTGTCCCTCATATACACTCACTTCCTTGGAGGCTTCTGAATGTGCCATGGCAGAGGGTTGGCCAGTACTCTCAACTTTTTGGAGCCAATAAAAGCTCTTTGGAGAGGTGGAGAATTGCAGACCACACCTTTGTTGTAATGTGGACATGCTGTGTAATTAGGTGTTGTTGAGTCCAATCTCTTTGTAGCCATGAGTTTTCATAGAGAGGAAAATAATTTCATCTCTAATTGTGAGGAATAGGCCAAAACATACTGAACAAGTGGGTTCCAACCAGTTCAAGAAGGCTCTCTGGGGAGCTGGGCATGGTGGTATTTGCCTGTAACCTCAGCAGCTTGGAAGGCTGAAGAAGGAGGGTCATGAGTTCAGAGCCAGCCTCAGTGAAAAATATTTACTAAGCAGATCAGTGAGATCCTGTCTCCACATAAAATAAGGGTAGGGATGTGGATCAGGGATTGAGTGCCCCCGAGTTCAATCTTCATCATCGTTCCCCCCCAAAAAAGAAGAATTTCTGAGAAGTGAGTCTCAGGCTTTGGATTTATAACAGCTTTCATGGAGGTTCTAAAGGGTAGAACTAGTATAGAATAAGTGTTATGGGCCAAGCTCTGGGGTGGATGTGCATGCATTTGAATCCAGGCATTTATATATATATTATATATAATAGATTTGATGTTGATCTACTGATGTAATATTTCCTACTCAAGGCGTCTATTTGCTTTAGTTAAAGTATGAAATAGTAGATATATATATATTTTAAATAATCTGCAACTACATATTGAAAAATAACAGTCATCAGAAAATCATGCATGTGAAGCTAGATCATTACATGACCCTTTAGAACATGTAGATCTATAAGGCACGATATTAAGAGAAACAATAAAACTGTAACATTCATGAACTTGGATGCCATTTAAAAATCTGAGGTGAATGTTGTTCCATAATCTGACTTCCATAACAAGACCGCTACAGCACAAAAATTAAAAATCAAGAATAAATAAGGGGGATATATTCAAACTAAAAAGCTGCTTCTCAGCAAAAAGTAACAATAATGTGAAGAAAGAACCTACAGATTTTATACAAATTTTTACCACACATAATTCAGAAAAAGCACTAATATCTAGGGTATATAAAGTACTCAAAATTAACACAAACAACAACAAGAACTAATTAACAAATGGACTCAGTAACTGAACAGACAACTTCAAAGAAGAAATATACCATTAACAAATATATGAAAAAACATTCCACCCATCTAGCAATTAGAAAAGTGTAAATCAAAATTACTTTAAGATTTTATCTCACTTCAGTCAGAATGGCAATCATTAATAATACAGGCAACAATAAATGTTGTTGAGGTTGTGGGGGAAAAGGAACACTCACACATTGCTCTTGAGATTGACTCCAAATTGGTGCAACCACCAAGAAAAGCTGTATGGAGACGCCTTGAAAAACCAGAATGGAAACATCATTTGACCCAGCTATCCCTCTCTTTGGACTATACCCAAAGGACTTAAAACCAGCATACTACAGGGAAACAGCTGCACTAATGCGTGCCCCATTGTTTGGGGCATATACATTTATGATTGTTATGTCTTGTTGGCATATGGTTCCCTTGAGCTGTATGAGATATTTTTCTTTATCTATTTTGATTAACTTTGGCTTAAAGTCTACTTTATTTAATATAAGTATGGAGACCCCTGCTTGCTTTCAAGGTTCATGTGAGTTGTATGTGTTTTCCCAATCTTTCACCTTCAGTCTGTCATTTCCTGAGTCTCCTGGAGGCAGAATAATGTTGGATTTTTTAAAATCCAGACTACTAGCCTATGTCTTTATATTGGTGTGTTTAAGCCATTAATATTTAAGGCTATTATAGAGTAATGGTTTGTATTTCCAGCCATCTTTGTTTATTTTTGCTACTTGACTTGAAGTGTTAATTATTGTTTAATTTGTAATGTGTATCTACATATTGATACAAGTTAAAAATTAATTTAATTTTAATTGAACATGTGTAGTGATTAAATCAGTGCAATTTCTACCTTCTAAAATATCATTTTGATGTTTGAAACCTGTGAAATCTTTTTAGAATGTTCGGAGTCTAATAATTACTTATACAATTCAAACTATGGGCTATAAAACCCTCTTAACTGCTTTCTGGCACTCCTTGCCAACTGTCTCTTGAAACAAATGTAAAAAGCTTTTCTCTTTTGTGGTTCTTTGTTATCAACTTTTTCAGCTTCAACATATGAGGAAACATACAGGATTTGTGAAATATGAAAAATCACTAGAAAAAGACAGTCTCCCATGGTAAATCCAGAAAAAAGGAATATACATTTAAAAGTTGTAGACTATATTCCCAGTGACTTGTGAGGCTAAGACAGGAGGATGATGAGTTCAAATCCAGCAACAGCAAAGCCCTGAGCAACATGGTGAGATGCTGTCTCTAAATAAAATATAAAATAGGAGTGAGGATGTGGATCACTGGTTGAGTGCCCCTGAGTTTAATCTCTGGTACCCCCCAAATATTTTAAATAACTAGGCCTTAGTTAGTTTTGAAAGATCTATATATAAATGGCACATGCCAATTCTTATGAATTTATTTTATGTAAGTCAAATATTATATGAATATTTTTGTAGTATAAGCTTAAATTGATCTATATTATCATGTAAAAAATAACTTAAAAATTGTTTTAGGTGAAGCTGAATGCCTGCAATCCCGTTGGCTCAGGAGTCAGACTGCAAGGCCAAAGTTCAGTAACTTAGCAATATTTTTCCCCAATATAAAAAAATGGCTGGTGATATAGTTTAATGACTAAGTGCCCTGGGTTAAATCTGTGGTACAAATGAGAGGAGGAGGGTTTTAAAATTGCCTTGTCTCAACAACAAAAACAAATGTGAAATTTAAAACCAAAAACTGCATTCTATCACTTTTCTGTGACACACAGAATCTGCTTTAATTCATTTTAAACATTTGAATCTTACACAATCCAAGTTTTCTAACACTCAATAAATGACATGTTTTAATCAAGCGGGTCTCCAGGCAATTGGATGAATTTAAGGTCAGTGTAGCTGAGGAATCTGCAGACATACAAACTGGAGTGTGCAGGTGCCATGAATTTGCAGTAATAGTCAAGATCTCATGGATGGACTGTTTATTGCCTTGAAACTGTTGGAAAATTGTTTTCTGATGGTAAATTTATATATCAGTATTGGGAAAAACTTAGACCCTTTCCTGATTCTATGCTTCAAAGAAAGGGACACAATTTCATGCAATAATGAGGAGAACTAATCTACATACAGGTAGTAGCCAGAAGAAAGCACAGTCTGGTCATTCTGCTAGCTCCAGTTTTGAACCACAATCATCACTAAATGATGTGCATCAAGTATATATGGTTAAAATTGTGTAAATGTACCATGGTAGTGTTGTGAAGAAATATCTATAGTAATGTCCATCCTAAGTTACTATTGTTAGAAAGCATCCTAGAGAATGGGAATGATTCACAGATGACTGAAATCCTGAGCTATGTACCTTCCGAGCTGTGCACATTATGCCTGGCACAACATAGTCCAGGAGATCATGAGACATAACACAAGCTCTCAGACATCAAGGACGTAATCTGAGAAACACCCCTCAAACAAGGGTCTAAAGAGTGATACTTCTAGCTTGGTCCACGGGTGCCCTATCGTACTGGGCACTCATGTCCTTTATGCACTTGAGAAATCAAGCTGCTCCTTGGAGTGGGCATTATGTGTGGAAGGATATGTAAATCACAGGGAATCTAACACAGATTTCTGAAATAGGTTACATTTGAAGAATTCACATATGGTAAGAAGAAGGAAAGACCAAGGGAGGAGATGAGAAAAAACAGATCGCACATGAAAAAGAAATTTTCAGAAAAAAATCACAAGTTTTGTTTCTTAGAGCTGATAGTAAAGACTCCCTCTAGTATCTGGATCCAGGAAGGAGTCATGTTAGATATGGTACTCTCACTAAAGTCAGGGGAGGCTGTGTGAACCATGCACCATCATCTGTGTTGCCACCATCTAGTGAGGACTGCTCAGGCAGTAAACACGAGCTGGTGGTCAGGACAGAAGTAGAGAGAATTACAGGAGTAGGACACCCCACTGCAAGTTAGGGTTATTTGGACCCTCTGTGTGGGCACATTCCACAGTGAAAGTGAGAGGAAGAAACATCTCTTCTCCCCTATGCAGTGTGAGCACCATCCTGTTCATAACGGGAGAGGAAATAGGATCTGTCACCCCTAACAACACATACATAGACTTACAGCTTGGGGTTGTCCTCATCTCACAGCTCAGCTTCATCACTACTGCCAACCCTCCCCATGTCCTCTTGATATTCACTAACAGACAAAAGGGAGATGGAGAATTGAGACTGGTCTTGCTTCAAGCAAGTGGGCTTGGGACTGATGTCAGCCTCGGCAAAAACCTTATACATGTGGCTCTTTGTGTGCTGGGAATCTATGAAGAGCACCAGGGAGAAATGACTGACACCTCAGAGAAGGCGACACCATCACCCAGCCCCTTTGCTGCAAAACACACCCTCCAGTAACACAACGAGCAAACCCTGGACAAGACTTGACTGAATGAATGGCAGCTCTTTGTGAGAAGTAGATATGAGAACCATGCTTTACTTTTATAAATTGTCAGGGTATTAAAATACAGCTCAGAATTCACACTTACAGCTATGACATTTATATTACTATTATTTCTCTAGTGAGAAAAGCCACTAGAAGAGAAATTGTTCTTTAAAGTCAAGAAAGAAGAAGCCCCAGAGGTGCTTCTCTGTGGGGACAAGTGCATGAAGTACTGCATACAGGGCATAGGTTAAGGGCGTCTGCGTGGAAGGGCTCTCCCCATGCTAGGCGTGTGAGTGGAAAACTGCTTACCCCATCAGCACAACTCTGGGCACGAGGCCATGAGTTTTAGTCCCACTACTTTATTGTTCACTGCAAGGACAGTTAGCAGACATTGCATTGGTGGCTGTCTATATTTTGCTTAGGCACAGCCTGAGTACATATACATGGTAACTGCACAATAAAATCAGGCCTGCTTCCTGATTGGTCTCTGGAGGATTTGATTAGAGACCCCACAGCCACACTCTCTTCTACCCTGTTCTGTGGACCGCCTCAAGGATGAGAGAGCCCATACACTTCTCTGCAGACCCCAAGCTCTCATTACTGAAAAATCCACATGATCCTGCAGGAGAGTCTTTTTCCCCCTGACTGATATTGCGATGGAAGAGTCAAGTTCAGCTTTCAGCTTTCCTGCTTTATCTTGTTCTCTGTGTCTTGGGGTCACATTTATCTGTGAATGATAATGACATGAAAAATTGAATTTTGGAAAAAAAATCTGAAAGTGATCAGGGCAGGATGGGTTTCAAGTGTCCTGAATGTTCCTCTAAGCAAAAATGAATTTACACATTTCCATTATTAGATATTACAAAAGGTTTTTAGTTATTAAAACAGAATGGACTAATACATAAAAAATATTCTTCCAAATTCTTGTGAATTATATTTCTAAGCCTATAATTTGGCACCATGAATTGGAACTTAACATATTTATTTGAATTTCTAAAATATTTAGTGTACTTCCTTCTGATCATAGTCCCTTGTTTGACACTTACCAACTGAAAATTTTTAACCATGTGAGATTCCATTCTATAAAATGAGGTTTTGAACTTTTTTGACACTTACCAACTGAAAATTTTTAACCATGTGAGATTCCATTCTATAAAATGAGGTTTTGAACATAGAACCTCATTTCCATCTAAAGATTTCAAAATGTACAATTATTCAAACCAAAATTGTTCTATGAGTTATGAAGATGACCAAAGCAAGATTATCAATCAAAATATTATAACTTATTAATTCCCCGGTAATAAGTATACAAATTAGTAGTGTTTAAAATCTCTACATGACATACAATATGTAAGTTATGTCCCATGAAGTTATTAAATTGAAAATTGACGAAGTAAAACTGACATTCCCTATAAGAAAAATTGACTCATTTTAGCAGGATCTCAAAAAAGCAAACATCTTTAGAAGACAATATCCTCATTACACCATACAGAACATGGTCCTCTGGGCTCCAACAGTCTTAATGAGCTCAGAGGACCATGTTCTGTATGGTGCAATGAGGATATTGTCTTCAAAAGATGTTTGCTTCTTTGAAGAAGCAAAGAAGCTACTGGGAAAACTCACTAGTAGATTGAATTCCTTCCTCACATGCCCTTTTTAAAATCCATACTAACTCTGCTTCTGAGGACACAGAGGTACTTTGTCACCTGAATAAGCTGAGCAGAGCACAAACACTTGTAAGTTTTATGGAAAGGATGTGTTAAAGTTCTGTCTCTGCAGATTTGTAATTTGAATGTCTGTAGAAAGGCAAGAAGTTCCCACTGGAGAACACAGAACTGTGGCTTCCCCAGTGGGACATGTCATCTCTCTTAATTTTATTGTCTTCTCTGATGAATAACAACAATCCAATGTATCTGGGCTTCAAATTCTAAAAGTTTCCTGGACACATCTGGAAAAAAATCTAGATTGAGATCATTTTCTCATGTTGATAAGGAAACTTAAATTACTCTAATTCTGGTCCTAAAATCAAATTAGTCCAAACCTGTCCCACAACTTATAATGCCTCTACTTTCATGTGAGGGATTCCTGGCACCCCCATAACTTCCCTGAAGCCTGAAGTATGTGATGGGCCCTTCTTTCCTAGTTTGCACATGGAGCACACCTTCTTGTGGTTAGTGATGGTTTGGTAAGTTTTCTTTTCCAAAGTAACAGTTCTATGGCTTAAGCTCTAAGTGAAATGTTAAAATTAAAAAAAGAAGAGGAAGACCTATAGGTCACATGTTGTAGAAATCACAGGCAGATGGAAGCTAGTAAGAGCCGAGGCAGAGTCCAAGCTGGAGTCCACTCTAAGAAACTTACATGATCAACTCCACCTTCTTTGAGAGAAAACTATGTAAAAAGCAGGCTCAGTATCCTGGGTACTGTATATAGATATACATAAAAGCATTAAAGTGCTATATTAAAAAGGATCCCCATTATCTAGAGTCAAAAGAAAGGACAGTCATTTCAAGCAGACTCATTTATATTCCAGTTGTAGAAATCAGAAGATAGTTCTTGATCACTGTCATTATCGACATGTGAAGGGTTAGTACAAGCATGATAATGAATGAGACATTTGTTTTTTCTAGAGGTAATTGCAAACTTGGACTAAATGAAAATATATAAAATGAAAACTAATATCTACAGACAGAAATTCCACATGGATGGGATGAGGGAGGTTGGAAAACTGAAGAAGCAAGTCACAATAATTGCCGAAGTATGAGACCTCCAAGGTCACATGAGAGGGAAACATAAAACAGGAAAAGTGTGCAAGTCATTTAACAAGTATTTCAGCATATGAACAGTTAGGAAAGACACATCAACTGTGGAGGAAATGTATCCCCTCATGCAGCCCCCATCCTTGACCAGCCACATGAAAGTTTTGTGCCTTTGGTGAATTGGGCTCTGCTTTACTCCCTGGCATAGCCCATTAATCACCAAGGTGCCACCTTGAATACTGTCCCCCATATACACTCACCTCCTGGGAGGCTTCTGAATGAGCCATGGCAGAGAGTTAAAAAGTACTCCCAACTTTGTTGAGCCAAGAAGATCTCTTTGGAGGGGTGGAGAATTGCATACCACACCTTTGTTGTAATGTGGACATGCTGTGTAATTAGATGTTGTCGAGTCCAATCTCTTTGTAGCCCTGATTTTTCATAGAGAGGCAAATAATTTCATCGCTAATTTTGAGGATTAGGCCAAAACATACTGAAAAAGTGGGTTCCAACTAGTTCAAGAAGGCTCTCTGGGGAGCTGGGCATGGTGGTATTTGCCTCTAATCTCAGCAGCTTGGAAGGCTGAGGAAGGAGGATCATGAGTTCAGAGACAGCCTCAGTGAAAAAAAATTTACTAAGCAGATCAGTGAGATCCTGTCTCTACATAAAATAGGGATAGGGAAGTGGCTCAGGGGTTGAGTGCCCCTGAGTTCAATCTTCGTCATCGTACCCCCCAAATAAGAGAATGTCTAGGGAGTGAGTCTCAGTCTTTTGATTTATAACAACTTTCATGAAGTTCTAAAGTGTAGAACTAGTAGAGAATAAGTGTTATGCGCCAAGCTCTGGGTTGGATGTGCATCCATTTGAATCAAGGATTTTATATATATTTATATATATTATAGATTTGATGTTGATCTACTGATGGAATATTTTCTACAGAAGGCATGTATTTGCGTTAGTTAAAGTCTGAAATAGTAGACATATATTTTAAACCATCTGCAGCTACATATTGAAAAATAATAGTCATCAGAAAATCATGTATGTGAAGCTAGCTCATTTCATGATTCTTTAGAACATGTAGATCTATAAGGAAAGATAGTAAGAGAAACAATAAAAGTGAAACATTCATTAACTTGGGATACCATTTAAAAATCTGAGGTGAATCTTGGTCCACAATCTGAGTTCCATAACAAGACCCCTAAGGCACAAATATTAAAAATCAAGAATAAATAAAGGGGATAGATTCAAACTAAAAAGCTGCTTCTCAGCAAAAGAAACAATAATTGAGAAAAGAATCTACAGATTTTATACAAATCTTTACTACACATAATTCAGAAAAAAGCACTAATGTCTAGGGAATATAAAGAACTCAAAATTTACAACCAATAAAAAAAGGACTCAAAATTAACACAAACAACAACAAAAACCAATTAACAAATTGACTCACTAACTGAACAGACAACTTCACAGAAGAAATATAAGCCATCAACAAATATAAGAAAAAACATTCCAACTATCTAGCAATTAGGAAAATATAAATCAAAATTACTTAAAAATTTTATCTCATTTCAGTCAGAATGGCAATCATTAATAATACAGGCAACAATAAATGTTGGTGAGGTTGTGGGGGAAAAGGAACACTCACACATTGCTCATGAGATTGACTCCAAATTTGTGCAACCACCATGGAAAGCAGTATGAAGATGCCTTGAAAAACCAGAATGGAAAGATCATTTGACCCAGCTATTCCTCTCTTCAGACTATACCTAAAGGAATTAAAAACAGCATACTACAGGGAAACAGCTGCACCAATGTTTATAGCAGCACAATTCACAATAGATAAACAATAGAACCAACCTATGTTTCCTTCAACAGATGAATGGATAAATAAAATGTGAGATATATATATATATATATAAAATTTCCCCCACCAATGGAATCTTACTTAGCTTTAAAGATGAATGAAACTATGCCATTTGGTGGTAAAAGGATAGAGTTGAAGAATATCATGCTAAGTGAAATAAGCCCCAACCACCCCCCCACACACAAACACAAAGGACAACTGTCCCTATAAAAAGTGTATGCTAATTCACAATGGGGGTGGGAAAGAGTAGTTATTTAGATTAAGTAAAGAGGATTGCAGGGTGGGGAGGGAATATGGAGATAAAAATGATAGTAGAATGAAACAGACATTACATATAATACATAATATACATAGATGCTAAAGCACTCAAAAAGGTCAGGGGAGAGAATAGAAATTAAGTGGATTAGACAAAGTTGGATTGAAGAAAAGAATAGGGAAATAGGAATACAAATGACAGTAGAATGAATCAGACACAACTTTTCAATGTTTATATATAAATACACCACCAGGGAAGGTCCACACCATGTACACCTCAAGAATGGAATGCCAATTAAAATGAGTTTTACTCCATGTATAATATGTCAAAATTTGCTCTATTATCATGTATACCTAAAAAGAGTAATAAATTTTAAAAATGACAAGAAAAAATTTGTATACCGAAAAGTTTTGTCAGTTAAAAACTCTTCAATGAATGGTAATGTCATTAAGGTTAAATAAAAGTATAAAAGAATACTTTGAGCCCATACAAAACAACAATGGTAAATAGAGTTGCCCAAGTCAGTCTGTGAAACTAGCTATAATTACAAAATTTTTGGTTTACAACTCTTTTCTATTTGTTTTACAAAGCAGCACAAGAACAATACTTACAAGTTGAGCAGAGAGGAAACATTACATAGCAGTGTTATGAATACTATGAATAGTGCTGTGGGCACTCAAAGAAAGCATTCTCAATTTCCTCCCCCATGAAATAAAAAAATCATACAGTTGAAAGACACACTAGTTACTGATTACATAACACATATATGTGTTTGTGACATTCAGTATGTGGGCAGCTTCTCAACTTGGCATGTCAGATCCAATAGATAAGGAAGACACTCTCATCACACAAAACAGTGTTTCCTTGAGTAATACTATGAATTGAAGAGAGAAAGCAAAATGAAAGACACAGGCAACTGTATTGCCAGACTAGGAAAACCCCAACACTGAACCTATTTACTGGGGAGTCCCAAAGAGCTTTTCAGGGTCCTGACTTGGAAGTGCTGGGCAGAGCATCCTCTCCACAGGTGAGAGTCTGAACTCTTGTTGTAATTTGTATTTAAAGTGAGGCCAAATAAATACAAGTTAGAACAAAGAAAACTTCATTCTAACATCTTGCATGACCTAGTGATCCCATGAAGAACACTACGTCCTCCCAAAAACAGGTCAGATCCTAGAGGAGGGAGTGATAGCCTTGAGATGACTAAATAAATTGGGATTCCAATGAGTGAGCCACTGAGCCAGATGCATTAAGAAATCAGCATTCTTTATCTGTTTCATCAAGGATTGCAGACATCATTCAATCAATAAAAGGGAAGATCTTTAGTATTTTCTTTAGACCTCTAGGACTGAATCTTCCCTCCTGGCCTTATAAATAGTTTAAACTCTCATATGTAAAACGAAGCCAGTTTTCTGCATAAAATAATGTGGAGATAAGCATGAAACCTAGAGATTTACCCTTTGAAATAAAGAATGGTGTGAATATTATTCTCCTAGAACTTATCATTATATTTCAATATTTATTTTCCCAAATAAGTTAATGAAATGTTGGTGAGTGGTGTTGTGTTGACCCAAAAGGCTCACATATGCAGAGAATATTGTGTTTTTACTTTTTGAACAGGACTTGTAGATGAGAGTCTAAGGTTTATTTTAATCAAAATTGTGTTTCTCTCTGTGTGCTGTCATGGGCTCTTGGAGCTATAAGATCTGAGGAGGGACAAGGTTACTTTATAGTATCTTATAATTACTGGGTTGCAGAGGGTTCTGGGAGACCATGACACATGCTATCTATCGTATAATCCAATAAGTATAAGAAACATATTGTAAATTATTTAGTAGAACCAAAGGGTCTATAAAATGAAAATATATAATAAGATGTAAAATGTGGGGGCATAAATGCTCCTATAGTATGTCTTTTTCTTTTTACAGTCATCGTTTTACATGTTTCTAGTTACACTTCTGTACTGGGTATGCAAAACTAAAGAAGTGGTCCCAAATTATGATGTTTTCCTTCACTAGATGTGAGTATAGTCACCTCAGTGATAAAAGTCATAGAATTCATGAGGAATTGCATGGTTTCTTTAGTCCAAGAGTCAGGATGGGCCTATGGACCATGTGGATTTCCAAGGAAACATTAAGACTCTTTCCCCCTTCAGCAACCCTCCTTTATTTCCTGAATACACACCTTGGATCCTAGTCTCTTGGGTCTTTCTCCTCTCCTTGATTGGGAGCTTGTATAACTCTCTGGAGTTGTAGATCCCTTAGGGGAGTACTGCTAGTCTATAAGGTGAAATGTTAACCTCATGATGAAAACTTGGGATATCTGGGCATTATTTTAGTATCCCTAGGTTCTTCGTATAACTTTCTTAATTTTCCCAAAATTACATACAAGAGAGTATATAATTTACATAAATAATATTCTCCAAATAATACTTGATTAAACATATGAAATAATTAATGGAGACGTTATAGCATTATTTACACAATAGAATGTTTTACTATTGCATCGATCCATTAGCAAAGTGATTCGTGGAAGATGTGTGACCTAATAACATCATTAAATGCATGACAAGGTTTACATTAAGAAATCCACACTTTATTTAGTATCAAATTGCATCTGTAATGAAATACAAGTAAAAATGCTATGTAAAACGGGCATGGTGGACCATGCCGTTACCCTAGAGATGTGAGAAGCTTTGCAAGTTCAAAGTCAGGTTCCATAACTTAGTGAGGACCTATACAACTTAGCAAAACCTGTCTCTAAATATAAAAGAAAAAAATCTGAGGATGTGGTTTACTGATTAAGTGCCCCTAAGTTTAAAAGACTCTTAAAAATTTAAATTTTAAATTTCATATAAATCTTAAGAGACTTCTGAAATAATCAACTCTGAGTATTATTATTTCTCCAGTTGTGAAAAATGAGACTCTTTAGTAATTGTTGATTTATACGAAAATTATATTCTTTTAGGGATGCACAATTCTATACTTGTATTTTCTTATTTCTGCAATACCAGCTAAAAATGTTAAGAAAATTTTCAGCAAATGTCAAAAGCAATTACCCATTTTCTACATTTAAATGATTCTTTTTTCCACCTAGGTCCTCAATACTTCAAGGAATGGGCTATACATAAGAAACTTACTACAATCTTTATATTTGTCAAGATGTTTTTGTAAATATTTTGCTGTTATTTAAGGTACACACTTTGGACAAATGCTACTCCACATTTGGTACAGATATGAGGTCAGAAATTAAAAAATGTTGGAAATTTGAATACAGTCTTGGACACATTCTTTTGGTTTCCATATGCTATAAATCCTCCAGTGTTTTAAAAATGTTTGATCAATGGCCAAAAGCTTTGCAAAAATTTTTTCCCATGTTCTCTCACTCGTATGAATTCTGAGGTGCTGAGTAGGCTGTTAACAACTATTGGAGACTCTTTCACCTATTTTACATTTATATGATTTCTGTGCTATCATGTCTCTGGTGTGAAATAGTGTTGAACTACTGTGAAATAACTGTTGACTCATCCTCAAAGCCACTGATGCAATGTTTTCATTGTAAAACTTCTCTCCAGTATAAAATCTATAATGTTACTAAGATGTGATCTTCAATATTAAAAGCTTTGCCATTATTCACATTTATAAGACTTCTCTCTAGTATGGGTTCTCTGGTGTCGAGTAAGTGATGATTGTTGATTAAAATCTTTTCCACATTCTCTACATTTGTAGGGCTTCTCTCCAGTGTGGATTCTTAGGTGCTGAATAAGTGATGATTTTTGACTGAAATTCTTGCCACACATTTTACATTTGTAGGGCTGCTCTCCAGTATGAATCCTTTTGTGACAATTAAGCTGTGATGTGCTATTAAACGCTTTGGCACACTCTTTACATTTGTAGGGCTTCTCTCCAGTGTGGATTCGCTGGTGCTGAGTAAGTGATGATATTTGACTAAAACTCTTGCCACACACATTACAATTGTAGGGCTTCTCTCCAGTATGAATCCTGTTGTGGCGATGAAGATTTGAGTATATATTAAAACCCTTGCCACACACTTTACATTTGTAGGGCTTCTCTCCAGTGTGGATTCGCTGGTGCCGAGTAACTGATGATTTTTGACTGAAACTCTTGCCACACACTTTACATTTGTAGGGCTTCTCTCTAGTATGAATCCTGTTGTGGCTATCAAGATTTGAGTTAGTATTAAAACTCTTGCCACTCACTGTACATTTGTAGTGCCTCTCTCCAGTATGAATCATGTTGTGGAGATTAAGATTCGAGTTTATATTAAAACTCTTGCCACACACATTACATTTGTAGGGCTTGTCTCCAGTGTGGATTCGCTGGTGCTGAGTAACTGATGATTTTTGACTGAAACTCTTGCCACATACTTTACATTTGTAGGGCGTCTCTCCAGTATGAATCCTGTTGTGTTGATTAAGCTGTGAGTTTGTATTAAAACTTTTGTCACACACTTTACAAATGTAGGGCTTCTCTCCCGTATGAATGCTCTCGTAATTTTTAAGGCTTGGTTTTTGACTGAAACCTTTGCAAAATTGTTTACATATGTAGGGCATTACTCCAGTGTGTGTCCACTGGTGACAAATAAGATTGGAGCTTGTATTAGAAGTTTTGTCACATTCTTTGCATTTGCATGGCATATCTCCTGTACAAACACTGTGATGTTGAGTAATGTTCTTGAGTGCATTGCATTCTTCACATTGGTAGGTCTTCTCTGCAGATTAAATTTTTTGGTGTTCAGTAAGGGTGAAAAACACTTTAAGGCTTTCACACACTTTTTACATTTACAGGTCTCTCCTTCAGTATAAATCCTCTGTTACTTAACAAGTTATAACTTTTCACTAAAAGTTCTTTTACAGTCTTTAAATTTGTGGAATTTATCACTATCACTGCTGTGTTTAAAAAATATATCAAAGCATTTGCCTGCTGAATATCTTCTATACATATGGGGCTGTCTTTCCCTATAAATTTTCTTGTATCAAGCAAGCTTTGCACTGTGGTTAAGAGCCCTTTCACATATTTTACACTTGCAGGTTTTGTCTTGCCTAAGAATATTTTAATGAATAATAGTTTTTGATCACTAAAGCAAGACTTTCCTACATGGTCATCTTGGTAAATTTTTTTTAGAAAAGGATTAGGATTTCTCTATATTCATAAATTTTATCACCAAGGAAAATACACTGGTCATTACTCAGGGTAGAGACATGGCTTATTGTGTTACTTATAGCATTATCTATATAGTGCACTTTCCAGAAATCTGTATCAGAATTGTCATTAAGCTATAGTGGGGAAGTAGAAACTTTTCTACAATTTTTAATATTGTCCATTTGGGCACAAGCAGAAATTAATCTTTTGTTTCAGAAAAATTGATATTTTATAAAGAAACTCCCAAAAGAATCACTTTTAGAAATATCTTTTCTGTGCAAATATTTGACTGGAATTTTAAATTAGTGCTACTTTTATACTTGGCCAAGTTGAAAACTGATGCAAGAATAGATTTCAAATTTTCCACATTGTCTTTCAGTTCAAAAATGGCTGTGGATTTATTCTTAAAGACATATAAAACTCCTCAAAATAATTGGAATACATTGAAATTTTTTCAGATATTAATTTTCTCTGGTGTCTTTTGACCAAAATTTTTTATCATAAATAGGGACTACTGATTGATTTTGTCTATTATAATACAATTTTTGAACTTTACTCTCACCTATATTTTCCCATTGTTTTTTTGGTTGTAAATAGTCAAAGTCGCACTTTCCATATCTTCCCCCTCTCTCATTTATTCCCTGCTCTGGGAAAATTTGTCGATGATGATGAGAAGTCATGGCTGTAATAAATAAAAATAACAAACATGTTTATTTACTGAACTGGGCTGAGTGTATTTTGTAGACCTAAGAAATTACAGCAAAAAATAACATCAGCAGAGGAGTGGATTATTAAATCCAAGTCTGTCATTACTCTAGTAATATATATATCAAATAAAAATACACACAGAAAATTACTTTGAAAATTTTCCTAATCATCTTTATGTTCACAGTATTCAAGATGAGTACATTACAATGAAGAGTAATATAGTAGAGAAAAATCCATTGTGTTACACAAAGAGTTTCCTCCTTCAGAATATATTTTCAAAATCTACCAACTTTCTTCTGTTTCATTAAAATATAAAAATATGAAATGTGAATATTTGAAGACTGTTCAAAAAGGGGTCCCTGCTTACCAACAGAAAAAAACATGGCTAAATCAACTGTAAGCAAAGTTATGAATCACTCAAAAGAAATAGTCAATTATCATTTAAAAGAAGTTTACTGAACTAAACCAACACACAAAAAACAGAATAAAAATTAGTCAAGAATTGTTAATAATAATAAGCAGAAAATGTATGTTGAAAGACTTTCTTTAGAAAAGGTCTGAAAGAGTCAGGGGTGGTTGTACATAGCAACATAGGAGGTTGAGCTAGAGCATCAAAATTTGAAGGCCAGACAAAGTAAAAAATGCAAAATGCTAAATCGCCCTTAAGTTCTCTTTCCAGTACAAATAAACACACCTCAGAAAATAGGAAAAATGAAACATTCAAGCAGCTCAGTTTTCTACAAGTTGTAAAGATTAAAGTAGGTTGTAAATCCATGTTTAAAAACTCAGGATACTGAGAGCATCCAAGAGAAAAAGAAGGGTCACCTAGAAATGTGTAACTATATAATTGTGAAATCCTTAGTCCAATCTTCACAACACAGGAAGGAATTCAAGTCTATCTATATTCAAGGGATGAAAGAATAAAATTATCAACCAAGAAATTATATTCACAGCTACTACCTTTCAAAAGAGAAGGAAAATGAAGACTTTAAACATGTAAAAATATACACACTATTCATCAACACTGGATCTGTTCTCCAAAAAGTACTAAAGGTAATCTTTCATAATAAAATGTAAGTGCACAGCATCATAAGTCATATAAAATTTTAAAGATTTCTTGGCAAAAATAATACTATTTTATTGTAATGACAGGTCTCCAAACATGTAATTTTGCAATAAAATTTGAAAGAAAAAAGCATACCAACAATACTGTTAGTAGGCATATATAACTGTAACAAAAATATGATTTTAAAAGGACACATAAATATATTCAGTTTTTTAATAAAGTGAAGTCAAGTTGATACTCATACAGTATGAGTAGGAGATTCTCCATTTTTAGACTTTTTTGTTGGCAAATGCAAGATTACAGAATTCTGATTAAAACAAAACTTAGATATCTGAATTCACTCTAAATATTGCAATTGTAGATAGTCTACAGGATACTCTAAATCTAAGAACACACACATACTGAAAGCAAAGAGATATAATAATAACAAATACAAAAGTAGTTGAACAAAACTTTGGCTGTCTAAATTATAGTACACAAAACATAATTTAAGATAGTTATAGGACATAGAAGACGTTTTAAATTAAAAATAACTTTGAAAAGACGCAAAAGAGAGAAAAGGACCCTATTCCTAGGTTCTGAATTAAGAGTAAATACATTCACTACGTACTTCATACTTCCCAAACACACAACGAAAACACTGAGAGGGTTGAATAAAAACAAAGAATCACTGTCATGCTAAGAGACATTAATCCCCACTTACTGAAAAGGGAAATACAGTGAAGCAAAATGGTAATTGCAAAGCATAAGACTTTGAAAATATTTTGAAACTACTATAGACTTATAGAATCCCTGTTCTTTATCACAACTGGGATATTATGCTGGTTAGATCAATTTTATATATTAAAACAAAGGTTAATATAAATTTAAGTGATAGTCATTTTGTAACGAACATGGAATAAATATTTGAAGTCAAAAGTGGTAGGGATTTTCAAAAATCCCTAAATTTGTGTCAGTTGATTGAACACTCTTGGGCATGCTGTTGTTCAAAATTGAAAGATTAAATTTAAAGATGTTTATAGTATTTAAAGTTAACAAGAGGCTCCATGTAGTATTCGTTAACATCCTATTGTTATAAAAATTTTTGCAGACAAATCCATCCTTTAAATTGTATAAATATCCCCCAAAATACAAATAAGACTATTTCCCTGCTAAAATAATATATTAAAAGTTACAGCATTCAATTGTAAATGCAAACATGGAGTCAGGTAAACGGAGTTCTTAGTGAGTGTGGCAAAAAGCCCTCAAATCAATAGCAAATTAAAAACATTGCACACTAGTGTAGTTAGATTGTTATTAAACAGAGCCATCATGGGGAACACAAACCAAATATCCCTTGAAAAGAATGATGAGCCATATTGGAATATAGAAACTATAGAACTTTGAAGTCAAAGAATTTATTCTAATTATATATTTTACAAAATGTATGTATACTAGGTTAACTGATATGTAACAGAAAAAATACTGCAGAATTCTAGAACGTGAAAACATCTGTAAACTAAAGAAGCAGCTTTCTGAACAAAAGAGAATAGTTTTGTGATGAGATGACAGAAATGAGCCATTGCTTTCTAAGCATTCTTTTTTTTTTTTTTTTGAGATTTAAACTTTTTAGAGATCTATTGCATGAAAAATTGAATTAATGTTACTGAAATGTATATTTAAAATTTTGGAGACAGTAAGTTGTATTTTGTGGTTTTGATTACAATGCAAATTAATAGATAAAGAGAATTGCAACATTTCTCAAAGCTATATTTAAAATAATGTGATCTTTATCCTATAAATAAGAACAAGCTCATCCATATACAAATGATGGGCATGCATGTAATCTCAGCTACTAGGAAGTCTGAGGCAAGTGAATTGCAAATTCAAAAAATCCTGAATAACTTAGTGAGAACCTCTCTCCAAATATGAGGTAAAAAAAGCTTGGGGTGTAGTTCCGCATGAGAGTATCACTGCCATCAATCCCCATTACACTTATACATAGAAAACTTCAATTTCTATGTACACGGGCAGAATCAAAAGCCAATCAAGATAAAATACAAAAGTCATGGACAAAAGAGGCTTAATATTTATACAAGCAAAAGCACATATAATATTATTGGCAATACAAATATGAATCATACATATCTTAGTTTGTAAAGCAATTAACTGATATGAGAAAACCCAGTCCTTAAGAGAGAACATACTGTATACAATTAAAAAAGGAAAAAAAAACAATAAAATTGTAAATATCTACCAATGTATTATTTTACAAATCCTCTAACTCATATAAAACTTACACCATCTCTCGAAACAGCAAACTTTGTTCAACTTGACATTCATTCCATGGCAGATAATTTCACAGAAAATCCATTACACATATCATAAAAAACCCTAATAAAGAATTTTTAGTGAAAAAATGTACAAATAAGATTAGAGAAACTGACTTATGATAATAAGGTATTACAATGGGTGGACCTAGAGGTCTCCAGAAATGTGCAAAACTTTCCTGCAAATAATTGAAGAAGGGCTGGAGTTGTAGAGTAGTGTTAGAGAGCTTTCCTAGCATGAGTGAGGCCCTGGGTTCAATTCTCAGAACCATATATAGATAAATAAAAAATTCATTAACAACTAAAAATATTTTTAAAATTATGGAAGAGCTGTCAGATAATATTGACACTCACAAGGCAAGGGGAGTGTTTTGTTGTTAATTTGAATGTATGGAGACATTACTGAAGAAAAAGCAGGATACTACATAATTTTAAAGCACAAAACACAGGACAAGTTTTTCTGATAACAAGAGAAAGAATTCAAAGCTTCTCGAAAATATTTTCTGCTGGATAATGTCTCAATGAACCTTTTTGAATATAGGCTGCCTCCCCTACCTCAACTATGTCCTCTGCTATATGCGGGCCACAGGATTTGACATCATTGCATTCCTCTAAGTCAACCATATTTCAAATGAAAAATATATATCTTGCCACCAAAAGAAAACATTAATGGTGAAAATAAACATCATTAACATTTTCTTGTCAGCACCAAGAACTACCCCATCTTCTTTATTGAAAGCATAAATCTGCAACACATTCTTGTGGAGAAGTTCCCAAAAGATATACTTCAAGGGAAGAAAACTAAATAATGATAATTAGGAATTTTGAAGGAAAGTTATGCTCACCCACAAAGACTAGGTTGCTGTAGTTCTCCAACATCACTTCTCTATATAAATTCTGCTGAGCAGAATCCAGGAATTTCCATTCCTCCTCAGAGAAATCAATAGCGACATCCCCAAATGTCAATGGCTCCTGAAATAAAAATTGTTAGATAAATAGAACATGGACCAAACCATTATTCAGTTTTTAATATGAATTAAGAGTTAGTAGAACTGACTGTCATGTAGGAGAGTGAATTTAATTATGTAATAAGATACTTTGCATTATCTAATTCAGAGGAAAATACATGAGTCCAAAAAAAGTATATATATTTCATACCAGAGTGAAGTAAAGGATATATACCATAATCCAAGCAATGAATAAAAGCCCAACTTTTTACTTTTCTGCCATCAGTGAATGTGAAATTTGGCAGAAATTCCAGATGCAGATCAGACTTTTCAGAGATATTCTCATAAGGTGATTGTGCACAAGGGAGACAAAAAGACTGGTAAAAAAGCTTTTGAAAACACTGTGGTTCCTATTCTCCCTGCTTTCTATCCATGAGATAGATTGAGATCCCCAATTCAATTAGTTTCAAGTATCATCCATGACACATTCCCAATGTGTAAAATATTTATAAAATATTAATGTTTGGAGACAGGTAAAGTGACACTTCCACCTCGTTAAAAGACTAACTTGTAATATTTCAAGTTCTATAAGCAGTTCAACGAGTGAATCAATTTGGTACAATGGAATGAACAATGGGTTACAGAAGACTTCAAAGAGGAGATTAAAAAATTCTTAGAGGTAAACAAGTTCATAGACACAACATATCAAAATCTCTTGGACACTATGAAAGCAGTAGTAGGAGAAAACTTCGTTGCATGGAGTTCATTCTTTAAAGAAGAAAAAGTCAATAATTAATCTCATACTTCATCTCAATGCCCTAGAAAAACAAATCAACAGCAAAAGCAGTAGAAGGCAAGAAATAATTGAAATTAGAACTGAAATTGAATTAAAAGAAACATTTAAACCTTGACAAAAAGTTGGTCCTCTGACAGACCCTATGCTAATGAAGTCAAAGAGAGAGAAAATTCAAATTACCAGCATACATGATGAAAAAGGCAATATCCCAACAGACACTACAGAAATAGAGAGGATATTTAGACATTATCTTGAAAATGTATACCCCAATAACATAGAAGACATACAAAGCATCTACAAATTTCTTAAGTCATATGATATGCCAGATTAAATCAGGAAGACATACAAAATTTAAAAAAACCAATATTAAATGATGAAATACAAGATGCCATCAGAAGCTTATCAACCAAGAAAAGCCCAGGCCCAGATGTATACACTGCCGAGTTAAACAAGACCTTTAAAGAAGAAATTCAAAACACCAATATTCTTCAATTTATTTCAGAAAATACAGAAAGAAGCAGCACTTCCAAACTCATTCAATGAGGCCAATATCACCCTAATCCCCAAACCAGGCAGGGACAAATAAAAGAAAGAAAACTTCAGGCCAATGTCTCTAATGAACATAGATGCAAAAATTCTGAATAAAATTCTGCCAAATTAAACACAAAAACATATTAAAAAGCTCGTGCACCAAGATCAAGTGGGGTTTGTGGGGGAATATAGGGTTGGTTCAACATATAGAAATCAATAAAGGTAATTCATCACATCAATAGACTTAAAAATAAGAATCATATGATCATCTCAAGAGACACAGAAAAACCATTTGACAAAACTCAGCACCCTTTCATGTTCGAAAAATTAGAAAAACTAGAGATAACAGGAACATACCTCAACATCATACTGGCTCTCTACATTAAGCCTAAGGCCAACATCATTCTAAAGGGAGAAAAACTAAAGGCATTCCCTCTAAAAACTGGACCAAGACAGGGGTGCGCTCTCTCACCATTTCTATTCAAAATATTTCTTGAAACACTGGCCAGAGCAATTAGACAGATGAAAGAAATTAAATGAATAACTACAGGTAAAGAACTTAAATTAGCACTATTTTCTGAAAATATGATTCTATAACTAGAAGACCATAAAAGCACCACCAGAAAACTTCTAGAACTAAAAATGAATTCAGCAAAGCAACAGAATATAAAATTAACACATATTTTTAAAAAGGCCTTTTTGTATCTCAGTGTCACAGCCTCAAGAAGGAAATAAGAAAATCTATCCCATTTACAGTAACTTCAAAAAAAGAAAACATAAGATACTTGGGAATCAACTTAATGAAAGAGGTGAAAGATCTATACAAGGAAACCTACAGAACCCTAAATAAAGAAATCAAAGAAGACCTTAGAAGATGGAAAGATCTACCTTACTCTTGCATAGGCAGAATTAATATTATCAAAACGAGCATACAACCTAAAGCACTGTACAGATTTAATGCAATTCTGATCAAAATCCCAATGACATTTCTCATAGAAATAGAAAAAGCAATCATGAAATTCATCTCGAAAAATAAGAATCCCAGAATAGCTAAAGCAATTATAAGCAGGAAGAGCAAAGAAGGTGGTATCACTATACCAGACCTTAAACTATACTACAGAGTAAGAGTAACAAAAACAGCATAGTATTGGCAGTAAAACAAGCTACTAGACCAATGGTACAGAATAGAGGAAACACAGACTAACTCACAATATTACAATTATCTTACATTAGACAATGTTGCCAAGAACATGCATTGGAGAAAAGATTTCCTCTTCAACAAACGGTGCTGGGAAAACTGGAAATCCATTTTCAAAAAAATGAAATTAATACCCTATCTCTCACCATGCAAAAAACTCAACTCAAATTGGATCAACGACCTAGGATTTAAACCGGAGACTCTGCATCTAATAAAAGAAGAAGTAGGCCATAATCTTCATCACATGGGGCTAGGCCACCCAAACTTTCTTAATAAGATGCCTATAGCACAAAAATTATAAACAAGAATCAACAAATGGGATGGATTCAAACTAAAAATTTTCTTCTCAGAAAATAAAATCTGAGGTGAACAGAGAGCCTACATCCTGGGAGTAGATTTTTAACCCTCACACATCAGATAGAGAACTAATATCTAGTATATAAAGAACTAAAAATGCTAAGCAAGAAGAAACCCAATAATCCAATCAACAAATTGGCCAAGGACCTGACACTTCTCAGAAAAGGATGTAGAATCAATCAACAAATATTTTTTTAAAAAGTTCATCATCTCTTGCAATTAGAGAAATGCAAATCAAAACCACTCTAAGATATCATCTCACTCCAGTCATAAAGACAAACAACAAGTGTTGGCAAGTATTTGGGGGAAAAGTCACACTAATACACTGCTAGTGGGACTGCAAATTGGTGCAAACAACATGGAAAACTGTATAGAGATTTCTTTGAAATTTGGGATTGAAAACATCATTTGACCCCACTATTACTCTTCTCAGACTATTCTCAAAGGACTTGAAAACAGCATACTATAGGGTCATAGCCATGTCAATGTTTATAGCAGCACAATGCAGAATAGCAAACTGTTGAGAAAACCCAGATGCCCTTCAGTGGATGACTGGATAAAAATATGGGGCATATATACACAATGCAATTTTACTCAGCAATAATAAAATCATGGCAATTGGAGGTAAATGGATGGTATTAAAGAGTGAAGTGAGGAATACCCAAAAAATAAATGTTGAATGGTTTCTCTGCTTTAAGAAGGCTGACTATAGTGGGGTAGGGAGGGGGAGCTTAGGAGGAATAGATGAATTCTACATAGGGCAGACGGGTGGCAGGGGAGGGGATGAGGCAGGGAATTAGCAGTGATTGTGGAATGTGATGACAACATTATCTAAAGTACATGTATGAAGGCCCAATTTGGTGCCAACATACCTTATATACAACCAGAGATATGAAAAATTGTGATATATATGGGTATTAAGAGTTGTATTGCAGAAAAAAAATGAGTACATATATAATGGCATTAATTAGCATGAATATACTTTCTATACAGAGATACAAAAATTGTGCTCTATGTATGTAATAAGAATGTAATGCATTCCACTATTGTTGTGTATTTAATAAATAAATTTTTAATAAGAAAGGTATTGAAACCCATTGGGGACACTATAAGCCTACATGGCTATATATTTTTAAAACACAGGGATGGAAAGGAAGATGCATGAAAAACCTGAGAAACCAAGAAAGAATGTGCCTCAAAAAAAGATGCTACATTATTAGAATCCATGGTCAGAATAGCAGGATAAATGGTAGAAGGTACATAATTTTCTGTGAATTAAAGGATGATATGAGAGCAAATACAGGCAGCAAAGGATCATTTTGAAAAAGAGTTACATAAGTAAATACAGAAAGCAAAAGATTCCTTCAATAAGGAGATAGAGATTTTGAAAAAAAACCAACAAAACAAAGATCCTTGAAATGAAAGAAACAGTAAACCAAATTAAGAACTCAATATGAAGCATCTCCAACAGAATAAATCACATGGAAGAAAGAACCTCTGACATTGAAGGCAAAATATATAATCTTGAAAAAATAAAGTTGACCCCAGTGAAGATGGTAAGAAACCATGAGCAGAAGATTCAAGAATTGTGAAATAATATGAAAAGGCCAAATTTCACAACTATTGGGATAGACGAAGGCATAGAGGTCTAATCTACAGAAATGGACAATCTATTCAATGAAATAATACCAGAAAAAATTTCCAAACATGTAGAGTGAATTGAAAAATCAAATACAAGGATCATATAGGACACCAAATGAAAAAGATCACTACAGGTTTACACCAACACACATAATAATGAAAACACCTAGCATGCAGGAGGAGCAGAGCATTTCAAAAGCCACAAGAGAAAGGAATCAAATTACATATTGGGAAAACCAATCAGGATCTCTGATTTCTGAACTGAGACCCTGCAATCTACAAGATCCTGCAACAGTATAAACCAAGCTCTAAAAGAAATGGATGCCAACCAAGAAGCATACCCAGCAAAATTAAATTTTGATTAGCAATCGGATTTCAATTCACATTTTATTTTATGACAAAATAAAAACCTTCCATCATACACAAATTTAAATAAATTTACAACCAGAAACCTGCACTACAGAACATCCTTAGCAAAATATTCCATGAGGAGGAAATGAACAACAATAAAAAATCAGAAAAGGGTAGTATAACTCTAAAGGAAAAACCTATCAAAGAGAAACTGACTTAGTTAGATACCAAAAATAAACAAAAATAACTGAGAATACATATGTTGTCTCAATAATAACCCTGAAAGTTTAGTTCCAACTTAGCAATAAAAAGACAGGCAGATTGGATTAAAAAGACAAACAATATGCTGCCTCCAAGAGACTCATCTCATAGGAAAAGACACCCAGAGACTAAATGTGACAGGTTGGAAAAAAATATATTGCTCAGGCTGGGGCTGGGGCTCAGTGGTAGAGCACTAGCCTAGCACATGTGAGGTCCTGTATTTGATCCTCAGCACCAAATAAAACTAAATAATAAAGGTATTGTGTCCATTTACAAAAAATAAATATTAAAACACATACCACTCACATGAAATGTGGAGGCTAGCAGGGGTTTCCATTCTTATATAAAATAATGTTGACTTCAAGTGAAAGTTAATCAAAAGGAATAAAGAAGGACACTACATACTGCTTAAAGGAACTATACACCAACAAGACAGAACAATTATAAACATATACACCTTCAAATAAATAGAGAATCTATGTTCAAACAGACTCTTCTAAAGTTTAAGGGCCAAGTAGACCACAAGACAATAATTCTGGGTGACTTTAACACACCTGTTTTACCACTGGATTGATCGTCCAAACAATACCCAGACAGAAAGTATAGAACTCAATAAAACAATCAATAACTTAGATTTAACTGGCATACATAGACTATTTCATCCTTCAACAGGTGAAGACACTTTCCTCTCAGCAGCAAATGGATCTTTCTCTAAAATAGACCATATGTCATGCCAAAAAGGAACTCTAAGCAATACAGAAAAGAAAGGATACTACCCTGCATTCTATCAGATCATAATGGAATGAAATTAGAAAACAATGATAAAAATAGAAGCTACTCCAACACCTGGAGACTAAATAATATGCTAGTGAAGGAACAATTTGTTGCAGAAAACATCAAAGAGGAGATTTAAAAATTCTTAGAGGTGAATGAGGACACAGATACAACATATAAAAATCTCTGGGACACTATGAAGGCATTACTAACAGGAAAGTTCATTGCATGGAGTTTATTCCTTAAAAAAATAAAAAGTCAAATAAATGACCTAAAATTATATCTCAAAGCCCTAGGAAAAACAATTAATCAACTCCAAAAGAAGTAAAGGACAGAAAAGAATTAAAATCAGAGCTGAGATCAATGAAATTGGAACAAAAGAAGCAAACAAAAATTGACAAAGTTACTGGGAATGGTACCAACATTTGATTCAGCTATCCCACTCCCCAGTCTACACCTAAAGGACTTAAAATCAGCATAGTAGAGAGACACAGTCACAGTGTTTTTAGCAGCACAATTCACAAGAGTTAAACTGTGGAGCCAACATAGATGCCCTTTAGTGGATGAATGGATAAAGAAAACATTGCATTTGTACACAATGGAATATTACTCAGCAATAAAAGAAAATGAAATCATGGCATTTGCAGGTAAATGGATGGCATTGGAGAAGATAATGCTAAGTTAGCCAAACCCAAATAACAAATGCTGAATGTTTTCTCTAATATAAGGAGGGTGATTCATAGCAGGATAAGGAGGGGAAGCATGGGAAAAATAGATGAATTTTATTTTGGGCAGAGTGGTGGGAGGAATAGCGAGGGGAAAGGGATTAGTCAGAATGGTGGAATATAATAGACATCATTATCCAAAGTACACGTATGAACACATGAATTGATTTCAACCTACTTTATATACAGATATATGAAAATTGTGCTGTGTATGTGTAATAAGAATTGTAATATATTGTGCTGCCATATATTTTAAATTTTTTTAAAATTTTCAAAATGAAAAGTTGGCTCTTTGAAAAACAAATACATTTGATAAAACCTTATCCATGATATAGAGCAGGAGAGAAATACTCTAATTACTAAAATCCATGATGAAAAAGGAAATATCACCATGAACATTAGAGACATAGAGACGATAATTAGAAATTATTTTGAAAATTTGTACTGCAATAAAACAGAAAATATTGAAGTCATCAACAAATGTCTAGAATCATGTGACTTACACAAACTGAGTAAGTTAAACAGATTATTTTCAAGCAATGAAATAGAAGACATCATCAAAAGCCTACCAACAAAAAAAAAAAAAATAAATAAAGCCCAGGACTCAATAGATACAAGACCTTCAAAGAAGAACTAACACCAAAACTCCTCAAATTATTCCGTGAAATTTAAAAAGAGGGAGCACTTCTAAACTCACTCTATAAGGCCAATATCTCCTTGATTATAAAATCAGACAAACACAGAAAAGAAAGTATACTTCAGACCAATACCTCTAAAAAGCAGAAGCAAAAATTCTGAATAAAATTCTGGCAAATCAAATACAAAAAACATATCAAAAAGATGGTTCATCATGATCAAGTGGGATTCATCCCAGGGATGCAAGGTTGGTTCAACATACAGATATCAATAAATGTAATTCATCACATCAGTAGATTTAAAGATAATAAACTTATGATCATCTCAACAAATGCAGAAAAAATATTTGACAAAACACAGCACTTCTTCATGTTCAAAACAGTATAAAATCTAGGGATAACAGGAACTTATGTCAACATTTAAAAGGCTATTTATGCCATGCCTCAGGCCAACATCATTCTAAATGGAGAAAAACTGAAGGCATTCCCTCTAACATCAGAAACAAGACAGGGATTCCCTCTCTCACCCCTTCTATTCAATATAGTTCTTGAAACACTTGACAGAGCAATTAGACAGATGAAAGAAATTAAAGAATAAATATAGGAAAAGATGAACCTAACCTAGTAGTATTTGCTGATGATATGATTCTGTACCTAGATGACTCAAAAACTCCACTAGAAAACTTCTAGAACTATAATTCAGCAAAGTAGCAGGATATAAAATCAACAACCGTAAATCAAAGGCATTTCTGTATATCAGTGACAAATCCTCTGAGAGAGAAATGAGCAAAACTACCCCATTCACATAATCCTCAATAAAAAACAATACTTGGGAATCAGCAAGAGGTGAAGGATCTATACAATGAAAACTATGAAACACTAAAGATAAATCAAAGACCTTAGAAGATGGAAAGATTTAACTTGATCTTGAATAGGCAGAATTAATATTATCAAAATGGTCCTACTACCAAAAGCACTCTACAGATTTAATGCAATTCTGATCAAAATCCCAATGGCATTCCTCTTAGAAATAGAAAAGCAATTGTGAAATTTATCTGGAAAAATAAGAGACTCAGAAGAGCTAAAGCAATCCTTAGCAGGAAAAGGGAGGAAGGTAGCATTGCTATACCAGACCTTAAACTATACTACAGAGCCACAGTAATAAGAACAGCATGGTACTGGCATCAAAACAGGCTGGTAGACCAATAGCCCAGAGTACAGGACACACAGACCAACCCACAAAACCACAATTATCTTATATTAGACAAAGGTGCTAAAAATATGCACTGGAAAAAAGATAGCATCTTCAACAAATGGTTCTGGGAAAACTGGAAATCCATATGCAGCAAAATAAAATTGAATCCCTCTCTCTCACTATGCATAAAAGTTAACTCAAAATGGATCAAGGATCTAGGAATTAAACCAGAGACTCTCCAAATAGAAGATAAAGTAGGCCTTATCTCCATAATGTGGGATTAGGCTACAACTTCCTTAATAACACTCCTATAGCACAGGAATTAAAAGCAAGAATCAACACATGTGATGGATTGAAACTAAAGATTTTTATCAAAAAAAAACCCCAATAGAATAGAGAGCCTACACTCTGAGAGCAATTTTTACCCCACATTCATCAGATAGAGCACTAATTTCTAGGGTATATAAAGAACTCAAACGTCTTAACACCTAAAAATAATCCAATCAATAAATGGGCCAAGAAGCTGAAAAAACACTTCTGAGAAGAGGATATACAATCAATCAACAATTATATAAAAAATGTTCATCATCTCTAGCAATCAGAGAAATTCAAATTAAAACCACTCTAAGATACCATCTCATTCCAGTCAGAAGGGCAGATATTAGGAAGACAAACAAGAGTAAGTGTTCGCGAAGATGTGAGGGAAAGGTACACTCATGCATTGCTGGTGGGACTGCAAACTGGTGCAGCCAATTTTGAAATGAGTATGGAGATTCCTTGGAAATCTGAGAATGGAACCACCATTTGACTCAACTATTTCTCTTCTCAGACTATACCAAGAAACAAAAAGAGCACACTACAGAGAAACAGCCAGGTCAATGTTTATAGCAGCACAATTCACAATATCTAAACTATGGAGTCAACATAGATGCCCTTCAGTGGATGACTGGATAAAATAAAATGTGGCTTATATATACAATGGAATATTACTCATCATTAAAAAAGAACAAAATCACGGCACTTGCATGTAAATGGATGGAGTTGGAGAAGATAATGCTAAGTGAAGTCAGCCAATCTCCTCCCAAAAAATGCCAAATATTTTCTCTGATATAAGGAGGCTGAATCATAGTGGGTTAGGGAAGGGGAGCATGGGAGGAATAGATAAATTCTAAATAGGGCAGAGGGGTGGATGGGAAAGGGAAGACACAGGAGATTAGCAAGGATGATGGAATGTGATGGACATCTTTATACAAAGTTCATGAAAATTTGAAACATGAAAAATTGTGCTCTATGTGAAATAATGATTGTAATGCATTCCACTGTTGTAATGTATTTAAAAAATAATAAAACCCATAAAAAATCATGATCTAAAAAACCTCTAGAAAAAAAGAAAGAAAGAGGAAAAAAAGAAAGAAAGAAAGAAAGAAAGAAACTGACTGAGATACAATGCATTTGGTGCTACATACCTGATATATCCAGTGGTCTGGAGGCTGAGGCAGGGGGATCACAATTGTGAAGCTTACCATAGCAACTGAGTGAAACCCTGGCTAAATTTAAAAATAAATAGGCAGTAGTAATTTTAAAAAATTAAGAAAAGATAAAAATTCTTAAATAAAAATTTTAAAAAGACTGAGGATAGTGTTCAGTAACAGGGCACCCTGGTTCCAATCCCCAGTTTCACAAAAGGAAAAAAAGAATGAAAAAAAGTCCTTTTCAAAGTTACCGAAAAAATATTTTTAAATTTATACATTGTATATATGAAAACAAAAATTTTATTTCTTAAATGACTCTATTAAAGAGAACAAGGAGAAGTGACAGACGAAAGAAACGAATTGCCTCACCCTTAAACAAACTCTTCTAAGAAAGAAGAACATAGACTACAAGAGAAACGCAGGCAAGAGCCGTGAACAGCCCCTTCAAATAGCAGGTATCTAAATGTCCCTTCATCACAAAACAATCAACGTCTATAGAAAGGAGGGACTATACCATAAATTCACAATGAACACAAATTGATATAGTGTTGAAGAACATGTGGGTTATCATGAAGGTTCACAGAAAAAGATGTGGACCCTATAGCACCTGTTCATGTGGGGACACAGCACGCTCCTCCAGAGCCGAGACCCGGGGTCTGGTGAAAGAGGATGTCCATTTGGGAATAGATAAATACTAAACTATAGAAAATAACCATTTTTGGCAATCAGCCACATTTCGTTTGCCACATTGCATACAGTTTGACCAATACTATGAACACCATGTCAGTTTTATATAGCTGTCACATAAATGTCACATTTCACATATAAGCATACTTAAATAGTTCATCTGAAGAATTTGAAAAAATACAAATACAGATCAGCACATAAAAGACTGAATTACACACCCTGGGTATAGATGATAGGACTCCTCATTATAAAGAGGACAGCTTCCTTCAGGTTCATCTATGACAACACCCATCAAAATTTCACCATGGTTACTTTTCATTGAAGACGGGACCAAAGCAAACAGTTTGAAAATTCTCCTGGAAGGTTGAATCAATATGAAATGAGCCAAGAATTCGGAACTCTAAGAGCAAAAGCAGAAGCTATCATTACCAGGCACTAATGCATATTATAAAATTATCATATTGCAGTAATTTGAGGACCAAAAAAATCACAAAGCAGAAATTTCATAGATGACTCCATATGTATGTAAATGTCATTATGAAGTGCATTGAAAAGGCCTAGATAAATGCCACCATCTCTAGCAGAGGATTTGATGTGAATGAACAGGACAACCAAACGTGAAGGGAGGTGTGGGAACTGGAGGCGCAGAGCACTGGTAGCGCTTGGGTGCAGGACGAGTGTGGTACTGGATTACACTCCATCACCCCAAAGAAGCACATATTGAGTAGGATTATGTTTCAAAATTATACCAGAATAGGAGGCTCCTAAATTCCCTTCACACATGGATACACAAAATAAACACCTACTTCTGTTTTGAGTCCCTTTTAAATAAAGTTATAATGGACTGAGAGACCTATGCATTGGACCACTCAGAAAATATCTACCATCAGAAGGGCAGGAAAAGTTGGGGGACACTTGGGAATTAGTCCTGCCTTGAGCAATGTGCCACATAATTGGTACAGAATACCCCAATCCAGTGTCACCCAGAGTAGAGAAAAACTGATTGGTGTCACAAATGGAGCACATGGGACACGAAATGACTTGTAGCTGGAAAAATAATTTGTCTGGTGCTCATAGAAGAAAGAGGTGAATATACACAAGTATCAGGGTGAGAGAAAGGGGGAGATTTTCAATGGCTGTGGAGGGTCACGAGCTTTATCCATGGGACAATGGCAGAAGAAGAGTAAGATCAAGAGTCCCAGTTTTTCCCTACAAGGAATTTGCAGCGTGATCTGCAACCTGTGGTTGCTAACAGTTGAGGTCCTCCCCAGCCAGTCCCTAAGGGTAGACAGGACAAATGCAGTCCACCCAGCAGCCCTTCCTGAGCCCTCTTCCTCCTACCCCAGTAATAACTCCAGGTCTAACCAGTTCTTTCTGGAAGAAGGTTCTCCAGGCACTCAGGGTCCCAATATTTTTTCCTTTCCATGGACTCCATCCTAATGCACCAAGCTTTGGGAGCAGTGGTAACTGTGCATGTGCATATCTCCGAAAGGAGGGGCTTCACATTAGTGTGCAAACACTTCCCTGGACTATGATCCCCCCTCCTAGGAGGAAAGCAAAAGCTGTCAAAGGCACAGCTCCCTGTTTCTTTCTAGAACAGGTTCACACCACCTTCCTGCAGTGAGCACAGGCAGCCTGGGTTCTAACCAATTGCATTAGGAATTCAGCCCCCAGCCAAGTAGGACAGCTTCTCAGTCTAAGTGCAGCTGTGGGAAAGGCTCCTATCAAACAGTCAAAGAAACTAGTCCTCCAATGACATGGATATGGAGAAAGAGACCTGCTCACATGGGGCGAGAATATACGCTCAGTGCAGCCATTTTTGAAAACAGCATGGAGTTCTTTAAAAGCTAACAGAGTAACAACAACTCTGGATGCATTCCCAGAGGAACTTGAACCAGTGTGTTCATAAAAGCTGCATTCCCATTGCTGTTCCAGGGTCCACAGGAGCCAGGACGAGGGAACTTCTGAAGTGGCTCTGGCTAAGGAGACTCCTCCCAGCCACAGGGCCATCACCTACTCCCATGAGAAACTACTATCCCTAAATGCACCTGCTCATAGGTCAACAGGTGGATGATATGCACCAGATGCTCAGGAGACCTCAGATGAGCCAGGTGTGGGATCCTCGAGTCAGGCAGAGCCAAAACACGACCAGAAAAATATCACAGAGGGCATGAGACCCCTATGACATGCAGTCCACAGGGGGAAACCTCAGCCCATAGACATTCTGAACAGGGGTCTAGCCTAGGAGAGGAAGACAGAATACACATGCACACACACACAAACTCACACATTTTTTCAAATGTCAAGTGGTTTTTGGTGTACTTTTCTCTCATGTAAAATGCTCATAATCATAAAACAAAACCTTTGCTTCTTATTTTATTACAGTTTGGACAGGGGACTGGAATTTGAGGAATTCATTAATACATATGTACAGGTTTCATCTGGGAGACGGGGTTCTGGATCTGACATTTTTCTTCCCTTACATTTAGAACATTCAGGGGGCCTCAGGCAGGAGGGCCACACCTGAAATCCCAGCCACTCAGGAGGCTGAAGTATAAGTTCAAGACCAGACTTGGCATCTCAGCATCTGTCAGGAGATAAATGATAGAAAGTACAAGTGATGTAGCTCTGTGGGAAAGGACTTCTGCACTCAATCCACTATGCTCCCCATGCCACCCCCCAAAAAAATGAAAACCTCAGGGGTGAGAAAAACCTGAAACCCCTTCAGATCCCAGCCCATTTTGGAAAAAAAAGGGCCCACGAACTGATAATTCTCATGGTCCCAACACTCTGAAATCCACCACAGAAGAAATTCAGGGAGAAGACTTGAGCTGCCAATTTTTACAGAGATATCCATGTGTTTAATAATAAGAATAAAAGAATCCAACATCTTTAGAAACCCAAGAAATGTAAAATAAAATCCTATTAGAGACAAAATTAAATAGTATCAATGATGATAGGAAACAAAATAATTCTAATAAACTGAAAGAGTTTAAGTGCTTCTTAACTATTTGTAGAAACTCTTTTGCTAATAAAGACACATGATAGACTGCAGGGACCTTCTGAAAACAGTACCAGGATAATACATTAATAGTCATGGTACATTCAGCTTAAAAATAGTATAAAATACCATGGGTCAGTTTTACATGGGTGCCATATGCCGGTGGTATTATGTGTAACTCTAATGCACTAATAAACAATCCAGCATGCTTTACTCTTAATGGAAGCATCCAGTCCTAAAATTCATCCACAAAGTTAAATATATGTAAACTTAATCAAAAAACTTTTGAATTATAAGAGAAAAAGAGTTATTACCTAACATGTACATTGTGAAACTGTACTGTTACAATTATCATCTAGGAATCACGACGTCAATAAAGCCCACCCATGAACCCAGGTGGATGTGAAAATCCTATACTTAATTGCAACGGAAAAGTATTTATCAATCAAACCCTAACAAGGTCAATCTAAGCAACTTAGCTAGACTCGCGGTCAGAATAAAAACTAAAAACTACCAGGGACATGGCTGAGTGGTAAGGCACCCTTCTGTTAACTACAAAACAAAAAAAACAAACTTCAGAAAACTAGCTCAGGAATAAGCAAGGTCCCCGTTCACCATAGCTCCCCTCCTGCAGGATAAGGGTGTTTGAAGATTGGAATTTTTTTTTTTTTTTTTTTTTTTAGTACTGGGCATTGAACTCAGAGGCCCTCAACCACTGAGCCCCATCTCCAGCCCTATTTTGAATTTTATTTAGAGGCAGGGTCTCCCTGAGTCTCTAAGTGCCTCACCCACTTGCCTAGGCTGGCCTTGACCTCGCAATCCTTCTGCATCAACCCCCTACCCCCAGCCACTGGGATGACAGGTGTGCGCCATCCCCTGGCTTGCACTTGATTATTCTCTGGTTCCACCTGTGAATCACCAGAGCCCAGGAAGACGCTGGGCAGCCAAGCTCACCTGCCACTTAAGACTGGAGCAGGGGCTGAGGCTGCCCCAGGGGATGGGGAGGCTGTAGGGGTCTCCTCCACTGTCACCCTCTCCACCTGGCTGGCCATGGGGACTGAGGGGCACTGTCCCCAATGGGCTCAGACCTGTGGACGTGGAAAGCCCCCGGAGTCGGGGTTGGCCAACTCAGGTTCCGCCACAGTGGGTCCCACCTGATGGCCTCCCTGCCCCGCCTCCCTCCCCAGCCTTCTTGTCCAGGCACCAGGTACCACTGCACACTCACCATTTCCTGGTGCCCAGCAGACAAGCCTGCCCTGGGGAGCTTCAGCCACTGCATGGCAGGGCCAACCAGGATTCCGGGCACAAGGGAAGCCTGGAGGCCAACTACACAGACCTCAGAGAAATAAATCCCATCCAGAGCATGGAGGCCCTCCTCCTGTTTGCTGGCTGCCCTCAGGATTGGACAGCTCTCAGCATGGGGGCTTCTGATTGGAAACGGCGTCAGTAAGTCTCTGCTCTCCCCTGCCTGAGCCCAGCAAACCTTCTTTTTGAATGACAGCGGCAAGAAGGAGTCCAGAATGGCAGGGTTTGGGTGCAGCTTTTTTTTCCTTTCATTTTGGGGTCTGGGCATTGGGTTAGGGTTAGGGTGACCAGAATTCTAAGTTCTGTTGGTTTTTAATGTTAGTAAATTGAAGTCATTTTTTGAAAGTTTCACCACCTGGGCCCCCTCCTATAATAAGACCACCCAGAGCGTCTTCGGGGTGCTGACTTGTCCTCTGTTCATCTGTGCAAAATTCTCCAAGCAGAACTGGCCTTTCGCCCCGTGGGAACTGTCCAGTGCATCATGGCCAGCGCTGGTGGAGGCTCACGGTGGTGGTGGGGGGGCAGGACCCCTGGAGGAGGTTCCACAGGGGTTGGCAGTATGAGAGCTGATGTTCCTCCAGCTGAGTTGAATCTGTATCTTGAGCCCACATTGAGCTGGAGGCAGAATAAGGAGATCAGCACAGAAGAGACCCCCAGAGCGCAGACCTGGGTGAACCCCAGCTGCACCGGGCTCCTTCTCCCTCTGGCCACTGAGGGTTGAATTCAGAGGCCTAGACCTCTTAGCCCCTTCCCCAGCCCTAGCTTGAAGTTTAGAGACAGGGTCTCATTTAGTTGCTTAGCACCTTGCTTTTGCTGAAGCTGGCTTTCAATTAGTCATCTTTTTGCCTCAGCCTTCCTAGACGCTGCAATGAGGGGCGTGTGACACTTTTTTTTTCTTTCTTTCTTTTTGAGAGAAATACCTGCGGTGGCCACAGGATAACAGCCTTGTGCAGATCAAGGCCACCCTGGGTGCTCTCCCTCGTTCCCACCAGTCCCCTAGATCCCAGGCAATGGAATCCTGCCTCCTCCAAAAACCAGAGACCCCCCTGCCCAGGTGTGCATCCTTATATCAGCTGAATACTCTGCACTTGACAAAAAGAAAAGAAAATAAAAGAAAAGAAAAAAGACAGACCCTACCTGCTTGTCTTGATGCAAACAAAGCCAATGTGTTTCTAAAGAGAGCTCTGGTCTTGTCCCCAAAATTCAGTCGTGCAAAAAGTCACATAATACAGAGAAGACTTCTCGTTAAGGGGGACTCCAGGGTATGTCTATTAATGAAGAACAATTTGGGTTTGATTGGGAGTCCAGGAAAGCCAATTCCAGGTTTTCCTAATTTGGTAAATAATTCGAATAGATTCGAATGCATTCTGCTCCTCTCTGCCTTAATTAATCATAGAGTCCTCTAGGTTACCTGCCCCCTGCAGATAAAATGGGGGGGGATACTTTTTTCTCCATACAGCACCCTGAACCTCCACCTTCCCTTCTGACTCCAACACCTTTGGCAGCATCCAATGGGGGAGCGATTTAGAAAATTCTGTAATGTACCTAAAGATATTTCCTCATCCGAGTGTGATGCTATCAATTTGGTCCTATGGTCCTGTTTAGTATGTTTTATGTTTTTCTATTTTGTTGGTTTTTCTTAGTTATACATGACCAGAGAGTCCATTTTGGTAAAATTATCCAAGCATAAAATATACCTTGTTCTCCTTAGGACCCCATTCATGTGGGTGAGCATGATTGTTACTGTATTCTGGATAAATGCCATTTTGACTTGAGTGAAAGGGAATCTCAGTGCAGTTTTAATTTGCATTTTCCTAATTGCTAGATACATTGCCTTTTCAATATTTATTTTTTAAAATATATTTTATAGTTGGAGTTGGACCCAATACCTTTAATCTATCCATTTATTTTTCTGTGGTGCTGAGGATGGAACCCAGTACCTTGCATAAGCTAGGTGAGCACTCTATGGCTGAGCCCCAGTCCCAGCCCTCATTTTTAGTATTTTTTACTTTTGTTTCTCAGTAACAGCAGCCCAGGTCTTTGGGGAACCGATTTTGCTGCAATTGTGAATTGGGAACATTTCTCTTGAAGAAAGACTGGGAAGGGCAAGGCACATGCCCAGGATTCCAGGAATGAGAAGTACATGGTTGTCTTGACCAGGATGAAAAGAAGATTATGTGGGTGAAAAGAGGGAAAGAGCTAGAGACACCTTTGGGCCAGAACCTCTCCTTCCCCCACTAGGGCAATTATTCTTGCTGTTAGTTTTCTTATCCCAAATCAGAGATTTTTCTAAGCTACCAGTGCCACTAGATATAGGTCCCTGGATGGAGCTCAGATTTGTCTTTAGAGGCAAGGAAAAGTGAATAACCAACCAAGTTCTTCCAATACCAACAATCTAGACCTTGGGCTCATTGGGAAGAAAATCCTGGGGTTTACCCAATAATTAACAATCCAACAGCACCCGACACCCAATTAATGGGTGACAGAGAATTGGATCAGTGGGTATGGGGGTCTGTGGGTGGCCAGCTGCAGGAGCTTGCCTCTGGGTGCATTCCTTGCATCTGGGAGGTTTTTCAACACCAATGAGATAAACAAAGTGGTGAGAACACTGGAAAAACCCTCTGGAATATTCTAGTCAGGAAAATTCATAAGCACTTTAAAAGCATCTTAATGTTTACCCTCAGTCAAATGTGCCTCAATCCGAATGAAACCATTTGAAAAGAGCTGTCAACATGAAAAGTTTCTGAAATCTGCTGGTTTGTGGATCACTGCAAATCCATATGAGTCAATGGCTAAATAAATAAATAAAAATAGAAATCTAATAATGAGCATTCTCTTAAGACTTTCATCCTGAAAACACTGCCCTATTTGCTTTGATAACTAAATGAACATTTAATCGTTCCTCTAGCAACACTTGAGGTCCATAAAGAACTGTGGAACATTTCTGGTTGGGACAGAAATGTTTGGACACCAACAAGAAAGTTTTACTGAACCTCAAAAGAGAAGGTTCTTAAATAACCAGATTGCAGGAAAGCCCACAAAATTTGATATTAGAAACAAGGGACTGGGTTTGTGACTCAGTGACAGAGCACCTGCCTAGCACCTGTGAGGAACTGAGTTAGATCCTTGGCACCACATAAAAAAGAAATATATAAAATAAAGGTATCCTATCCAAAAAAAACTATTTTAAAAAATAAAGATCAGATTTAAAAAACAAAAGAAAACCAACTCCCTACAATGGAGCATTTCTCCTAGACCAGCTTCCTGGACCCCCATATACTAGCATGATATGAGCAAGCTTAGAAAAATGGGTGAGAAATTACAGAACTCTCCTCTGGCCCCATCTCTAGTCCAGCCTCACTTAAATTTCCCTCTCCAAATAGCAACACCTCAGACCACATATTTGCTGTCTCTCTCTTTAGAGCTTTCTCACATTTTTTCTTTCTTTCTTCTTGTGGTGCTGGGGATTGAACCTGCGACCTTGTGCATGCAGGGCAAGCACACTACCAACCTCACTGAATCCCTCTCCCCTCACGTTCTTTCCTGAATGTGCATCTGTTTTCTAAATAGGTCTGTTCACGCACCTGACAATGATGAAGTTGTTTTCTGCTTTGAAAACCAAGGAACCTACTAATTTCCCTCTCTCTCTCTGAAATCCCTTCCCATTACACAACACAACAAAGCAAAAGTCAGACTTAAACTTTGTAATTGTGTGGGTTTTTTTATTGTTTGGTGTCTGATATCACATATATCACTGGAGGGAGGTAACTAGCAGCCATGAACTATTCTTAATAAGCAAAGGACAAGGTTTGGCAGCACATGTCATTAAGGCCAGGGATTTGGAAGGCTGCTTCAGGAGTATGTCAAGTCAGAGGCCACAGCTGGCCTCTTAGCAAGACCCTGCCTGAAAATAAAATATTCAAAGTTCTGACACTGAGTGAGTCTTCATGAACAATGAAGGGTCAGAATTCCTGTTTCAACAGTCTCCCTTTAGAATGCTGTGTGTAGGTGTGTGACTGTTACCTTCTAACAGGACCTAGAGCTGTTGCTGGTGCCCTCCCTGTATTAATAAATAGATCAAATGAAGTGAGAAAATAAGTAAAGCAATAAAAAATCTGACATTTTTGCTGGTTGTGATCCCAGAGATAAAAAGGTTATGTTGTGGTTTTTGGATCTTGTGTTCTTACAAGAGTAAATTTTAGATAATACATAAAATGTAATCAAAGTAGAGCAAAGTTTATTGGCCCACAAATCACTATCAAGAAGAGAGGAGAAAAACAGTGAGTCTTCTCTGACATCTCTAAGCCTCACACCCCTTTGATCCTCTGGTTTATGGGAGATGCTGTGTGACTCTAGAGGCCTGCCCATGGACGAATTCCTACTCTTAAGTGGCAGTAGGATGACATCGTGTTTGTAGGTTCCTAGTCCACATGGTATTGTCCAGAGACACCAAAGCAAAACCCGAGTGTGTGTGTGTGTGTGTGTGTGTCTTTGTGAATTTTACTATAATTAAAATTTTATTATGGCAGCTACTATGAAGACAAACAACAACAAGTGTTGGCGAGGATGTGGGGAAAATGGTACACTCATACACTGCTGGTGGGACTACAAATTGGTGCAGCCAATATGGAAAGCAGTATAAAGATTCCTTGGAAATCTGAGAATGGAACCACCAATTTACACAGCTATCCTGTGGAGCCAACCTATATGCCCTTCAGTGGATGAATGGATTAAAAAAATATGCATTATTTATACACAATGGAAATTTATTTAGCAATAAAAGAATAAAATCATGTGTGGGGGAGAAATTATGGTGTTGTTCTCTTGGTTTCTGACTTTTGGTTTCTGACTTTTAGGGAATAGAGTTTTTTCTAAGATTCTCACCAGTATCTTTGCCTTTGTCAAATGGTTATTGCAACTTACTTCTGTTTCTTGCTGTCTAACTTTTGTGGTTTTTCAATATGAGGTATGAGGTAGAAGTGGACTTTAAGTGGATATTTTTAATGTAGGAGTTCACTAATTACTATTAGAAGCATCAGATGAGCTCAGAACAGTAATAAAATTTGGTATCATTAGTTATTTATGTGCATAAAAAAGTAAGTAGCAAACATAATATTAAAGACAGTTCTAATGACCATAATATCAAAAGTAAAATACTTGGGAATTTTTTCAAGAAATGTAAACACTTGCACATTTAACATGGCTTGTTTTTAGAAAATATACCATTATCCCTAAGCCACCTTTTTTTGTGGTGACCTTAACTCATAGAAAAAAGGTAGGAATTAAAAGTTTCTTCTGTGATCCTGAAGACAGAACTTAGGTATGGTCTACCAGTGAGCTCTATCATCATCCCATTTTTATTTTTCTTTGAGATATGGTCTTGCCAAGTTAGTGAGGCTAGACTCATAGTTGTGACCCTCAAGGCTCAACTTCCAGGGTAGGTGGGGTTACATGCATGTGCCATCACATCCCTGGTAGGGATTAGTCTTTTATGTTTTCTTTAGTTTTAATGCACAGAGTACCTTTATTTTATATACTTATTTTTATGTGGTGCTGAGGATTGAACTCAGTGCCTCACATGTACTAGGCAGGTGCTCTAACCCTGACCCCAAACCCAGGGATTAAATTCTTGACTTTAATATTATAGGTTGGCTCAACTACACAGCCACTTTTACAGTCATTTTTAATTAAAAAAAAAAAACAGGGTCTCACTGACTTTTATAGGTCCCTATTAATTTACTGAGTCTGTCTTTGAACTCGTGAATTTCCTGCCTCAGCCTCCCAAGCCATTGGGATTGCAGGTATGTGCCCCCACTCCCAGTTTCTTCATTCTTTTGTAGTTGTTGCTTTCTTTTGTTACATAAATTCAAGTTGAATAACAGTATGTTTAACAATACAGATATAGAGAAAAGCCAGTGTTGTAGGTAAGCAATTGAACATATCCACCAGAAAGTATATTGCATATTCACCATGGTGTATTACTCAGCCATCAATACAAATTCCTCTAATGGTCAGCAAAATAGATGGAATTGGATGATGTCATGCTAAGTGAAGAAATGCACAATAGTGTCACATCTCATATGTTAATATAATATCATGTGCAAGTACATTAATGATTATTATGGGTGAGAAGTGTGTGGGGCGCATCAAGGGCAGAAGAGGATGTTTCGATATTATGAATACATGTATATGCATATATATAAACATCGCACTGAATCCCATAGATATTTGCTATTGCTATGTGATAATAAAAACCATCATCTCTCATAATTATCATAATTATAAAATTCTGGACTAAGAAAACAATCCTGCTGTCTTTTGGAATTTCCATTATATGTTGTGATATTATTGATGAAGCTCCCTGATAACAACCAGGCTCCCCCTACACATCCATTCTATTTTATTCCAGGCTCTGAACATAGAGTATACAATGTATTTCTGCATCTAGATCTTCTCACTTATCCTAAAGTCCTCCAGCTTGTCTGTGTTTTTGGAGAATATTCTTTTGTTTCTGGGGTTTGGACCCAGGGTTGCCTTACCTGTTACAGAGATCCACCATCATTATCTTTTTCAGTTTTTAGACAGAATGTTACCAAACTACTAAGGCTAGCCTTCAAATTTTGGCAACACTGCCATATACACCATTCTTATTTTAAAGTTGAGTAATAAGTGAATTGTGGAGGAATATTTCTTTTGTCATGCTAGGGATTCAAACAATATCACTACAGGTCTACACCCACACAAATCATAATGAAAATACCTAGCATACAGGAGAAGCAGAGCATTTCAAAAGCCACAAGAGAAAGGAATCAAATTACATATGGGTAAAACCAATCAGGATCTCTGATTTCTGAACTGAGACCCTGAAATCTACAAGATCCTGCAACAGTATAAACCAAGCTCTGAAAGAAATGGATGCCAACCAAGAATCATACCCAGGAAAATTAAATTTTGATTAGCAATCAGATTTCAATTCAGATGTTATTTTATGACAAAATAAAAACCTTGCATCATATACAAATTTAAAAGAATTTACAACCAGAAACCTGCGCTACAGAACATCCTTGGCAAAATATTCCATGAGGAAGAAATGAACAACAATAAAAGATCAGAAAAGGGTAGTATCACTCTAAAGGAAAAACCTATCCAAGAAAAACTGACTTAGTTAAATACCAAAAATAAACAAAAATAACTGGGAATACAAAAGTTGTCTCAATAATAACCCTGAAAGTTTAGTTCCAACTTAGCAATCAAAAGACAGGCAGATTGGATTAAAAAGACCAACAATATGCTGCCTCCAAGAGACTCATCTCATAGAAAAAGACACCTAGAGACTAAACGTGACAGGTTGGAAAAAAATATATTTCTCAGGCTGGGGCTGGGGCTCAGTGGTGGAGCACTAGCCTAGCACATGTGAGGCCCTGTATTTGATCCTCAGTACCACATAGAACTAAATAATAAAGATATTGTTTCCATATACAAAAAATAAATATTAAAATCCTACCACTCACATATACTGTGGAGGCAAGCAGGGGTTTCCATTCTTATATCAAATAATGTGAACTTCAATTGAAAATTAATCAAAAGGGATAAAGAAGGATACTACATACTGCTTAAAGGAACCATACACCAACAAGACAGAACAATTGTAAATATACACACCCCCAAAACAATGGAGCATCTATGTTCAAACAGACTCTTCTAAAGTTTAAGGGCCAAGTAGACCACAAGACAATAATTCTGGGTGACTTTAACACACCTCTTTTACCACTGGATTGATCGTCAAAACAATATCCAGACAGAAACTATAGAACTCAATAATACAATCAATAACTTAGATTTAACTGACATACATAGACTATTTCATCCTTCAACAGGCGAAGACACTTTCTTCTCAGCAGCAAATGGATCCTTCTCTAAAAGAGACAATATGTCATGCCAAAAAGGAACTCTAAGCAATACAGAAAAGTAAGGATACTACCCTGCATTCTGTCAGATCATAATGGAATGAAATTAGAAAACAATGATAAAAATAGAAGCTACTCCAACACCTGGAGACTAAATAATATGCTAGTTAATGAACGATGGGTTGCAGAAAACATCAAATAGGAGATTTAAAAATTCTTAGAGGTGAATGAGGACACAGATACAACATATAAAAATCTCTGGGACACTATGAAGGCATTACTAACAGGAAAGTTCATTGCATGGAGTTTATTCCTTAAAAAAATAAAAAGTCAAATAAATGACCTAAAATTACATCTCAAAGCCCTAGGAAAAACAATTAATCAACACCAAAAGCAGTAAAGGACAGAAAAGAATTAAAATCAGAGCTGAGATCAATGAAATTGGAACAAAAGAAGCAAATAAAAATTGACAAAGTTACTGGGAATGGTACCAACATTTGATCTAGCTATCCCACTCCCTGGTCTATACCTAAAGGACTTAAAAACAGCATACTACAGGGACACAGTCACAATGTTTTTAGCAGCACAATTCACAAGAGTTAAACTGTGGAGCCAACATAGATGCCCTTCAGTGGATGAATTGATCAAGAAAACATGGCATTTGTACACAATGGAATATTACTCAGCAATAAAAGAAAATAAAATAATGGCATTTGCAGGTAAATGGATGGCATTGGAGAAGATAATGCTAAGTGAAGTTAGCCAAGCCCGAAATAACAAATGCTGAATGTTTTTTCTGATATAAGGACGCTGACTCAGTGGGGAAGGGAGGGGGAGCATGGGAGGAATAGATGAATTCTATTTAGGGTAGTGTGGTGGGAGGAATAGGGAGGGGAAAGGGATTTGCAAAGATGGTGGAATATAATAGACATCATTATCCAAAATACACATATGAACACACGAATTGATGTCAACCTACTTTATATACAGAGATATGAAAAATTGTACTGTATATGTGTAATAAGAATTGTAACATATTCCGCTGCCATATATTTTAAAATTTTCAAAATGAAAAGTTGGCTTTTTGAAAAACAAATACATTTGATAAAACTTTATCCATGCTACTGTAGAGAAGGAGAGAAATACTCCAATTACTAAAATCCATGAAGAAAAAGGAAATATCATCATGAACACTAGAGAAATACAGAAGATAATTAGAAATTATTTTGAAAATTTGTACTGCAATAAAACATAATATATAGAAGTCATCAACAAATGTCTAGAATCATGTGACTTACTTAAACTGAGTAAGTTAAACAGATCATTTTCAAGCAATGAAACAGAAGATACTATCACAAGCCTACCAACCAACCAACCAACCAATAAATAAATAAATAAATAAATAAATAAATAAATAAATAAATAAATAAAGCCCAGGACTCAATGGATACAACACTTCAAAAAAGAACTAACACCTACATTTCTCAAATTATTTCATAAAATATAAAAAGAGGGAGCCCTTCCAAAATCACTCTATAAGGCCAATATCTCCTTGATGCTAAAATCAGACAAACACTGAAAAGAAAGTGTACTTCAGAGCAATATCTCTAAAAAGCAGAAGCAAGAATTCTGAATAAAATTCTGGCAAATCAAATACAAAAACATATCAAAAGGATGGTTCATCATGATGAAGTGCTATTCATCCCAGGGATGCAAGGTTGGTTCAACGTAGAGATATCAATAAATGTAATTCATCACATCAGCAGATTTAAAGATAAGAAACTTATAACCATCTCAACAAATGCAGAAAAAGTATTTGAAAAAATACAGCATCCCTTCATGTTCAAAACACTAGAAAATCTAGGGATAAGAGGAACTTATTTCAACATTTAAAAGGCTATCTATGCCACGCCTCAGGCCAACATCATTCTAAAGGGAGACAAACTAAAGACATTTTCTCTAAAATTTAAAAAAGACAGGGATGCCCTCTCTCACCCCTTCTATTCAATATAGTTCTTGAAACACTGGACAGAGCAAGTAGACAGATGAAAGAAATTAAAGAATAAGTATAGGCAAAGATGAACCTAACCTAGCACTATTTGCTCATGATATGATTCTGTACCTAGAAGACTCAAAAAACTCCACTAGAAAACTTCTAGAACTAAAATTCAGCAAAGTAGCAGGATAGAAAATCAACACCGGTAAATCAAAGGCATTTCTTTATATCAGTGACAAATCCTCTGAGAGAGAAATGAGCAAAACTACCCCATTCACAATATCCTCAATAAAATAAGATACTTGGGAATCAACAAGAGGTGAAGGATCTATACAATGAAAACTATGAAACTCTAAAGAGAAATCAAAGACCTTAAAAGATGGAAAGATTTAACTTGATCTTGAATAGGCAGCATTAATATTATCAAAATTGACCTACTACCAAAAGCACTCTACAGATTTAATGCAATTCTGATCAAAATCCCAATGGGATTGCTCATAGAAATAGAAAAGCAAATATGAAATTTATCTGGAAAAACAAGAGACCCAGAATAGCTAAAGAAATCCTTAGCAGGATAAGGGAGGCAGGTGGCATTGCTATACCAGACCTTAAACTATTGTACAGAGCCACAGTAACAAAAAGAGCATGGTTCTGGCATCAATACAGGCTGGCAGACAAATAGCCCAGAATAGAGGACACAGAGACCAACCAACTAAACCACAATTATCTTATATTAGACAAAGGTGCTAAAAATATGAACTGGAAAAAAAGAGAGCATCTTCAACTAATGGTTCTGGGAAAACTGGAAATCCATATGCAGCAAAATAAAATTGAATCTCTCTCTCTCACCATGCATAAAATTTAACTCAAAATGGATCAAGGGTCTAGGAATTAAACCAGAGACTCTCAAAATACAAGAAAAAGTAGGCCTTATCTCCATCATGTGGGATTAGGCTACAACTTCCTTAATAACACTCCTATAGCACAGGAATTGAAACCAAGTATCAACACATGGGATGAATTGAAACTAAAGATTTTTATCAAAAAAACTCAATAGAATAGAGAGCCTACTTTATGGGAGCAATTTTTTACCCCTCATACATCAGATAGAGCACTAATCTCTAGGGTATATAAAGAACTCAAACGTCTTAACACCCAAAAAAAAATACTAATAATCCAATCAATAAATGGGCCAAGTACCTGAACAGACACTTCTCAGAAGAGGATATACAATCAATCAACAATTATATAAAAAATGCTCATCATCTCTAGCAATCAGAGAAATGCAAATAAAAACTAAGATATCATCTCGCTCCAGTCAGAATGGCAGCTATTATGAAGACAAATAACAATAAGTGTTGGCGAGGATGTGGGGGAACACCCCATCAAAATTTCACCATGATTTCCTTTTCATTGAAGAAGGGTCCAAAGCAAACAGTTTGAAAATTCTCCTGGAAGGTTGAATTGATATGAAATTAGCCAAAAATTCTGAACTCTAAGAGTAAAAGCTGGAGCCATCATTACTAGGCACTAATGCATGTTATAAAATTATCATATTGCAGTAATTTGAGGACAAAAAAATATCACAATGCAGAAATTTCATAGGTGACTCCATATGTATGTAAATGTCATTGTAAGTGCAATGAAAAGACCTAGATAAATGCCACCATCTCCAGCATAGGATTTGATGTGAATGAACAAGACAACCCAACGTGAAGGGAGGTGTGGGAACTGGAGGCGCAGAGCACTGGTAGGGCTTGGGTGCAGGACATGCGTGGTACTGGATTATACTCCAGCACCCCAAAGAAGCACATATTGAGAATGATTATGTTTCAAAATTACACCAGAATAGGAGGCTCCTGGATTTTCTCCACACATGGATACACCAAATAAACACCTACTTATGTTTTGAGTCCCTCTTGAATAAAGTTATACATGGATTGAGAGACCTATGCATTAGTCCACTGAGAAAATCTCTACCATCTGAAGTGCAGGAAAAGTTGGGGGACACTTGGGCATTAGTCCTGCCTTGAGCGATGTACCAAATAATTTGGACAGAATACCCCAATCTAGTGTCACCCAGAGTAGAGAAAGACTTCTTGGGGTCACAAATGGAGCACATTGGACATTAAATGACTTGTCGCTGGAAACACAATTTGTCTGGTGCTCATAGAAGAACAAACTAGATATACACAAGTATCAGGACTGGAAAAGGGATGGTTTTCTATGGCTGTGGAGGTTCATGAGCTTTATCCATGGGACGAGGGCAGAAGGGAAGCGAGATCAAGGGTCCCAGTTTATCCCTAGAAGGGATTTGTCCACATGATCTGCAAACTGTGGTTGCTAACAGTTGAGCTCCTCTCTAGCCAGTCCCTAAGGGTAGACAGGACAAATGCAGTCCACCCAGCAGCCCTGCCTGAGCACTCTCCCCCTACCTCAGTAATAACTCCAGGCCTGAGCAGTTCTTTCTGGAAGAAAAATGTCCAGGCACTCAGGGTCCCAACAGTTTTTTTCTATTCCATGGACTCTATCCTAACCCACCAAGCTTTGAGAGCAATGGCAACTGTGCATGTCCAAATCTCCCTGGGTCAAAAACAAGTGGCTTCACATTGATGTGCAAGCACTTCCAGGGACTATTTATCACCCCCCCACCCCGGAGTGAAGGAAAAGAATGAAAACCACAGCTCCTTGTTTCTTTATAGAATAGGCTCCCACCACCTTCTTGCAGTGAGCACTGGCAGCCTAGGTTCTAACCAACTGCATCAGGAATTCAGTCCCCAGCCAAGTAGGAGAGTTTCTGCTGTCTGAGCCCAGCTGTGGGGAAGGCTCCTATCAAAGAGGTGAAGGAGTTAGTCCTCCAATGACATAGATATGGAGCAAGAGACATGCTGATGACATGGGGCTAGAATATAAGCTTAGTGTGGACACTTTTTAAAAATAGCATGGAGTTCTTTAAAAGCTAACAGAGTAACAACCAATCTGGATTTATTTCCAAAGGAACTTGAACTAGTGTGTTCATAAATGGCTGCATGTCCATTGCTGTTCCAGGATCCACAGGAGCCAGGATGAGGGAACGTCTGAAGTGGCTTCTGGATAAAGAGACTCCTCCCAGTCACAGGGACATCTCCTACTCCCCTGAGAAACTACTTCCCCTCAATGCACCTGCTCATAGGTCAACAGGTGGCTGATATGCATCAGACGCTCAGGAGACCTCAGATGAGCCAGGTGTGGGATCCTAGTGTCAGGCAGAGCCAAACCAGGACCAGGAAAATATCACAGAGGTCATGAGGTGCCTGGCACATGCAGTCCACAGGGGAGACACTCAGCCCAAAGACATTCTGAAAAGGTGTCTGGCCTGGGAGAAGAAGGGAAAATACACACATGTACGCATTTTTACAAATTTCAAGTTGTTTTTAGTGTACTTTTCTCTCATGTGAAATGCTCAAACAGAAAACAAAACTTTTGCTTCTTATTTTATTACATTGGGGAGGAAAATTGTCACTGGAAATGGGGACAGGGGACTTGAATTTGAGGAATTCAATGATACATATGTACAGGATTCGTCGGGGAGATGGGGTTCTGGATCTGACACTTTGCTTCCCTTACATTTAGAACTTTCAGGGGGCCCCAGGCAGGAGGGCCACACCTGTAATCCCAGCCACTCAGGAGGCTGAGGCACATGTTCATGCCAGACTCATCCTCTGTCTCAAGATAAATGATAAAAAGTGCGAGGGATGTAGCTCAGTGGAAAAGAAGCTCTGCATTCAATCCACTATGAGCCCCTGCCCCCCAAAAAAGAAAAGCTCAGGGGGAAGAAAAACCCGAGACCCCTGCAGATCCCAGCCTCCTTGGGTAGGAAAAGGGCCCATGGAGTGGTGATACTTAGGGTCCCAACACTCTGAAATCCACCACAGAAAAAATTCAGGGAGGAGACTTGAGATGGCAATTCGTCCAGGAGATACCCATGTGTTCAAAAATAAGAATAAAAAGAATCCTACATCTTTAGAAACCTGAGAAATGTAAACTAAATCCTATCACAGAGAAAAATAAAGTATATCAATGAAGATAGGAAACAAAAGAATTCTAATAAACTCAAGAAGTTTAAGTGCTTCTTAACTATTTGTGGAAACTGTTTTGCTATTAAAGACACATGAGAGTCTCCCACCGCAGGGACTTGCTGCAATCAGTTCATATGGCCGGGATAATACATTACTAGTCATGGTACATTCAGCTTAAAAATAGTATAAGATACCATGGGTAAGTTTTAAACAGGTGCCATATGCAGGTGGTATTATGTATAACTCTGATGCACTAATAAACAATCCAGCATGCTTTAATCTTAATGGAAGCACCCAATCCTAAATTTCATCCACAAAGTTAAATATATGTAAACTTAACCAAGAGACTTTTGAATTATAAGAGAAAAAAATTATAAGAGAAAAAAATAATAAGAAGAAGTTATTAGCTAACACGTGCATTGTGAAGCTGTTCTGTTACAATTGTCATCAAAGAATCACGACTTCAACAGAGTTCACCCATGAAACTACGTGGTTGTAAAAATCAAACACTTAATTGCAAAAGTAAAGTCATTATCAATCAAATCTTAACAAGGCCAATCTCAGCAATTTAGCTAGACCAGCGGGCAGAATAAAAACTAAAAACTACCAGGGAGAGAGCTCAATGGTAAAGCAGCCTTCTGTTAACTACTAAAACACAACAACCACCAAAAAAATAATAATAATAATAAATAAACTCCACAAAACTAGCTTAGGTATAGGCAAGGTCCCTGTTCACCGCAGCTTCCCTCCTTCAGGAAAATGGTTTTTGGAAATTTGATTTTTTTTGGGGGGAGGGGGGGTGCTGGGCATTGAACTCAGGGGCACTCCACCACTGAGCCCCATCCCCAGCCCTATTTTGCATTTGATTTCGAGGCAGGGTCTCCCTGAGTCTCCAAGTGCCTCACCCACTTGTGGAGGCTGGCCTTGACCTCGCAATCCTCCTGCATCAGCCCCTACCCCGAGCCTCTGGGAATGACAGGTGTGCGCCATTGCCTGGCTTGGAATTGGATTTTTCTAGTGCTGCCACCTGTCAATCACCACAGTCCAGGAAGACGCCAGGCTGCCTCCCTCACCTGCCAGAGAGATAGGACTTGAGCAGGGGCTGAGGCTGCCCCAGGGGATGGGGAGGCTGCCAGGAGTCTCCGCCCCTGTCACGCTCTCCACCCGGCTGGCCAGGGTGATAGAGGGGGCATTGTCCCCAATGGGCTCAGGCCTGTGGTTGCAGAGAGCCCCCCGGAGTCAGTGTTGGCCAACACCGGTTCCCCCCACAGCTGATCCCGCCAGAGGGACTCCCTGCCCCGCCTCCCTCCTGAGCCTCCCTGTCCATGCACAAGGTGCCACTGCACACTCACCATCCCCTGGTACCCAGCAGCCAAGCCTGCCCTGGGGAGCTTCTGCCCCTGCATGGCAGGGCCACCAGGGATCCTGGGCACCAAGGAATCCTGGAGTCCAACTGCAGGAATCTGAGTGGAACCGCCGACTGCTGAGAAATAAATCCAATTCCAAGCGCGGAGGCCCGCCCCCTGCTGTTGGCTACGCTCAGGATTGGACAGCGCTCAGCACGGGGACTTCTGATTGGACAGGGAACCAGTCAGTCTCCGCTCTCCCGAGTCTGAGCCCAGCGAGGTTGTGTTTTTTGGTTTTTTTTTTTTGTTTTTTTTTTTTGTTTTTTTTTTTTGAGTGACTGGGGGTGATCTCCGCTCCAAGCAAGGAGGAAACAAAAATGGTGGCAGGGTTTGTGTGCAACTTTTTTCTTTTCCTTTTGAGGTCTCGGCATTGGGTCAGGGTTAGGGTGACCAGAATTCTAAGTTCTGTTGGGTTTGATGTTAGGAAATTGAAGTCAATTCTTGAAAGTTTCATCACCTGGATCTCCTCCTATAATAAGACCACCCAAAGCATCTTTCAGAGGCTGACTTGTCCTCTGTTTATCTGTGCAAAATTCTCCAAGCAGAACTGGCCTTCCCCATAGGAACTGCCCTGGAGGAGTTTACCACCCAGTTGGCAGCCTGAGAGCTGATGTTCCTCCAGCTGAGTTGAATCTATTGGATGAGGCTGGAGGCAGAGTAAGGAGATTAGCACAGAAGAGACCTCGAGAGTGCAGACCTGAGTAAACCGCAGCTGCACCAGGACTCCCTCGCTCTCTGGCCACTGGGGGTTGAATTCAGAGGCCTCGACCTCTGAGCCCCTTCCCCAGCCCTAGCTTGAAGTTTAGAGACAGGGTCTCACTGAGTTGCTTAGCACCTTTCTTTTGCTGAGGCTGCGGTGGCCACAGGATAACAGCCTTGCACAGATCAAGGACACCCTGGTTCCTGACAGTCCCCTGGATCCCAGGCAATGGGATCCTGCCTCCTCCTAAAAACAAAGACCCCCTGCCTAGGTGTGCATCCTTAGTATCAGCTGAATACTCTGCACTTGACAAGAAAAAAGAAACAACAACAACAACAACAAAATACAGACCCTACCTGCTTGTCTTGATGCAAATAAAGTCAATGTGTTTCCAAAGACAGCTCTGGTCTTGTCCCCCCAATTCAATGGTGCAAAAAGTCACATAATACAAAGAAGACTTCTCATTAAGAGGGGCTCAAGGGTCTCTCTCTTTAAGGAATAACAACTTGCATTTGATTGGGAGTCCAGGAAAGCCAATTTCAGGTTTTCCTGATTTGGTAAATAACTCCATAGACTCCAATGCACCCTGCTCCACTCTGCCTTTGTGAACTGTAGAGGCCTGGAGGTTACCTGCCCGCTGGAACCCCTGCACTTGCAGATGAATGGGGGGTCCTATCTTCTCCATGCAGTGCCCTGAACCTCCACCTTCCCACAGGCTCCAACACCATTGGCAGCATCCAATGGGAGAGTGGTTTAGAAAATTCTGGAATATACCTAAAGACATTTCTTTATCCGGCTATGATTCTATCAAGTTGGACCCATGATCCTTTAAAGTACTTTTTATCTTTTTCTGTTTTATTCATTCTGTTTAGTTATACATGACCATAGATTCCATTTTGGTAAAATTATCCAAACATAAAATATACCTTATTCTCCTTAGGACCCCATTCGTGTGGGTGGCATGATGGACCGATTCACTTAGGTATTTTTATATATTTAAATAGGAAGATTATGGTCGACTTATTCTACTGTCTTTCATGTTCTTATCTCCCCTCACTTCCTGTTGTGCCCCTTTTTCTAATTTACTGAACTTCTCTTTGTGCTGCCCACCTTCCTTGTGATGTAGATAACACATGTCAGGAAAAACATGTGACTTTTGGTTTGGGGGGATTCCCTTAATTTACTTTAGCATGATAATCTCCAGTTCCATTCATTCACTGGCCAGTGGTATGAAGTCATCATTTTTTAATGTTGAGTAATATTCCACCATGTATACATACCATGATTTCTTTATGTATTCATCTGTTAATGGGCATTTAGGCTTGTTATGTAGCTTAGCTATTGTGAGTTGTGCTATCATGAACATTGATGTGGCTGTGTCCCTGTAGTATGAAAATTTTAAATCCTCTGATTTATGCTGAGGAGACGGATAACTGAGTCAAATGGTGGTTTCAGTCCTAGTTTCTTGAGAATTCTCCATCCTGCTTTCCAGAGGGGTTGCACCAATGTGCAGTGCATCCAACAAGGTGTGAGCATTCCCTGTACCCCACATCCTCACCAATTTATTGTTACTGTATTCTTGATAATTGCTATAGTAATTGGAGTGAAAGAGAAGATGCAGTTTTAATTTGCATTTCCCTAATTGCTAGAATATGTTGCCTTTTCAGTATTTATTTTTTAAAATATTTTTTTTATTAGAGTTGGACCCAATAACTTTATTCTATCCATTCCTTTTTCTGTGGGGCTGAGGATGGAACCCAGAGACTCCCATGTGCTAGGCAAGCACTCTACAGCCAAGCCTAAGCCCCACCTCTCATTTTCAGTATTTTATACACTTGCTTGTCAGTAACAGCAGCCCAGTTATTTGGGGGATCAGTTTTGCTGCATTTATGAAATGAGAACATTTCTCTTGAAAGAAAACTGAGAAGGTCAAGCCACATGCCCAAGATTCCAGGGATGACCAGTACACAGCTGTCTTGCCCAGGATGAGGAGAACATTATGTGACTAAGAAGAGGGAAAGAGCCAGGGACCCCCTGGGGCCAGAACCCCTTCTTCCCCCTTGAGGGAAATGATTAATTATTATTGCTGTTACTATTCTTCACCAAAATATTAAATTTCCCTAAATTACAAGTTCCACTAAATTTAGGTCTCTGGATGGAGCTCAGATTTGTCTTGAGAGGCAAGAAAAAGTGAATAACCAACTCAGTGGTTCCAATAACCAAAAAGCTAGACCTTGGTCTCTTTGGAGACAAAACACTGGGTTTCACCCAATAATTAACAATCCAACAGCACCCGACACCCAATTAATGGGGGACAGAGAATTGGATCAGTGGGTGTGGGGGTCTGTGGGTGGCCAGCTGCAGAGCTTGCCTATGGATGAATTCCTTGCATCTGGGAGGTTTTTCAACAACAATGAGATAAACAAAGTGGTGAGAACACAAGCAAAACCCTCTGCAATATTCTAGCCAGGAAAATTCATAAGCACTTTAAAAACATCTTAATATTTACCCTCAGTCAAATGTGCCTCAATCTGAAGGAAACCATTTGAAAAGAGTTGTCAACATGAAAAGTTTCTGAAATCTGCTGGTTTGTGGATCACTGCAAATCCATATGAGTCCATGGCTAAATACAAAGTAAAAATAGAAATCTAATAATGAGCATTTTCTTAAAACATCTGTCCTTAAAACACTGCCCTATGTGCTTTGATAACTAAATTATCCTTTAATCGTTCCTCTAGTAACACTTGAGGTCCATAAACAACTATGGAACACGTCTGATTGGTAAAGAAATGCTGGGATACCAAGAAGAAAGTTACTCTGAACCTCAAAGAAAAAAATTCATAAATCACCACAATGCAGGAATGCCCATAAAATATTGAAATTAAAAACAAGTAACTGGGGTTAGGGCTCAGTGACAGAGCACCTGCCTAGCAACTGTGAGGCACTGGGTTCAATCCTCAGCACCACATAAATAGAAATATGTAAAATAAAGGTATCCTGTCCAACTAAAAACTATTTTTAAAAATAAAGATCAGATTTAAAAAAAAAAAAGCAACTCCCTGCAATGCAGCATTTCTCCTAGAACAGCTTCCTGTACCCTCAAATACTAGCATGATGTGAGCAAGCTTAGAAAAATGGGTGAGAAAGTACAGAAGTCTGATCTGGCCCCATCTCTAGTCCAGCCCCACTTAAATGTCCCTTTCCAAATAGGAACACCTCAGACCACATATTTGCTGTCTATCTCTTTAGAGCTTTCTCACGTTTTTTCCTTTCTTTCTTCTTGTGGTGCTGGGGATTGAACCTGGGACCTTGTGCATGTAGGGCAAGCACACTACAGACCACACTGAATCCCCGGCTCCTCACGTTCTTTTCTGAATGTGCATCTGCTTTTCTAAATAGGTGCATCCATGCACCTGACAAATGAAGTTCTTTTCTGCCATGAAAACCAAGGAACTTACTTTTTCTGAGCTGTTTTCCCTCTCTCTCCCTGGAGTCCCTTCCCATTACAAAAACTCACACAGCCAGAGTCAGACTTGAGCTTTGGAATTGTGTGGGGTTTTTATTGTTTGGGGTCTGATATCACATACATCACTGGAGGGAGGTAACCAACAGCTATGCCCTTTTTTTAATAAGCAAAGAACAAGGTTTGGTAGCACATGTCTGTAAGGCCAGGCATTTGGGAGGCTGCTTTGGGAGGATCTCAAATCGGAGGCAACAGATGGCCTCATAGAAAGACCCTGCCTCAAAATAAAATATTCAAAGTTCTGACACTGAGTGAGTCTTCATGAACAATGAAGGGTCAAAATTCCTGTTTCAAAAGTCTTTCCCTAGGATGCTGTGTGTAGGTGTGTGACTGTAACCTTCCAACAGGACCTAGAGCTGTCGCTGGTGTCCACCTGTATTAATAAATAGATCAAATGAAGTGAGTAAATAAGTAAAGCAATAAAAGATCTGACATTGTTGCTGATTGTGATCCCAGAGATACAAAGGTTATGTTGTGTTTCTTGGATCTTGTGTTCTTGCAAGAGTGAATTTTAGATAATACATAAAATGTAATCAAAGTAGAGTAAAGATTATTGGCCCAGAAATCACTATCAAGAAAGGGGGAGGAAACAGTTAGTCTTCTCTGACATCTCTAGGCCTCACACCCCTTTGATCCTCTGGTTTATGGGAGATGCTGTGCGTGATTCCAGAGGCCTGCCCATGGAACAATTTCTACTCTTAACTGGCAGTAGGATGACATTGTGTTTGTAGGTTCCTAGTCCACATGATCTTGTCCAGAGACACCAAAGAAAAACCCAACCCGAGTGTGTGTGTGTGTGTGTGTGTGTGTGTGTGTGTCTTTGTGAATTTTACTATAATAAAAATTTTATTATTGCAGCTATTATGAAGACAAACAACAACAAGTGTTGGTGAGGATGTGGGGAAAATGGTACACTCATACACTGCTGGTGGGACTACTGAGTGAGTCTTCATGAAGACTTTCCATATTGGTGCAGCCAATATGGAAAGCAGTATGGAGATTCCTTGGAAATCTGAATATGGAACCACCATTTTACACAGCTATCCTGTGGAGCCAACCTATATGCCCTTCAGTGGATGAATGGATAAAAAAATTATGCATTATTTATACACAATGGAATGTTATTCAGCAATAAAAGAATAAAATCATGTGTGTGTGGGAGATTATGGTCTTATTCTCTTGGTTTCTGACTTTTGGTTTCTGACTTTTAGGGAATAGAGTTTTTCTGAGAATCTTACCAGTAGCTTTGCCTTTGTCAAATGGTTATTGCAACTTACTTCTGTTTCTTGCTGTCTAACTTTTGTGGTTTTCCAATATGAGGTATGAGGTAGAAGTGGATTTTAAGTGTATATTTTTAATGTAGGAGTTCACTAATTACTATTAGAAGCATCAGATGAGCTCAGAATGGTAATAAAATTTAGTATCATCAGTTATGTATGTGCATAAGAAAGTAAGTAGCAAACATAAAATTAAAGACAGTTCTAATGACCATAATATCAAAAGCAAAATACTTGGGAATTTTATGAAGAAATGTGAACACTTGCACATTTAACATGGCTTGTTTTTAGAAAATATAACATTATCCCTTAGCCACCTTCTTTTTTGTGGTGACCTTAACTCATAAAAAAAAGATAGGAATTAAAAGTTTCCCCTGTAATTCTGAGGACAGGACTTAGGTATGGTCTACCAGTGAGCTCTATCATCATCCCATTTTTATTTTTCTTTGAGATATGGTCTTGCCAAGTTAGTGAGGCTAGACTCAAAGTTGTGACCCTCAAGGCTCAACTTCCAGGGTAGCTGGGGTTACATGCATGTGCCATCACAACCCTGGTAGGGATTAGTCTTTTATGTTTTCTTTAGTTGTAGTGGACAGAGTATCTTTATTTTATATATTTATTTTTATGTGGTGCTGAGGATTGAACTCAGTGCCTCACATGTTCTAGGCAGGTGCTCTAACCCTGACCCCAGACCCAGAGATTAAATTCTTGAATTTAATATTACAGGTTGGCTCAGGATAATATCTAGGTTTGCAAACGTGAATAATGTCCCCATTTTGTGAGTAGAAGGTAGAGGCCACAATGAGAGAAAATGTCTATCCTTATCCTTAAAAGAGGAGCATCAACTGTGGATTTACCTGCAACTTAGTATTTGAGGATTTTCCAGATATTACAAATATAAGCAAAAGAGACATGAGATCAAGACTCTGAGGAAGGGGGACTAGGTATTTCCAATTGTGAGGCACCAGACAGAAAAACAAAGCTAAGATAGCAGGGTATGGACAACAGTTTCCCTCAGATTTAACTGTAGGTTCAGGGTCCCAGAAGATATAGAAGAAAATAAACCATTTACTGGGTACATTTTAAAAAGATGATCATGGGTAGGACTTTGTCAGAAGTCATCATTATCACACCCCACCCACACGCCCACACACATTACTTCCCTTTTACCTCTTCCCCACTTTAGCAGTCAAGTCAACATCCACTCCTCAAGGTGCATCCTAGCATGAAGAGAAAAGACTGAGCCACAGTACCCTGAGGACCTAAATGGGCACATCTTTGCCTAGCTTATGGCAGCAACTAGCAAATGGCAGAAACTAGCAAAAGAATGGCAGAGTTCAGGAACATCTCTGTCTCCTTTCTCTCACAAACAAATAACTAGAGATTTCAATTATAAATTGATGGATGAAGTGATATTGGGAGTATTGGGTCAAATATTTGGAACACTAAAAATATAAATGTTCAGCAGCCTTAATGTCTTATTTCTTTTTTATCTTTGTCTTTGTTTTTAATGCTGTGGATTGAGCCCAGGGGAACTCAACCTCTCAGCAACATTCCTGATCTTTTTTTTGTAACTTAGTTAGAGACAGGGTTTCACTGAATTGCTTAGTTCTTTCCTAAATTGTTGAGGCTTGCTTTGTATCAGCCTCCCGAGACACTGGGATTACAGTCATGCACCACCACACATTGCTAATGTTTTATTTCATTATTTGCACAAGAGCAGTTTTTCATGTAATATAACCTACTAAATGCTCTCAAAATATTGCACTTTGTAAAAAATTCCAAGAGATAACTTATTACTTTTATATTAATAAACTTAAAGAATATGTTTTTCTTATGCCTTGGCTTCTTTTCACTTGATAAAATCACGTTAGGACATAGTTTTCTAGTTTGTTTATTCTTTTTTTTGGGGGGAGAGTGTATAATAGGGATATATCCCAGTATCACTCAACTACAAAGCCACTTTCCCAGTCATGTTTATTTTGTTTTTAGAAACAGGGTCTCACTGAGTTGTATAGGTCCCTATTAATTTACCGAGTCTGTCTTTGAACTCGTGAATTTTCTGCCTCAGCCTCCCAAGCCATTGGGATTGCAGGTATGTGCCCCCACTCCCAGTTTCTTCATTCTTTTGTAGTTGTTGATTTCTTTTGTTACATAAATTCAAGTTGAATAACAGTATGTTTAACAATACAGATATAGAGAAAAGCCAGTGGTGTAGGTAAGCAATTGAACATATCCACCAGAAAGTACATTGTATATTCACCATGGTGTATTACTCAGCCATCAATACAAACTCCTCTAACGGTCAGCAAAATAGATGAAATTGGATGATGTCATGCTAAGTGAAGAAATACACAATAGTGTCACATCTCATATGTTAACTAATATAATATCATGTGCAAGTACAATAGTGATTAGTATGGCTGAGGAGTGTGTGGGGGCATCAAAGGCAGTAGAGGGTGTTTGGATATTATAAATACATGTATATGCACATATATAAACATCACTCTGAATCCCACTAGTATTTGCAATTGCTATGTGATGATAAAACCCACCATCTCTCATAATTATCCATTCTGCACTAAGAATAGAATCCTTCTGTCTTTTGTAATTTCCAGTATATGATGCAATATTATTAATGATGCTCCCTGATAACAACCAGGCTCTTCCTACACATTCATTCTATTTTCTTCCAGGCTCTGAACATAGAGTATACAATGTATTTCTGCATATGAATCATCTCACTTATCCTAAAGTCCTCCAGCTTGTCTGAGTTATTGGAGAATATTCTTTTGTTTCTGGGGTTTCAACCCAGGGTTGCCTTACCAGTGACAGATATCCACTATCATTTTTTTTTCAGTTTTAAGACGGAATGTTATCAAACTACTAAGGCTGGCCTTCACATTTTGGCAACACTGCCATAGACACCATCCTTAATTTAAAGTTGAGTAATAAGTGAGGTGTGGAGGCACATTTCTTTTGTCATGCTAGGGACTCAATAGGCTGAGGGACGAGAATCACTATCTTGTAGCCAGCCTCGCATCTTGGTGACACCCACTGCACCGTAAAACTCCTTGTCTCAAAATAATGGTAGAAAAACTGAAAAAGTTATATATGTGTGTTGATACATTTGTGTGTAAACACAATGATAAATCTCTCTTTCTCTATTATCTGTAATATACCATAGGTTCTTCTTCCTGAGTTACTCTTTGAAAATTTAGGTAGTGAATAGTATGGTGGTTAACGGGAGGGTAGATATTCCTAAAGATAGATTTTATTTCTTTCAATTGTTGAAGTGGTTAATGTCAGATGTCCATTTGAGTGGATTGAGATACCCAGAGAATGGTGTGGACGATCTCTCCAGGTGTCTGTGAGTGTGCTTCCAGAAGGCTGAGTCAGAAAGCCTGGGGAATACCTGTAATGAACATATATATATTGGTGTTCAATAGTTTTGATATGGAAAAATGCAAGAGAAGCAGTCACATGCTTATGCTCCAGGCTTCTTGAAGTCCCTTTTGGGGTCTTGCAACATTGGCTCTACTGGGGTCTTTTCAAAAAAATGTATTTGTTTTAGTTAGTTATCCATGACAATAAAATGCATTTATATACTTTGATATATCATACATAGATGAGATATAATTTCTCATTTTTCTGAGTATACATATTGTAGAATCACATGTGTCATACAGTCACATACATACATAAAGTAATCATGTCTGTTTCATTCTCTTTCTTATTCCCACATCCCCTACCTTCCCCTCCTTTCATTTTCCTCTACCTAATGTAAGTTAATGCGATTCTTTTTTTTTTTTTTTGCATTACAATTCTTAATACAGTATGTAAAGCCATATGAAAGTTACTCAAGATCACGTATTAGGCTACATAAAATGATAATTTAGCTTTTCTGCTTTATTTGTCTCACAGGATTATGGGTGCACAGTCTCCATCCTTCACAGGGCATCTTGAGGTCAATTAGAAAAATTCCAGGTTCTCATTTTCCCACATTATGCTTCCTCATTATTCCATCTTAATTGCCAAGAAAATCTCGAACCTGGAAAACAACAAAATATAGATAAATTGCTACATAATCATCAACTTTGAAAATTACTTCACAAATAAATAGAATACATTAGTAGACCCAGATGTGAAGAGATGTAAAATATACCTACAAATCAACATTTAACTTTACAGCTGCTCAAAAAATACATGCAGTTATGCTGATATGGGAGCACATGCCACTAGTCTTGACTACCTTGAGGCCACAGAAAGAGGAGGATTTAGGCTAAGAAATTTGAGGCCAAAGTTGCAAAAACCTAGCTCTAAAAATTGACCCACATAAAAACCAAACAGTAATCACATTTTTAAAAAGGAGCCTTCACGGGTGATTTCTATGAAACATGTAATTAGGATCAGTAACAATAATTCATGATCATATCTAAATGTGAAGAAGAAAATTGACTAATTCTTTCTGTAAGGCCAGAAATACCAGCTAACACAGCATAAGAATGGAAATTGCAGACCATCTTTTTATAGATGTTGACGCAGATATTAAAAACCACTAGCAAACTGAGAACAACACCAAAAAGAATGATTGGACTTCATGACCAAGAGGGACATTGTCATATAAGAAGTTTCCAAAAATCATTTTGATAAAGCAAAACTCTGGCAAATTACTTACTAAATTACTGTAAAACCTATGGCCAATTATGACCAGAGGAAAATTCTTTTTCAATCCACTTAACGGCAGCTATGAACTGTTTTCATACTTAATGGTGTGAACTGAAGTATTTATCAATTTATTTTTAGGAAAAGAAAAAAATGTATGCTTTTCTAACTTATAAATATTGTTTTAGAATATTAAATGATATTTTATACATCAAAAATCAAATAGCATATGCAAATGATACCATTATTTTTATAAAGTTTTCAAGCAATTTCCATGAACTAATGAAACAAGAATTATTGAATAATGTCATGGGTTGAATGGTCAACATTAAATCACTTAAATTATATACAGTAACAATGAGCAGTGTTAAAATTGAGGCACAATCCATTCACAAATATAGGGAAAACAATCTAAATGAAAGTATTAACAAAAGAATTGTTCACTGCAAAGTAAAAAAATTGAGGTGAAATTAAAATGCAAAAAAGATCATGGAAAAAAATGGGATAACTGTTAATATTCAATAATTAAAAGTTTCAGTTTGGGTTTTAAGGGTTGATAGGCTTCCTCCAGATTAGTGCCTGGCATGGGGCCAGGCTTCCTTCTCCAATCTGATATATATACTGATTATATATATATATAGTAAGTTATTAATTGTGTTATTGAGCTCTATAGTTTCTTTATTCGACTTTTGGTTTGAAGATCTATCCAGTGGTGAGATAAATGTGTTAAAGTCACCACAGATCACGTTGTGGTCAATTTGATTCTTGAACTTGAGAAGAGTTTGTTTGAACATAGGTGCCCCATTGTTTGGGGCATATATATTTATGCTTGTTATGTCTTGTTGGCATATGGGTCTCTTGAGCAGTATGAGATGTTCTTATTTATCTATTTTGATTAACTTTGGCTTGAAGTCTTCTTTATTTAATATAAGTATGGAGACCTCTGCTTGCTTTCAAGGTTCATGTGAGGGGTATGTTTTTTCCTAATATTTCACCTTCAGTCTGTCTTTTCCTGAGTCTTCTGGAGGCAGAATATTGTTGGATTTTTTAAAATCCAGGCTTCTAACCTATGTCTTTTGATTGGTGTGTTAATCCGCTAACATTTAAGGTTACTATTGAGACATGGTTTGTATTTCCAGCCATCCTTGTTTATTTTTGCTACTTGACTTGAAGTGTTAATTATTGTTTAATTTTAATTGGTATCTACATATACGACCCAGCATTTTAATTGAACATGTGTAGTGATCAAATCAGTGCAATTTCTACCTTCTAAAATATCATTTTGGTGTTTGAAAACTGTGAACTCTTTTTAGAATGTCTACAGTCTAATAATTACTTGTACGATTCAAACTATGTGCTGTAAAACCTGAGTTACTTTTTCCTCTTAACTGCTTTTTGGCACTCCTTGCCATCTGTCTCTTAAAACAGATATAAAAAGCTTTTCTCATTTGTGTTTCTTTGTGATCAACTTTTTCAGCTTCAACATGTGAGTGCAAACATACAGAATTTGTGAAATATGAAAAATCACTAGAAACAGTCACCCATGGTAAATCCAGAAAAAAATATAAATTTTAAAATTGTAAACTATAATCCCAGTGCCTTGGGAGGCTAAGACAGGAGGATGGTGATTTCGAATCCAGCAACAGCAAGGCCCTGAGAAACTTGGTGAGATGCTGTCTCTAAATAAAATACAGAATAGCAGTGGGGATGTGGCTCACTTGTTGAGTGCCCATGAGTTTAATTCCTGGTACACCCCAAATATTTTAGGGTTCACATTTGATCACTAGGCCTTAGTTATTTTTTGGTGAGATCTATATATAAATGGCATATGCCAATTCTTATTAATTTATTTTATGTAAGTCAAATGTTATATAAATATTTTGATAGTATAAGATTAAATTGATCTATATTAGCATATAACAAAATAACTTAAAAAAATGTTTTAGGTGAGGCTGAATGCCTGCAATACCCTTGGCTCAGGAGTCAGAGGATTACAAGGCCAAAGCTCAGTAACTAGGCAAGTTTTTCTCCCAATATAAAAAAAATGGCTTGTGAGATAGTTTAATGACTAAATACCCTGGGTTCAATATGGGGTACAAAGGAAAGAAGGAGGGTTTAAAATTGCCTTATCTCAACAACAAAAAGACATGTGAAATTTAAAACCAAAAACTGCATTCTATCACTTTTCTATGACACACAGACTCTGCTTTAATTCATTTTAAACATTTGAATCTTACACAATCTAAGTTTTCTAACACTCAATAAATGACATGTTTTAATCACGTGGGTCTCAAGGCCATTGAATAAATTTAAGGTCAGTGTAACTGAGGAATCTGCAGTCATACACACTGGAGTGTGCAGGTGCCATGAATTTGCAGTAATAGTCAAGAACTCATGGACGGGTTGTTCATTGCCTTGAAACTGTTGGAAAATTGTTTTCTGATGGTAAATTTTTGTATCAGTATTGGGAAAAATTTAGACCCTTTCCTGATATCATGCCTCAAAGAAAGGGACACAATTTCATGCAATAATGAGGAGACCTAATCTTCATACAGGTAGTGGCCAGGAGAAAGCACAGTCTGGTCATTCTGCTAGCTCCAGTTTTGAACCACAATTATCACTAAATGATGTGCATCAAGTATATATGATTAAAATTGTGTAAATGTACCATGGTAGTGTTGTGAAGAAATATCTATAGTAATGTGCCTGCTGAGGTTCCATTGTTGTTAGGAAGCATCCTGGGGAATGGGAATGATTCACAGATGACTGAAATCCTGAGCTATGTACCTTCCCAGCTGTGCACATTATGCCTGGCACAACATAGTCCAGGAGATCATGAGACACAATACAAGCTCTCTGACATCAAAAAGGTAATCTGAGAAACACCCCTCAAACAAGGTTCTATGGAGTGATACTTCCAGCTTGGTCCACGGATGCTTTATTGTACTGGGCACTCATGACCTTTATGCACTGGAGAAATCAAGCTTCCCCCCAGAGTGGGCATTCTGTTTGGAAGAATATGTATATCACAGGAAATCTAACACAGATTTCTGAAATAGGTTACATTTGAGGAATTCACATATGGTAAGAAGAAGGAAAGGCCAAGTGAAAAGATAAGAAAAAACAGATCACACGTGAAAAAAAAATTTTGAAAAAAAATCAAAAGTTTTGTTTTTTAGAGCTGATAGTATAGACTCCCTCTAGTATCTGGATCCAGAAAGGAGTCATGTTAGATATGGTGCTGTCACTAAAGTCAGAAGAGGTTGTGTGATACATGCATCATCATCTGTGTTGCAACCATCTAGTGAGGACTGCTCAGTCAGTGGACACGAGCTGGTGGTCAGGAAAGAAGTAGAGAGATTACAGGAGAAGGACATACCGGTACAAGTTAGGGTTATCTGGACCCTCTGGGTTGGCATGTTCCAGGGTGAAATTGAGAGGAAGATGCATCTCTTCTCCCATATGCAATCTGAGCACCATCCTGTTCATAACGGGAGAGGAAATAGGATCTGTCACCCCTAACAACACATGTGCACACTTACAGCTTGGGGTTGTCCTCATCACCAGCTCAGCTTTACCACTACTGCCAACCCTCCCCATGTCCTCTTGGTATTCACTAACAGACAAAAGGGAGATGGAGAATTGAGACTGGTCTTGCTTCAAGCAAGTGGGCTTGGAACTGATGTCAGCCTCAGCAGTAACCTTTGACCTGTGGCTCTTTGTGTGCTGGGAATCTATAAATAGTAGTAGGGAGAAATGACTGACACTTCAGAGAGGGCGACACCATCACCCAGCACCTCTGCTGCAAAACACACCCTCCAGTAACACAACAAGCAAACCCTGGGCAAGACTTGACTGAATGGCAGCTCTTTGTGAGAAGTAGATATTAGAACCATGGGTTGCTTTTGTAAATTCTCAGGGTTTTAAAATACAGCTCAGGGTTAACACATCTATAATATTTATATTACTATCATTTTAAATTTCTCCTGAGAAAGGCCACTAGAAGAGAAATTGTTCTTTAAAGTCAAAAAAGAAGAAGCCCTAGAGGTGCTTCTCTGTGGGGAAAATGCATGAAGTACTGCATACAGGGCATAGGTTCAGGGCGTCTGTATGGCAGGCCAGTCCCCATGCTAGGCTTATGAGTGCAAACTGCTTACCCCATCAGCACAGCTCTGGGCACGAGGCCATGTTTTGCACACCCACTCTTTGATTGTTCACTGCAAGGACAGTTAGCAGACATTGCATTGGTGGCCATCTATATTTTGCTTAGGCACTGCCCGAGTACATATACATGGTAACTGCACAATAAAATCAGTCCTGCTTCCTGATTTTTCTCTGGAGATCTTGATTAGAGACTCCACAGCCACACTCTCCTCTACCCTGTTCTGTGGACCTCCTCAGGGATGAGCGAGCCCATGCACTTCTCTGCAGACCCCAATAACTCATTACCGGGAACCCACAGGCTCCTGCAAGAGGGTCTGTTTTCCCTGATATTGCGATGGAAGAATCATGTTCTCCTTTCACATTTTCTGCTTTATCTTGTTCTGTGTGTCTTAGGGTCACATTTATCTGTGCATGCTAATGACATGAGAAATTGAATTTTGGAAAAAAACTTGGAAGTGACCGGGACAGGATGGATTTCAAGTGTCCTGATTGTTCCTCTAAGCATTTTCATTATTAGATATTAAAAAAGGTATTTAGTGATTAAAACCGAATGGACTAATACATAAAAATATTTTTCCAAATTCTTGTGAATTATATTCATAAGCCTATAATTTGGCACCATGAATTGGAACTTACCAGCACGTTTATTTGATTTTCTAAAATATTTAATGTACTTCCTTCTGATCACGGTCCCTTGTTTCACATTTACCAACTGAAAGTTCTTAATCATGTGAGATTCCATTCTATAAAATGAGGATTTTAACATAGAACCTCATTTCCCTCTAAAGATTTCAATATGTACAATTACTCAAACCATAATGGTTTCGAGTTATAAAGATGACCAAAGCAAGATTATCAATCAAAATAATCTGTGGCTTCCTCAGTGGGACATGCCATCTCTCTCAATTTTATTGTCTTCTCTGATGGATAACAGCAATCCAAGAGATCTGGGCTTCAAACTCTTCAAGTTTCCTGGACTCATCTGGAAAATAATCTTGATTGAGATCATTTTCTCATGTTGATAAGGAAACTTAAATTACTCTAATTCTGGTCCTAGAATCAAATTAGTCCAACCCTGTCCCACAACTTATAATGCCTCTACTTTGATGTGAGGGACTTATGGCGCCCCGATAATTCCTCTGAAGCCCTGAAGTGTGTAATGGGCACCTCTTCCCTAGTTTGCACATGGAGCACACTTTCTTGGGGGTAATGATGGTTTGGTAAGTCATCCTTTCCAAAGTGACAGTTCTGTGGCTCAAGCTCTAAGTCAAATATTAAAATTAAGAAAATAAGAGGAAGAGCTATAGGTCACATGTTATAAAAATCACAGGCAGATGGAAGCTAGTCAGAGCCGAGGCAGAGTCTGAGCTGGAGTCCACTCTAAACCTACATGATCAACTCCACCTTCTCTGAGAGAAAACCATGTAAAAAGTAGGCTCAGTCTCCTGGGTACTGTATAAAAATATACATAAAAGCATTAAAGTGCTATATTAAAAAAGGATCCCCATTATCTGGAGTCAAAAGAAAGGACAGTCATTTCAAGCAGACCCAATTATGTTCCAGTTGTAGAAATCAGAAGATAGTTCTTGAACACTGCAATTATCAACATGTGAAGGGTTAGTACAAGCATGATAATTAATGAAACATTTGTTTTTTTCTAGAGATAGCTGGAAACGTGGACTAAATGGAAATATACATAATGAAAACTAATATCCACAGACAGAAATTCCACATGGATGGAATGAGTGAGGTTTGAAAACTGAAGAAGAAAGTCACAATAATTGCCAAAGCATGAGTCCTTCAAAGCCACATGAGAGGGAAACATAAAACAGGAAAAGAGTGCAAGTCGTTGAACAAGTAATTCAGCATATGAACACTTAGGAAAGACACATCAAGGGTGGAGGAAAAAAATCCCCTCATGCAGCCCCCATCCTGCACCAACCACATGAAAGTTTTGTGCCTTTTGTGAATTGGGCTCTGCCTTACTCCCTGGCATAGCCCATTAATCACCAACGTGTCACCTGGAATACTGTCCCTTTTGGGGAGCTGGCGACCATACCCTGAAAATGGCGCTGGTTTTCTGCTTCTGCTTCTTTAGCAGTTAGAGTTGTTAGAGGTAAACAACTCCTTGTAAGGCTGTGGGGCTGGGGTCTGGCCTGCTTCCGCTGTGCTGTACCTATTAGACTTTTCCACGTGGTGCTAGTTCATTGGCGGGGCTGGGTACTTAAGCCAGGGCACACCGACTGCTCCTCTCTTTTTCCTGTTTCCTCATCATGCTTCAAGGGTCCTGAGTAAACTGCTGAAAGAAGAATCCTGTGTCATGTTTCTCTTGCTAGCGAGGGGTCCCAACAGTCCCTCATATACACTCACCTCCTGGGAGGCTTCTGAATGAGCAATGGCAGAGGGATGGCCAGTACTCCCAACTTTGTGGAGCCAAGAAGAGCTAATTGGAGAGGTGGAGAATTGCAGAACACACCTTTGTTGTAATTTGGACATGCTGAATAATACGGTGTTGTTGAGTTCAATCTCTTTGTAGCCATGATTTTTCATAGAGAGAAAAATAATTTCATCTCTAATTGTGAGGATTAAGACAAAACATACTGAACAAGTGGGTTCCATCCATTTAAAGAAGGCTCTCTGGGGAGCTGGGCATGGTGGTATTTGCCTGTAATATCAGCAGCTTGGAAGGCTGAGGAAGGAAGATCATGAGTTCAGAGCCAGTCTCAGTGAAAAAAATTCACTAAGCAGATCAGTGAGATCCTGTCTCTACATAAAATAGGGATACGGATGTGGCTCACGGGTTGCGTGCCCCTGAGTTCAATCTTCATCATTGTACCCTGCCAAAAAAGAAGACTGTCTGTGGAGTGAGTCGCAGGCTTTGGATTTATAAGAGCTTTCCTGGAGGTTCTAAAGTGTAGATCTAGTATAGAATAAGTGTTATGGGCCACGTTCTGGGTTGGATGTGCATGCATTTGAGTCCAGGCTTTTATATATATATATATATATATATATATATATATATATATATATATATATGTGTGTATATGTATATATATATATATATATATATATACATATATATATATATTATATTTATATATTTTATCAATTTGATGTTGATCTACTGATGGAATATTTCCTGCACAAGGCATGTATGTGCTTTATTTAAAGTCTAAAATAGTAGATATATATTTTAAATAATCTGCAGCTACATATTGAAAAATAATAGTCATCAGAAAATCATGTATGTGAAGCTAGATCATTTCATGACTCTTTAGAACATGTAGATCTATAAGGCAAGATAGTAAGAGAAACAACAAAACTGAAACATTCATGAACTTGGGATACTATTTAAAAATCTGAGGTGAATGTTGGTCCACAATCTGACTTCCATAACAAGACCCCTACAGCACAAATATTAAAAATCAAGAATAAATCAAGGGGATAGATTCAAACTAAAAAGCTGCTTCTCAGCAAAAGAAACAATAATGTGAAGAAAGAACCTACAGATTTTATACAAATCTTTACCACACGTAATTCAGAAAAAGCACTAATGTCTAGAGTATATAAAGAACTAAAAATTAAAACAAAGAACAACAACAAAAACCAATTAAGAAATGAACTCAGTAACTGAAAAGACAACTTCACAGAAGGAATATAAGTCATTAACAAATATATGAAAAAAACATTCTACCTATCTTGCAATTAGGAAAATGTAAATCAAAATTGCTTTAAGATTTTATCTCACTTCAGTCAGAATGGCAATCATTAATAATACAGGCAACAATAAATGTTGGTGAAGTTGTGGGGGAAAAGGAACACTCACACATTGCTCATGAGATTGACTCCAAATTGGTGCAACCACCATGGAAAGCAGTATCGAAATGCCTTGAAAATCCAGAATGGAACCATCATTTGACCCAGCTATCCCTCTCTTAAGACTATACCTAAAGGTATTAAAAGCAACATACCACAAGGAAACAGCCGCACCAATGTTTATAGCACCAAAATTCACAATAGATAAACCATAGAACCAACCTATATTTCCTTCAACAGATGAATGGATAAATAAAATGTGATATATATTATATATATAATATAAGTACCTATATAATTTCCCCCACCAGTGAAATATTACTTAGCTTTAAAGATGAATGAAACTATGACCTTTGATGGTAAAAGGATAGAGTTGAAGAATATCATGCTAAGTGAAATAAGCCCCCCCACCCCCCCACACACACAGAAACACAAAGGCCAAATGTTCTCTCCAATAAGTGTATGCTAATTCACAATGGGGGTGAGGAAAATAGTTATTTAGATTAAGTAGAGATGATTGCAGGGAGGGGAGGGAATATGGGGATAGAAATGATAGTAGAATGAAACAGACATTACATATAATACATAATATATAGAGATGCTAAAACACTCAACAAGGGCAGGGGGAGAGAATAGAAATTCAGTGGATTAGACAAAGTTGGACTGAAGAAAAGAAAAGGGAAATAGGAGTACAAATGACAATAGAATGAATCAGACACAACTTTTCAATGTTTATATATAAATACACCACCAGGGAAGGTCTACACCATGTACACCTCAAGAATGGAATGCTAACTAAAATGAGTTTTACTCCATGTATAATATGTCAAAATTCGCTCTACTATCATGTATACCTAAAAAGAGTAAGAAATTTTAAAAATGACAAGGGAAAATTTTTATACCGAGAAGGTTTGTGAGTTAAAAACTCTTCAATAAATGGTAGTGTCATTAGGGTTAAATAAAAGTATAAAAGAGTACCTTGAGCCCCTACAAAACAACAATGGTAAATAGAGTTGCCCAAGCCAGTCTGCACAACAAGGTATAATCAAAAAATTTTTGGTTTACAACTCTTTTCTATTTGTTTTACAAACCAGCACAAGAACAATACTTACAAGTTGAGCAGAGAGGAAACATTACATAGCAGTGTTATGAATACTATGAATAGTGCTGTGGGCACTCAAAGAAAGCATTCTCAATTTCTACCCCCATGCAAAAAAAAAAAATTGCAGTTCAAAGATAAACTACTTACTGATTAGATAACACATACTTGTGTTTGTGACATTCAGTATGTGGGCAGCTGCTCAACTTGACAGGTCAGATCCAATAGATAAGGAAGACACTCTCTTCACACCAGACAGTGTTTCCTTGAGTAATACTATGAAAGCAAGAGAAAAAGCAAAGTAACAGACACAGGCAACTCTATTGCCAGACTAGGAAAACCCCAACACTGAACCTATGTACTGGGGAGTTCCAAAGATCTTTTAAGGGTCCTGACTGAAAAGTGCTGGGCAGAGCATTCTCTCCACAGGTGAGAGTGTGAAGTCTTGTTCTAACTTGTATTGAAAGTGAGGTCGAATAAATACAAGTTAGAACAAAGAAAACTTCATTCTAAAATCTTGCATGACCTGGTGATCCCCTGAAGAACACCAAGTCCTCCCAAGAGCAGGTCAGATCCTAGAGGAGCGAGTGATAGCCTTGAGATGACTAAATAAATTTGGATTCCAATTAGTGAGCCACCCAGCCAGATGCATTCAGAAATCAGCATTCTTTATCTGTTTCATCAAAAATTGCAGACATCATTCAATCAAGAAAAAGGAAGATCTTTAGTATTTTCCTTAGACCTCTAGGACTGAATCTTTCCTCCTGGCCCTATAAAGAGTTTAAACTCTCATATGTAAAACGAAGCCAGTTTTTTGCATAAAATAATATGGAGATAAGCATGAAACATAGATATTTACCCTTTGGAATAAAGAATGGTGTGAATATTATTCTCCTAGAACTTATCATTATATTTAAATATTTATTTTACCAAATAAAGTTAAATGAAACGTTGGTGGGTTGTGTTTTGCTGACCCAAAAGGTTTACATATGAAGAGAATATTGTATTTTTACTTTTTGAACAGGACTTGTAGATGAGAGTCTAAGGTTTATTTTAATCAAAATTGTGTTTCTCTCTCTGTGGTGTCATGGGCTTTTGGAGCTATAAGATCTGAGGAGGGGGGCTGGAGATGTGGCTTAAGCGGTAGTGCACTCCCCTAGCATGCTTGCGGCCCAGGTTCGATCCTCAGCACCACATACAAACAAAGATGTTGTGTCCGCCAAGAACTAAAAAATAATAAATATCAAAATTCTCATTCTCTCTCTCTCTTTAAATAAAAAGATCTGAGGAGGGACATGGCTAGTTAATAGTATCTTATAATTACTGGGTTACAGAGGGTTCTGCTAGACCATGACCCATGCTATCTGTCATATAATCCAATAAGTATAACAAACATTATATTCTAAATTATTAAGTAGAACCAAAGGGTCTACAAAATCAAAATATATAATGAAATAAAAAAATGTGGGTGCATAAATGCTCCTACAGTATGTCTTTATCTATTTACAGTCATCATTTTACATGTTTCTAGTTAAATATTCTACTGGGTATCCAAAACTAAAGAGGTGGTCCCAAATTGTGATGTTTTTCCTACACTACAGGTGAGTATAGTCACCTCAGTGATGAACGTCATAGAATTCATGAGGAACTGCATGGTTTCTTCAGTCCAAGAGTCAGGATGGGCCTATGGACCATGTGGATTCCCCAGGAAACATTAAGACTATTTCCCCCTTCAGCAACCCTCCTTTATTGCCTGAATACCCATGTTGGCTCCTACTCTCTTTGGTCTTTCTCCTCTTCCTGATTGGGAGCTTGAATAACTCTCCAGAGTTGTAGATCCCTTAGAGAGTACGGCTACTCTATAAGGTGAAATGTTAAACTCATAATTCAAACTAGGGATATCTGGGCATTATTTTAGTATCCCTAGGTCCTTCCTATAACTCTCTTAATTTTCCCATAATTACAAACAAGAGAGTATATAATTTACATGAATAATATTCTCCAAATAATACTTGATTAAACATATGAAATAATTAATGGAGATTTTATAGCATTATTTATCCAACAGAATGTTTTACTATTTGCATTGATCCATTAGCAAAGTGAATCATGGGAGATGTGTGACCTAATAACATCATTAAATGCAAGACAAGGTTAACATTAAGAAATTCACACTTTATTTAGCAACAAATTGCATCTGTAATTAAATATAAGTAAAAACGCTCTGTAAAACTTGCATGGTGGACCATGCTGCGACCATAGGGATGTGAGAAGTTTGCAAGTTCAAAGTCAGGCTCCATAATTAGTGAAGACCTATGCAACTTAGCAAACCCTATCTCTAAATAAAAAAGAAAAAAAATCAGAGGATGTGGTTTACTGATTAAGTGCCCTTAAGTTTAAAGGGCTCTGAAATTTTAAAATTTTAAATTTTAAATTTCATATAAATCTTAAGAAACTTCTGAAATAATCAACTGTGAGAATTATTATTTCTCCAGTTGTGAAAAATGAGACTCTTTAGTAATTCTTGATTTATACTAAAATTATATCCTTTTAGGGATGCACAATTCTATACTTGTATTTCCTTATTTCTACAATATCAGCTAAAGATGCTAGAAAATTTTCAGCAAATGTCAAAAGCAATTACCCATTTTCTACATTTAAATGATTTTTTCCCTCCTAGGTCCCAAATACTTCAAGGGATGGGCTATAGATAAGAAACTTACTACAATCTGTATATTTGTCAAGGTGTTTTTGTAAATATTTTGCTGTTATCTAAGGTACACACTTTGGACAAATGCTACTCCACATTTGCTACAGATATGAGGCCAGTAATTAAAAAATGTTGGAAATTTGAATACAGACATGGACACAATCTTTGGGTTTCTATGTGCTATAAATCCTCTAGTATTTCAAAAATGATGGATCAATGGCCAAAAGCTTTACAAAAATTTTTCCACATGTCCTCTCACTCGTATGAATTCTGAGGTGCTGAGTAGGGTGTGAACAATTATTGGAGACTCTGTCACCTATTTTATATTTATATGAATTCTGTGCTATCGTATCTCTGGTGTGAAATAGTATTGAACTACTGTGAAATAGGGTTGATTCATCCTTAAAGACATTGATGCAATGTTTTCATTGTAAAAATTCTCTCCAGTATAAAATATATAATGTTTAGTAAGATGTGATCTTCAAATTAAAAGCTTTGCCATTCTTCACATTTATAGGACTTCTCTCTAGTATGGGCTCTCTGGTGTCGTGTAAGTGATGATTGTTGATTAAAATCTTTGCCACACTCTTTACACTTGTAGGGCTTCTCTCCAGTGTGGATTCGCTGGTGCTGAGTAAGTGATGATTTTTGACTGAAACTCTTGCCACACACTTTACATTTGTAGGGCTTCTCTCCAGTATGAATCCTGTTGTGGCTATCAAGATTCGAGATTATATTAAACCTCTTGCCACACACTTTACATTTGTAGGGCTTCTCTCTAGTGTGGATTCGCTGGTGCTGAGTAAGTGATGATATGTGATTAAAACTCTTGCCACATATTTTACATTTGTAGGGCTTCTCTCCAGTATGAATCCTGTTGTGGCAATAGAGATGTGAGATGCTATTAAAAGCTTTGCCACACTCTTTACACTTGTAGGGCTTCTCTCCCGTGTGGATTCGCTGGTGCTGAGTAACTGATGGTTTTTGACTGAAACTTTTGCCACAAAATTTACATTTGTATGGCTTCTCTCCAGTATGAATCCTGTTGTGGCGATCAAGATGCGAGTTTATATTAAAATTTTGCCACACATTTTACATTTGAAGGGCTTCTCTCCAGTATGAATTCTCTGGTAATTTTTAAGGCTTGGTTTTTGACTAAAACCTTTGCAAAATTGTTTACATATGTAGGGCATAACTCCAGGGTGTGTCCACTGGTGACAAATAAGATTGGAGCTTTTATTAGAAGTTTTGTCACATTCTTTGCATTTGCATGGCATATCTCCTGTATGAACACTGTCATGTTTAGTAAGGTTTTTGCGTGCTTTGCATTCTTCACATTGGTAGGTCTTCTCTGCAGAATAAATATTTTTGTGTTGAGTAAGGGTTGAAAACCTTTTTAAATCTTTCCCACACTTTTTACATTTACAGGTCTCTTTCAGTATAAATCCTCTGATACTTAACAAGTTGTAACTTTTCACTAAAAGTTTTTTAACATTATTTAAATTTGTAGAATTTATCACTGTCATACTACTTGCTGTGTTTAAAAAATATATCAAAGAATTTGCCTGCTCAATATCTTCTATACTTATTGGGCTCTTTTTTTCTATAAATTCTCTTTTATTAAGCAAGCTCTGCACTGTGGTTAAGAGCCCTTTCACATATCTTACACTTGCAGGTTTTGTATTGCCTGAGAATATTTTAATGAATACTAGTTTTTGATCACTGAAGCAAGACTTTCCTACATTTTTCATCTTAATAAATTTTCTTTAGAAAAGAACTAGGATTTTTCTATATTCATAATTTTTATCACCAATGTAAATATACTGGTCATTACTCAGGGTAGAGACATGACTTATTGTGTTACTTTTAGCATGATTTATATAGTGCACTTTCCAGAAATCTGTATCAGAATTGTCATTGAGCAATAGTGGGGAATTATAAATTTTTCTACAATTTTTAATATTTTGTCCATTTGGGCACCAGGTGAAATTCATATTATGTTTCAGAAAAATGGATATTTTATAAAGAAACTCCCAAAATGATCAAATGTGCAAATGTTTGACTGGAATTTTAACTCAGTGCTACTTTTATAATTGGCCAAGTAAAAAACTGATGCATGGACTAGATTTCAAATTTTCAACTTTTCCTTTCAGTTCAAAAGTGGCTATGGATTTATTCTTAAAATACATATAAAACTCCTCAAAATAATTGGAACACAGTGAATTTTTGTTTCAGATATTAATTTTCCCTGGTGTCTTTTGACCATAAAATTTTTATCATAAATAAAGACTACTGATTGATTTTGTCTATTATAATACAATTTTTGAACTTTACTCTCACTTATATTTTCCCATTGTTTTTGTGGTTGTATATAGTTAAAGTCACACTTTCCATATCTTTCCTCTATCTCTTTTATTCCTTGCTCTGGTAAAATTTGTCGAGGATGATGAGAAATCATGGCTGTAATAAATAAAAATAACAAACATGTTTACTTACTGAACTGGGCTGAGTATATTTTGCAGACCTAAGAAATTACAGCAAAAAATAACACAGCAGGGGAGTGGATTATTAAATCCAAGTCCATCATTACTGTAGAAATATATAAATCAAATAAAAATACACAAGAAAATTATTTTGAAGATTTTCCTAATCATCTTTGTGTTCACAGTATCCAAGATGAGTACATTATTATGGAGAGTAATATAGCAGAGAAAAATTCATTGTGTTACACAAAGATTTTTTTCCTTTAGAATATATTTTAAAAATCTACCAACTTACTTCTGTTTCATTAAAGATAAAAATATGAAACATGTGAATATTTGGTGACTGTTCAAAAAGGGGTTCCTTCTTACAAACAGAAAAAAAAACATGGCTAAATCAACTGTAAGCAAAGTTATGAATTACTCAAAGGGAATAGTCAATTATCATTTAAAAGAAGTTTACTGAACTAAACCAACACACAAAAAAAACAGAATAAAAATTAGTCAAGAATTGTTAATAGTAATAATCAGAAAATGTATTTGAAAGACTTTCTTTAGAACACGTTGGAAAGAATCAGGGGTGGTTGTACATAGCAACATAGGAGGTTGAGCTAGAGGATCAAAATTTGAAGGCCAAAGTAAAAAATGCAAAGTGCTAAATCGCCCATTATTTCTCTTTCCAGTACTAATAAACACATCTCAGAAAATTGAAAATATGGAACATCCAAGCAGCTCAGCTTTCTCCAAGTTGTAAAGACTAAAGGTAGATTTTAATCCAAGTTTAAAAACTCAGGATACTGAGAGCATCCAAGAGAAAAAGATGGGTCACCTAGAAATGTGTAACTATATAATTGTGAAATCCTTAGTCAAATCTTCACAACACAGGAAGGAATTCGAGTCTATCTATATTCAAGAGATGAAACAATAAAATTATCAACTAAGACATTATATTCACAGCTACTACCTTTCAAAAGAGAAAGAAAATGAAGAGTTTAAACATATAAAAATACACACACTATTCATCAACACTGGATTTGTTCTCCAAAAATTACTAAAGGTAATCTTTCATAATAAAATGTAAGTGCACAGCACCATAATTTATATGAAATTGTAAACACTTCTTAGCAAAAACAATTTTATTTTATTGTAATTATGGGTCATAACACATGTAATTTTGTAATAGAATTTGAAAAAAAAAAGCATAACAACAATACTGTTAGTAGGCATTTATACCTGTAACAATGATATAATTTTAAAAGGACACATAAATATATTCAGTTTTTTAAAAAAGTGAAGTCAAGTTGATACTCATACAAAGTATAAGAAGGAGATTCTTCATTTTTAGGGATTTTGTTGGCAAATGCAAGATTAAAAAATTCTGATCAAAACAAAACTTGGATATCTGAATTAACTCTAAATATTGCAATTGTAGATAGTCTACAAGATACTCTAAATCTAAGAACACACACATACTGAAAGCAAAAGGATATAATAATCACACATGCAAAAGTGATAGAACAAAACCTGGGCTGTCTAAATTATAGTACACAAAACATAGTTTAAGACAGTTATAGGACATATAAGACATTTTAAATTTTAAAAAAGAAACTTTTAAAAGAAGCAAAAGAGAGAAAAGGACCCTTTCCCTAAGTTCTGAATTAAGAGTAAATACATTCGCTACGTACTTCATACTTTGCAAACACACAAAGAAAACACTGAGAAGGTTGAATGAAAACAAAGAATCACTGTCATACTAAGAGACATCAATCCCCACTTACTGAAGAGGAATATACAGTGAGGCAAAATGGTAATTGCAAAGCATAAGACTTTGAAAATATTTTGAAACTACTATAGACTTATATAATCTTAGTGAGTGTGGCAATAAGCCCTCATATCAATAGCAAATTAAAAACATTGCACACCAATGTTGTTACATTGTTATTCAACAGAGCCATCATGGGGGACACAAACCAAATATCTCTTGAAAAGAAATATGAGCCATATTGGAATATAGAAACTATAGAACTTTGAAGTCAAAAAATTTATTCTAATTTTATATTTTATAAAATTTATGTACACTAGGTTAACTGAAATGTCACAGAAAGAATACTGCAGAATTCTACAAACATAACATCTCTAAACTAAAAGTGAAGCTTTCTGAAAAAACAGAATAGTTTTGTGATGAGAAGACAGAAATAAGCCCTTGCTTCCTAGGCATTTTTTTTGAGATGTAAACTTTGTAGACATATATTGCATAACAATTTGAATTACTGTTACTGAACTATATATTTAAAATTTTGGAGACAGAAGGTTTTATTTTGTGGTTTTGATTACAATGAAAATTAAAAGAAAGAGAATTGCAAGATTTCTCAAAGTTACATTAAAAGAATGTGGTCTTTATCCTTGAAATAAGAACAAGCTCATCCATAAACAAATGATGAGTATGCATGCAATCTCAGCTATTAGGAACTCTGAGGCAGGCGAATTGCAAATTCAAGACATCCTCAATAACATAGTGAGAACCTCTCTCCAAATATGAGTGAAAAGGAGCTTGGCGTGTAGTTCAGCATGAGAGTATCACTTCCATCAATCTCCATTACACTTGTACATAGAAAACTTCAATTTCTATATACATGGGCAAAAAGAAAAGCTGATCAACATAAAATAAAAAGTCATAAACAAAAGAGGTTTACTATTTATAAAAGCAAAAGCACATATAATATTATTGCAATACAAAGAAGAATCATACATATCTCAGTTTGTGAAGCAATTAACTGACATGAGAAACCCAGTCCTTAAGAGGGAACCTGCTGTATACAATTAAAAAAGAAAAAAAACAATGAAATTGTAAATATCTACCAATGTATTATTTTACAAATCCTCTAACTCAAATAAAACTTATGCCTACACTCGAAACAGCAGTCTTTGTCCAACTTGACATTCATTCCATGGCAGATAATTTCACAGAAAATCCAGTACAGATATCAGAAAAAAAACACTGATAAGGAAAATTTAGTGAAAAAATGTACAAATAAGATTAGAGAAACTGACTTGTGATAGTAATGTATTACAATGGGTGGACCTAGAGGTCTTCACAAATGTGCAAAACTTTCCTGCAAATAATGGAAGAAGGGCTGGAGTTGTAGAGTAGTGTTAGAGAGCTTGCCTAGCATGTGTGAGGCCCTGGGTTCAATTCTCTGCACCATATATGGATAAATAGAAAATTTATTAACAACTAAAAATAGTTTTAAATTATAGAAGAGCTGTCAGAAAATATTGACACTCAAAAGGCAAGGAGAGTGTTTTGTTGTTAATTTGAATGTATGAAGGAAAAGCAGGATACTACATAATTTTAAAGCACAAAACACAGCACAGGGTTTTCTATGATAACAAGAGAAAGAGTTCAAAGCTTCTCTAAAATATTTTCTGCTGGATAATGTCTCAATGAACCTTTTTGAATTTAGGCTTCCTCCCCTACCTCAACTATGTCCTCTGCTATATGTGGGCCACAGGATTTGACATCATTGCATTCCTCTAAGTCAACCATATGTAAAGTGAAAGATATATATCATGCTGCCAAAGGAAAACATTAAGGATGAAAACAAACATCATTAACATTGTCTTGTCAGCACCAAGAACTACCCCATCTTCTTTATTAAAAGCATAAATCTGCAACACATTCTTGTGGAGAAGTTCCTAAAAGATATACTTCAAGGGAAGAAAACTTAATAATGATAATTAGAAATTTTGAAGGAAAGTTATGCTCACCCACAAAGACTAGGTTGCTGTAGTTCTCCAACATCACTTCTCTATATAAATTCTGCTGAGCAGGATCCAGGCATTCCCATTCCTCCTTAGGGAAATCAATAGCCACATCCCCAAATGTCAATGGCTCCTGAAATAAAAATTGTAAGATCAACAGAACATGGACCAAACCATTATTCAGTTTTTAATATGAATTAGTAGTTAGTAGAACTGACTGTCATGTAGGAGAGTGAATTTAATTATGTAATAAGATACTTTCCATTATCTAATTCAGAGGAAAATACATAAGTCTAAAAACAGTATATATATTCCATATCAGAGTGAAGGGAAGGATCTATACAATAATCCAAGCAATGAATAAAAGCCCAACTCCTAACTTTTCGGCCATCAGTGAATGTGAAATTTGGCAGAAATTTCAGGTGCAAATCAGACTTGTCAAAGATATTCTCATAAGGTGATTGTGCACAAGGGAGACAAAAAGACTGGTAAAAAAGCTTTTGAAAACAGTCTGGTTCCTATTCTCTCGGCTTTCTATCCATGAGATAGATTGAACTCCCCAATACAATTAGTTTCAAGTATCATCCATGACACATTCCCAATGTGTAAAATATTCATAAAATAACAACATTTGGAGACAAGTAAAGTGACACTTTCACCTCGTGAAAAGACAAACTTGAATTATTTAAAGTTCTAAAAGCAGTTCAATGAGTGAATAAATTTGGTACAATAGAATAAACAATGGGTTACAAAAGACTTCAAGGAGAAGATTAAAAAATTCTTAGAGGTAAACAAGAACACAGACACAACATATCAAAATCTCTTGGAAACTATGAAAGCAGTACTAAGAGTAAACTCCATTGCATGGAGTTCATTTCTTAAAAGAAGAAAAAGTCAATAATTGATCTCATACTTCATCTCAAAGCCCTAGAAGAACAAATCAACAGCAAAAGCAGTAGAAGGCAAGAAATACTTAAAATTAGAACTGGAATTGAATTAAAAGAAACAATTAAACCTTGTCCAAAAGTTGGTTCTCTGAGAGACCCTATGCTAATGAAGACAAAGAGAGAAAAAATTCAAATTACCAGCGTACATGATGAAAAATGCAATATCCCAACAGACACTAGAGAAATAGATAGGATATTTAGAAATTATCTTGAAAATGTATACCCCAATAAAATAGAAGACATTGAAGGCATCAACAAATTTCTTAAGTCATATGATATGCCCAGATTGAATCAGAAAGACATACACAATTTAAATAGACCAATATTAAATGATGAAATACAAGATGCCATCAGAAGCTTACCAACCAAGAAAGCCCAGGCCCAGATGGATACACTGCCAGTTAAACAAGACCTTTGAAGAAGAAATTCAAAAATACCAATATCCTTCAATTTATTTAAGAAAATACAGAAAGAAGCAGCACTTCCAAACTCATTCAATGAGGCCAATATCACCCTGATCCCCAAACCAGGAAGGGACAAATGAAAGAAAGAAAACTTCAGGCCAATATCTTGAATGAACATAGATGAAAAAATTCTGAATAAAATTCTGTCAAATTAAATACAAAAACATATTAAAGAGGTCGTGCACCAAGATCAAGTGGGGTTCGTCCAGGAATACAGGGTTGGTTCAACATATAGAAATCAATAAAGGTAGTTCATCACATCAATAGACTTAAAGAGAAGAATCATATGATCATCTCAAGAGACACAGAAAAACCATTTGACAAAATACAGCACCCTTTCATGTTCAAAAAATTAGAAAAACTTGAGATAACTGGAACATACCTCAACATCATACTGGCTCTCTACATTAAGCAGAAGGCAAACTTCATTTGAAAGGGAGAAAAACTAAAGGCATTCCCTCTAAAAACTGAAACAAGACAGAGGTGCTCCCTCTCACCATTTCTATTCAACATATTTCTTGAAACACTGGCCAGAGCAATTAGACAGATAAACGAAATTTAAAAAATAACTAAAGGAAAAGAACTTAAATTAGCATTATTTGCTGAAAATATGACTCTATACCCAGAAGATCCCAAAAGCACCACCAGAAAACTTCAAGAACTAAAAAATGTATTCAGCAAAGCAGCAAGATGTAAAATTCACACACATTAAAAAAGGCATTTCTGTATATCATTGACAAAGCCTCAAGAAGGAAATAAGAAAAACTACCTCATTTACAGTAATTTCAATAAAAGAAAACATAAGATACTTGGGAATCAACTTAACGAAAAAGGTGAAAGATCTATACAATGAAACCTACAGAACCCTAAAGAAAGAAATCAATGAATACCTTAGAAGATGGAAAGATCTACCTTACTCTTGCATAGGCAGAATTAATATTATCAAAACGACCATACAACCAAAAGCACTACACTGATTTAATGCAATTCTGATAAAAATCCCAATGACATTTCTCATAGAAATTAAAAATAAATCATGAAATTCATCTGGAAAAATAAGAATTCCAGAATAGCTAAAGCAATTATAAGCATGAAGAGCAAAGCAGGTGGTATCACTATACCAGACCTTAAACTATACACAGAGCAATAGTAACAAAAACAGCATGGTATTGGCATTAAAACAGGGCAGTGGACCAATGGTACAGAATAGAGGACACACAGACTAATTCACAAAATTACAATTATCTTACATTAGACAAATGTGCCAAGAACATGGATTAGAGAAAAGATAACCTCTTCAACAAACGGTGCTGGGAAAACTGGAAATCCATTTTCAAAAAATGAAATTAAAACCCCATCTCTCACCATGCACAAAACTCAACTCAAAGTGGATCAAGGACCTATTATTTAAATCAGAGACTCTGCATCTAATAGACGAAAAAGTAGGCCATAATCTTAATCACATGGGGCTAGGCCATCCCAACTTCCTTAATAAGATGCCTATAGCACAAGAATTAAAACCAAGAATCAACAAATGGGATGGATTCAAACTAAAATGTTTCTTCTCAGAAAAAAAAATCTGAGGTGAACAGAGAGCCAACAAGGGAGTAGATTTTTACCCCTCACGGATCAGATAGAGAACTAATATCTAGTATATAAAGAACTCAAAATGCTAAGCACCAAAAACACCCAATAATCCAACCAAAAAATTGGCCAAGGACCTGAACAGACACTTTTCAGAAAAGGATGTAGAATCAATCAACAAATATTTTCTAAAAAGTTCATTATCTCTTGCAATTAGAGAAATGCAAATCAAAACCAATCTAAGATATCATCTCACTCCAGTCAAAATGGCAGCTATCATAAAGACAAACAACAAGTGTTGGCAAGAATATGGGTGAAAAGGCACACTCATACACTGCTGGTGGGACTGCAAATTGGTGCAAACAACATGGAAAACTGTATAGAGATTCCTTGAAAATCTGGGAATGAAAACACCAGCTGACCCAACTATTCCACTTCTCGGACTATTTTTAAAGGACTTGAAAACAGCATACTACGGGGTCACATCCATGTCAATGTTTATGGCAGTACAATGCAGAATAGCAAACTGTGGAGCCAACCCAGATGCCCTTTAGTGGATGAATGGATAAAAATATGGGGCATATATACACAATGCAATTTTACTCAGAAATAATAAAATCATGGCAATTGCATGTAAATGGATGGTATTGGAGAAGTGAAGTTAGGCAAAACCAAAATATAAATGTTGAATGGTTTTTCAGATATAAGGAGGCTTACTATTGTGGGGTAGAGAGGGGAACATGGGAGGAATAGATGAATTCTACATAGGGTAGAGGGGTTGGAGAGGAGGGGATTAGGCAGGGGACTAGCAGTGATTGTGGAATGTGATGACACCATTATCCAAAGTACATATATGAAGACACAAATTGGTGCCAACATACCTTATATACTACCAGAGATATGATAAATATGACATATATGTGTATTTAGAGTTGTATTGCAGAAAGAAATGAGTCCATATACAATGGCAAAAATTATCATGAATATACTTTTTATACAGAGATATGAAAAAATGTGCTGTATGTGTGTAATAAGAATTGTAATGCATTCCACTGTTGTCATGTATTTAAAAAAATAAATAAAATTTTTAAAAAGAAAGGTATTGAAACCCATTCGGAACATTATAAACCTACATGGCTATATATCTTAAAAACACAGAGTTGGAAGGGAAGATGTATGTACAACATGAGAAACCAAGAAAGAATGTGCCCCAAACAAAGATGCTACATTATTAGAATCCATTGTTAGAATAGCAGGATAAATGAAAGAAGGTACATAATTTTCTGTGAATTAAAGGATGATATGAGAGCAAATACAGGCAGCATAGGATTATTTTGATAAAGAGCTACATAAGCAAATACAGAAAGCAAAAGATTACTTCAATAAGGAGATAGATATTTTGAAAAAAAAAACCACAGAGATCCTTGAAATAAAGGAAACAGTAAACCAAATTAAGAACTCAATAGAAAGCATCTCCAACAGAATAGACCACTTGGAAGAGCAGAACCTTTGACATTGAAGGCAAAATATATAATCTTGAAAAAATAAAGTTGACCCCAGTGAAGATGGTAAGAAACCATGAGCAGAAGTTTCAAGAATTGTGAGATAATATGAAAAGACCAAATTTAACAACTATTGGGATAGATGAAGGCATAGAGGTCTAAGCTACACTAATGGACAATCTATTTAATGAAATAATACCAGAAAAATTTCAAAACATGTAGAGTGAATTGGGAAATCAAATACAAGGATCATATAGGACACCAAATGAACAAGATCACTACAGGTCTACACCAACGCACATCATAATGAAAACACCTAGCATGGAGGAGGAGCAGAGCATTTCAAAAGCCACAAGAAAAAGGAATCAAATTACATATGGGGAAAACCAATCAGGATCTCTGATTTCTGAACTGAGACCCTGAAATCCACAAGATCTTGCAACAATATAAACCAAGCTCTTAAAGAAATGGATGCCAAACAAGAAGCATACCCAGCAAAATTGAATTTTGATTAGCAATTACATTTGGATTCAGATGTTATTTTATGGCAAAATAAAAACCTTCCATCAATACAAAATTAAAAGAATTTACAATGAGAAACCTGCACTACAGAACATCCTTGGCAAAATATTCCATGAGGAGGAAATGAACAACAATAAAAAATCAGGAAAGGGTAGTATCACTCTAAAGGAAAAACCTGTCAAAGAGAAACTGACGTAGTTAAATACCAAAAATAAACAAAAATAACTGGGAAAACAAATCTTGTCTCAATAATAACCCTGAAAGTTTAGTTTCAACTCAGCAATCAAAAGACAGGCAGATTGGATTTAAAAAAGACAAACAATATGCTTGCTCCAAGACACTCATATCACAGGAAAAGACACCCACACACTGAAGGTGACATTTGGAAAAAAATATATCATTCAGGCTGGGGCTGGGACTGGGGCTCAGTGGTAGAGCACTCACCTAGCACATGTGAGGCCCTGTATTCGATCCTCAGCATTACATAAAACTAAATAATAAAGGTATTGTGTCCATATACAAAAAATAAATATTAAAACACATGCCACTCACATGGACTGTGGCGGCAAGCAGGGGTTTTCATTCTTATATCAAATAATGTGGACTTCAAGTGAAAGTTAATCAAAAGGGATAAAGAAGGACACTACATACGGCTTAAAGGAACCATACACTAAAAAGACAGAACAATTATAAATATACACACCCCCAAAATAATGGAGCATCTATGTTCAAAAGACTCCTCTCCAGTTTATGGGCCAAGTAGACCACAAGACAATAATTCTGGGTGACTTTAACACACCTCTTTTACCACTGGATTGATCTTCCAAACAATATCCAGACAGAAAGTATAGAACTCAATAATACAATCAACAACTTAGATTTAACTGACATACATAGACTAATTCAACCTTCAACAGGCGAAGACACTTTCTTCTCAGCAGCAAATGGATCCTTCTCTAAAATAGACCATATGTCATGCCAAAAAGGAACTCTAAGCAAATACAAAAAACTAAGGATACTACCCTGCATTCTATCAGATCATAATGGAACGAAATTAGAAATCAATGACAAAAATAGAAGCTACTCCTATACCTGGAGACTAAATAATATGCTAGTGAAAAAACAATGGGTTGCAGAAAACATCAAAGAGGAGATTTAAAAATTCTAAGAGGTGAATGAGGACACAGATACAACATATCAAAATATCTGGGACACTATGAAGGCATTACTAAGAGAAAAGGTCATTGCATGGAGTTCATTCCTTAAAAAAAGGAAAAGTCAAATAAATGACGTAAAATTACATCTCAAAGCCCTTGGGAAAACAATTAATCAACACCCAAAGCAGTAAAGGACAGAAAATAATTAAAATCAGATCTGAGATCAATGAAATTGGAACAAAAGAAGCAAATAAAAATAGACAAAGTGACTGGTAATGGTACCACCATTTGACCCAGCTATCCCACTCCCTGGTCTATACCTAAGGAACTTCAAAACAGCATACTACAGGGACACATTCACAATGTTTTTAGCAGCACAATTCACAAGACTTAAACAGTGGAGCCAACATAGATGCCCTTCAGTGGATGAATGGATAAAGAAAACGTGGCATTTGTACACAATGGAATATTACTCAGCAATAAAAGAAAATAAAATCATTGCATTTGCAGGTAAATGGATGGCATTGGGGAAGATAATGGTAAGTTAGCCAAACCCAAAATAACAAATGCTGAATGTTTTCTCTGATATAAGGAGGCTGACTCATAGTGGGGTAGGGAGGAGGAGCATGGGAGGAATAGATGAATTCTATTTTGAGCAGAGTGGTGGGAGAAATGGGAGGGGAAAGGGATTAGTCAGGATGGTGGAATATAATAGACATCATTATCCAAAGTACACGTATGTACACCATGAATTAATGTCAACTTACTTTATAAACTGAGATATGAAAAATTGTGCTGTATATGTGTAATAAGAATTGTAATATATTCCGCTGCCATATATTTTTAATTTTTTTAAAAATTTTCAAAATACAAAGTTGGCTCTTTGAAAAACAAATACATTTTATAAAACCTTATCCATGCTACTGTAGAGAAGGAGAGAAATACTCTAATTATGAAAATCCATGATGAAAAAGGAAATATCACCATGAACATTAGAGAAATACAGAAGATAATTAGAAATTATTTTGAAAATTTGTACTGCAAAAAAAAGAATATATTAATGTCATCAAATGTCTAGAATCATGTGACTTACCCAAACTGAGTAAGTTAAACAGATCATTTTCAAGCAATGAAATAGAATATACCATCAAAAGCCTACAAAAAAAAAACCCAGTTTCTATACAAGACCTTCAAAGAAGAACTAACACCAACACTCCTCAAATTATTCTATGAAATATAAAAAGAGGGAGCACTTCCAAACTCACTCTATAAGGCCAATATCTCCTTCATTCTAAAATCAGACAAATACAGAAAGAAAGCATACTTCAGACCAATACCTCTAAAAAGCAGAAGCAAAAATTCTGAATAAAATTCTGGCAAATCAAATACAAAAACATATCAAAAAAGATGGTTCATCATGATGAAGTGCAATTCATCACAGGGATGCAAGGTTGTTCAACATACAGAAATGAATAAATGTAATTCATAACATCAGCAGATTTAAAGATAAGAACCTTATGATCATCTCAACAAATGCAAAAAAAAGCATTTGACAAAATACAGCAGCCCTTCATGTTCAAAACACTAGAAAAACTAGGGATAACAGGAACTTCCCTCAACATTTTAAAGGCTATCTATGCCACGCCTAAGGCCAACATCATTCTAAATGGAGAAAAACTGAAGGCATTTCCTCTAACATCAGAAACAAGTCAGGGATGCCCTCTCTCACCCCTTCTATTCAACATAGTTCTTGAAACACTGGCCAGAGCAATTAGACAGATGAAATAAATTAAAGAATAAGTATAGGAAAAGATGAACCTAACCTAGCACTATTTGCTGATGATATGATTCTGTACCTAGAAGACTCAAAAAACTCCACTAGAAAACTTCTAGAACTAGAATTCAGCAAAGGAGCAGGATATGAAATCAACACCCATAATTCAAAGGCATTTCTCTATATCAGTGACAAATCCTCTGAGAAAGAAATGAGAAAAACTACCCCATTCACAATATCCTCAATAAAAATGATACTTGGGAATCAACAAGAGGTGAAAGATCTATACTATGAAAACTATGAAACACTAAAGAGAAATCAAAGATCTTAGAAGATGGAAAGATTTAACTTGATCTTGAATAGGCAGAATCAATATTATCAAAATGGCCCTACTACCAAAAGCACTCTATAGATTTAATGCAATTCTGATCAAAATCCCAATGGCATTCCTCATAGAAATAAAAAAGCAATCATGAAATTTATCTGGAAAAATAAGAGACCCAGAATAGTTACAGCAATCCTTAGCAGGAAAAGGGAGGCTGGTGGCATTGCTATACCAGAAATTAAACTATACTACAGAGCCACAGTAACAAAAACAGCATGGTTCTGGCATCAAAACAGGCTGGTAGACCAATAACCCAGAATAGAGGACACACAGACCAACCCACTAAACCACAATTATCTTATATTAGACAAAGGTGCTAAAAATATGCACTGGAAAAAAGAGATCATCTTCAACAAATGGTTCTGGGAAAACTGGAAATCCATATGCAGCAAAATAAAAATGAATCCCTCTCTCTCACCATGCATGAAAGTTATCTCAACATGGATCAAGGATCTAGGAATTAAACCAGAGAGTCTCCAAATAGAAGATAAAGTAGGCCTTATCTCCATCATGTGGGATTAGGCTAAAGCTTCCTTAATAACACTCCTATAGCACAGGAATTAAAACCAAGAATCAACACATGTGATGGATTGAAACTAAAGATTTTTATCAAAAAAACCCCAATAGAATAAAGAGCCTACTTTCTGCGAGCAATTTTTACCCCTCATACATCAGATAGAGCACTAATATCTAGGGTATATAAAGAACTCAAACGTCTTAACACCTAAAAATAATCCAATCAATAAATGGGCCAAGAAGCTGAAAAAACACTTCTGAGAAGAGGATATACAATCAATCAACAATTATATAAAAAAAATGTTCATCATCTCTAGCAATCAGAGAAATTCAAATTAAATCCACTCTAAGATACCATCTCACTCCAGTCAGAAGGGCAGATATTATGAAGACAAACAACAATAAGTGTTGGTGAGGATGTGGGGGAAAAGTACACTCATACACTGCTGGTGGGACTGCAATTTTGTGCAGCCAATTTGGAAATCAGTATGGAGATTCCTTGGAAATCTGGGAATGAAACCACCATTTGAGAAACCAACTATTTCTCTTCTCGGACTATACCAAGAAACAAAAAGAGCACACTACAGGGACACAGCCAGGTCAATGTTTATAGCAGCACAATTCACAACAGCTAAACTATGGAGTCAATCTAGATGCCCTTCAGTGAATGACTGGATAAATAAAATGTGGCTTATATACACAATGCAATATTACTCATCATTAAAAAAGAACAAAATCATGGCACTTGCATGTAAATGGATGGAGTTTGAGAAGATAATGCTAAGTGAAGTCAGCCAATCCCACCACAAAAAATGCCAAACGTTTTCTCTGATATAAGGAGGATGAATCATAGTGGGTTAGGGAGGGGGAGCATTGGAGAAATAGATGAATTCTAAATAGGGAAGAGGGGTGGAAGGGAAAGGGAAGGCACAGGGGATTAGCAAGGATGATGGAATTTGATGGACATCTTTATTCAAAGTTCATGAAAATTTGAACTATGAAAAATTGTGCTCTATGTGAAATAAGGATTGTAATGCATTCCACCGTTGTCATGTATTTAAAAAATAATAAAAACCATAAAAAATCATGATCTAAAAAACATCTAGAAAAAAGAAAGAAAGAAAGAAAGAAAGAAAGGAAGATAGGAAGAAAGAAACTGAGATAGGATGCATTTGGTGCTACATACCTGATATATCCAGTGGTTTAGAGGCTGAGGCAGGGGGATGACATTTGTGAAGCTTACCCTAGCAACTGAGTGAAACCCTGCCTAAATTTAAAAATAGATAGGCAGTAGTAATTTTAAGAAATTAAGAAAAAATAAATTTTTTAAATAAAAAATTTAAAAAAACTGAGGATAGTGTTCAGTAATAGGGCACCCTGGTTCCAATCCCCAGTTTCACAAAAGGAAAAAAACAATGAAAAAAAGTCCTTTTCAAAGTTACATAAAAAATATTTTTAAATTTATACAGTGTATATATGAAAACAAAAATTCTATTCCTCAAATGACTCCATTAAAGAGAACAAGGTGAAGTGACAAATGAAAGAAACCAATTGCTTCACCTTTAACCAAACTCTACTAAGAAAGGAGAACAGAGACTACAAGAGAAACGCAGGCAAGAGCCGTGAACAGCCCCTTCAAATGGCAGGTATCTAAATGTCCCTTCATCACAAAGCAATCAACGTCTTAAGAAAGGAGGGACTGCACCATAAAGTCACATTGAACAAAAATTGAGACAGTGTTGAAGAACATGTGGGGTTATCATGAAGGTCCACAGAAACAGATGTAGACCCTACAGCACCTGTCCATATGGGGACACAGCATGCTCTTCCAGAGCTGAGACCCAGGGCCTGGTGACAGAGGATGTCTATTTGGTAATAAATAAATAATAAACTATGGAAAATAACCATTTCTGGCAATCAGCCACATTTTGTTTGCCATATTGCATACAGTTTGACAAATACTATGAAACACTGTGTCAGTTTTATATAGCTGTCACTTAAATGTCACATTTCACATATAAGCATACTTAAATAGTACATCTGCAAAATTTGAGAAAATACAAATACAGATCATCACATAACAGACTGAATTACACATGCTGGGTATAGATGATAGGACTCCTCATTATAAAGATGGCCGCGTCCCTCAGGTTCATCTATGACAACACCCATCAAAATTTCACCATGGTTACTTTTCATTGAAGACGGGACCAAAGCAAACAGTTTAAAAATTCTCCAGGAAGGTTGAATTGATATGAAATTAGCCAGGAATTCTGAACTGTAAGAGCAAAAGCAGGAGCTATCATTACCAGGCACTAATGCATATTATAAAATTATCATATTGCAGTAATTTGAGGACCAAAAAAATCACAAAGCAGAAATTTCATAGATGACTCCATATGTATGTAAATGTCATTTTTATTATGAAGTGCATTGAAAAGGCCTAGATAAATGCCACCATCTCTAGCAGAGGATTTGAAGTGAATGAACAGGACAACCCAACGTGAAGGGAGGTGTGGGAACTGGAGGTGCAGAGCACTGGTAGGGCTTGGGTGCAGAATGTGTGTGGTACTGGATTACACTCCAGCATCCCAAAGAAGCACATATTGAGTAGGATTATATTTCAAAATTATACCAGAATAGGAGGCTCCTGGATTCTCATCACACATGGATACAGCAAATAAACACCTACTTATGTTTTGAGTCCCTCTTAAATAAAGTTATAATGGACGGAGAGACCTATGCATTGGACCACTCAGAAAATCTCTACCATTCAAATGGCAAGCAAACTTTGGGGATATGTGGGCATTAGTCCTGCCTTGAGCAATGTGCCACATAATTGGGACAGAATACCCCCATCCAGTGGCACCCAGAGTGGAGGCAGACAGAATTGGGGTCACAATGGAGCACATTGAACACTAAATGACTTGTAGCTGGAAAATCAATTTGTATGGTTCTCATAGAAGAAAGAGCTAGATATATACAAGTATCAGGACAAGAGAAAAAGGAGTGCATTTCTATGGCTGTGGAGGGTCATGAGCTTTATCCATGGGACCAGGGCAGAAGGGGAGTGAGATATCAAGGGTCCCAGTTTATCCCTACAAGGTATTTTCCAGCATGATCTGCAAACTGTGGTTGCTAACAGTTGAGCTCCTCTCTAGCCAGTCCCTAAGAGTAGACAGGACAAATGCAGTCCACCCAGCAGCCCTGCCTGAGCCCTCCCCCCCCTACCTCAGTAATAACTCCAGGTCTAACCTGTTATTTCTGGTAGAAGTATGTCCAGGCACTCAGGGTCCCAACATTTTTCCCCATCTCATGGACTCCATTCTCACCCACCAAGCTTTGGGAGCAATGGCAACTGTGCATGTGCATATCTCCCTGGATCACAAAGGAGGGGCGTCACATTGATGTCTGAGTATTTCCCTGTGCTACAATCCACACCAGGAGTGCAGCAAAAGGGGTCAAAACCCTGTTTCTTTCTAGAATAGGCTCACACCACCTTCCTGCATTTAGCACAGGCAGCCTGGCTTCTTACAAATTGCATCAGGAATTCAATCACCAGCGAAGTGGGAGACCTTCTGCAGCCCGACTCTAGCTGTGGGAAAGGCTCCTATCAAATAGGCGAAGGAACTAGTCCTCCAACGACGTGGGTATAGAGAAAGAGACCTGCTCACATGGGGCTAGAATATCAGTTTAGTGCAGCCATTTTAAAAAATAGAATGGAGTTCTTTAAAAGCTAACAACCACTCTGGATGCATTTCCAAAGGAACTTGAACCAGTGTTTTAATAAATGGCTGCATGCCCATCGCTGTTCAAGGATCCACAGGAGTCAGGACAGGGAACTTCTGAAGTGGCTTCTGGATAAGGAGACTCCTCCTAGACTCAGGGCAGTCACCTGCTCCCCTGAGAAACTACTTCCCCTAAATGCACCTGCTCATAGGTCCACAGGTTGCTGATATGTACCAGATGCTCAGGAGACCTCAGATGTGCCAGGTGTGGGATCCCTGTGTCAGGCAGAGCCAAACCAAGACCAGAAAAATATCGCAGAGAGCATGAAACCCCTAGGAAATGCAGTCCACAGGGGCTTGCTGAAATCAGTTCATAGGACCAGGATAATACATTACTAGTCATGGGATATTCAGATTAAAAATAGTGTAAAATACCATGGGTAAGTTTTACACGCGTGCCATATGCAGGTGGTATTATGTATAACTCTGATGCACTAATAAACAATCCAGCATGCTTTACTCTTAATGGAAGCACTCAATCCTAAAATTCATCCACAAAATTAAATATATGTAAACTTAACCAAGAAACTTTTGAATTATAAGAGAAAAATTATAAGAGAGAAAATAATAATAAGAAGAAGTTATTACCTAACACGTGCATTGTGAAGCTTTTCTGTTACAATTGTCATCAAGGAATCACCACATCAACAGAGTCCACCCAGGAAACCACGTGGTTGTAAAAATCATACACTTAATTGCAACGGAAAAGTCATTATAAATCAAACCCTAACCAGGCCAATCTCAGCAATTTAGCTAGACCAGCGGGCAGAATAAAAACTAAAAACTACCAGGGAGAGAGCTCAGTGGTAAAGCACCCTTCTGTTAACTACCAAAACACAACAACCACCAAATAAATAAATAATAAATAAACTCCACAAAACTAGCTTAGGAATAGGCAAGGTCTCTGTTCACCGCAACTTCCCTCCTGCAGGAAAATGGTGTTTGGAAATTTGATTTTTTGGGGGGGAGTGGGGGGTGCTGGGCATTGAACTCAGGGGCACTAGACCACTGAGCCCCATCCCCAGCCCTATTTTGCATTTGATTTCCAGGCAGGGTCTCCCTGAGTCTCTAAGTGCCTCATCTACTTGTGGAGGCTGGCCTTGACCTCGCAGTCCTCCTGCATCAGCCCCCACCTCCAGCCGCTGGGAATGACAGGTGTGCGCCATTGCCTGGCTTGGAATTAGATTCTTCTAGTGCTGCCACCTGTCAATCACCACAGCCCGGGAAGATGCCAGGCTGCTTCCCTCACCTGCCAGAGAGATAGGACTTGAGCAGGGGCTGAGGCTGCCCCAGGGGATGGGGAGGCTGCCAGGAGTCTCCGCCACTGTCACGCTCTCCACCCGGCTGGCCAGGGGGATAGAGGGGCACTCTCCCCAAAGGGCTCAGGCCTGTGGTTGCAGAGAACCCCCGGAATCAGGGTCGGCCAACTCCGGTTCCCCACACAGCTGGTCCCGCCAGATGGACTCCCTGCCCCGCCTCCCTCCTGAGCCTCCCTGTCCAGGCACCAGGTGCCACTGAACACTCACCATCTCCTGGTGCCCAGGAGCCAAGCCTGCCCTGAGGAGATGGGCCTCTGCATGGCAGAGCCACCCGGGATGCGGGGCACAAGCGAAGACTGGAGTCCAACTGCAGGAATCTGAGTGGAACCGCGGACCGCGGAGAAATAAATCCCATTCCGAGCTCGGAGGCCCGCCCCCTTCTGCTGGCTGCGCTCAGGATTGGAAAGCGCTCAGCATGAGAACTTTTGATTGGACAGGGAATCAGTCAGTCTCCAATCTCCCCAGTCTGAGCCCAGGGAGCTTTCTTTTTGAGTGACAGGGGGGTGAAATCCGCTCCAGGCAGAGGAAACAAGAATGGCAGGGTTTGGGTGCAACTTTTTTTCGTTTTTCTTTTCCTTTTGAGATCTCAGCATTGGATTACGGTCAGGGTGACCAGAATTCTAAGTTCTGTTGGGTTTGATGTTAGGAAATTGAAGTCAATTCTTGAAAGTTTCATCACCTGGACCTCCTCCTATAATAAGACCACCCAAAGCATCTTGGAAAGGCTGACTTTCCTCTGTTTATCTGTGGAAAATTCTCCAAGTAGAACTGGCCTTTCGCCCCATAGGAACTGCCCTGGAGGAGTTTACCACCCAGTTGGCAGCCTGAGAGCTGATGTTCCTCCAGCTGAGTTGAATCTATTGGAGCCCACATTGAGGCTGGAGGCAGAGTAAGGAGATCAGCACAGAAGAGACCCCGAGAGTGCAGAACTGAGTAAACCGCAGCTGCACCAGGGCTCCCTCGCTCTCTGGCGCACTGGGGGTTGAATTCAGAGGCCTCGACCTCTGAGCCTCTTCCCCAGCCCTAGTTTGAATTTTATTTAGAGACTGGGTCTCACTGAGTTGCTTAACACCTTGCTTTTGCTGAGGCTGCGGTGGCCACAGGATAACAGCCTTGCACAGATCAAGGACACCCTGGTTCCTGACAGTCCCCTGGATCCCAGGCAATGGGATCCTGCCTCCTCCTAAAACCAAAGACCCCCTGCCCAGGTGCACATCCTTAGTATCAGCTGAATACTCTGCACTTGACAAGAAAAAAACGAAACAACAAAAAAGGCAGACCCTACCTGCTTGTCTTGATGCAAACAAAGTCAATGTGTTTCCAAAGAGAGCTCTGGTCTTGTCCCCACAATTCAGTGGTGCAAAAAGTCACATAATACATAGAACACTTCTCATTAAGAGGGTCCCAAGGGTCTCTCTCTTTAAGAAATAACAATTTGCATTTGATTGGGAGTCCAGGAAAGCCAATTCCAGGTTTTCCAATTTGGTAAATAACTCCATAAACTCCAAAGCACCCTGCTCCTCTCTTCCTTTGTTAACTGTAGAGGCCTGGAGATTACCTGCCCCCTGAAACCCCTGCACCTGCAGATGAATGGGAGGGTCCTATCTTCTCCATGCAGTGCCCTGAACCTCAACCTTCCCACAGGCTCCAACACCTTTGGCAGCATCCAATGGGGGAGTGGTTTAGAAAATTCTGGAATATACCTAAAGACATTTCCTTATCCAGCTATGATTCTATCAAGTTGGACCCATGATCCTTTTAAGTACTTTTTATTTTTTTCTATTTTATTCATTTTTTAGTTATACATGACCATAGAGTCCATTTTGGTAAAATTATCCAAACATAAAATATACCTTATTCTCTTTAGGACCCCATTTGTGTGGGTGGCATGATGGACCGATTCACTTAGGTATTTTTATATATTTAAATAGGAAGATTATGGTCGACTCATGCTACTGTCTTTCCTGTTCTTATCTCCCCTCCCTTCCTGTTGTGCCCCGTAGTCTAATTTACTGAACTTCTCTTTGTGCCGCCCACATTCCTTGTGTTGTAGATAACACATGTCAATGAAAACATGTGACTTTTGGTTTGGGGGGATTTACTTATTTTACTTTAGCATGATAATCTCCAGTTTCATTCATTTACTGGCCACTGTTATGAAGTCATCCTTTTTTAAAGCTGAGTAATATTCCACCATGTATACATACCACAATTTCTTTATCTATTCATCTGTTCATTGGCATTTAGGCTGGTTCTGTAGCTTAGCTATTGTGAGTTGTGCTATCATGAACATGGATGTGACTGTGTCCCTGTAGTATGCTGAGTTTAAGTCCTCTGGATATATTCTAAGGAGTGGAATAACTGAGTCAAATGGTGGTTCCAGTCCTAGTTTCTTGAGGATTCTCCATCCTGTTTTCCAGAGGGGTTGCACCAATGTGCAGTGCCTCCAACAAGGTGTGAGCATTCCCTGTCCCCCACATCCTCACAAATTTATTGTTACTGTATTCTTGATAATTTCCATTCTGACTGGAGTGAAAGAGAAGCTCAGTGCAGTTTTAATTTGCATTTCCCTACTTGCTAGATATGTTGCCTTTTCAGTATTTATTTTTTAAAATATTTTTTTCTATTCGAGACAGACCCAATACCTTTATTCTATCCATTTCTTTTTCTGTGGTGTTGAAGATGAAACCCAGGGACCCACACGTGCTAGGCAAGCACTCTACAGCCGAGCCTCAGCCCCAGCCCTCATTTTCAGTATTTTTTACATTTGCTTCTCAGTAACAGCAGCCCAGGTATTTGGGGGACCAGTTTTGCTGCATTTAGGAAATGGGAACATTTCTCTTGAAGGAAAACTGAGAAGGTCAAGCCACATGCCCAGGATTCCAGGGATGAGCAGTACACAGTTGTCTTTCCCAGGATGAGGAGAAGATTATGTGGCTGAAAAGAAGGAAAAAGCCAGGGACTCCCTGGGGCCAGAACCCCTTCTTCTCCCATGAGGGAAATGATTCATTATTACTGCTGTTACTTTTCTTCACCAAAATGTGAAATTTTCCTAAACTACCAGTTCCACTAAATTTAGGTCCCTGGATGGAGCTCAGATTTGTCTTGAGAGGCAAGGAAAAGTGAATAACCAACCCAGTGGTTCTAAAACCAACAAGCTAGACCTTGGGCTCCTTGGAGACAAAACACTGGGTTTTACCCAATAATTAACAATCCAACAGCACCTGACACCCAATTAATGGGGAACAGAGAATGGATCAGTGGGTTTGGGATCTGTGGGTGGCGAGCTACAGGGGCTTGCCTCTGGGTGCATTCCTTGCATCTGGGAGGTTTTTCAACACCAATGAGATAAACAAAGTGGTGAGAACACTGGCAAAACCCTCTGCAATATTCTAGCCAGAAAAATTCATAAGCACTTTAAAAGTATCTTAATGTTTATCCTCAGTCAAATGTGCCTCAATCCGAATGAAACCATTTAAAAAGAGTTGTCAACATGAAAAGTTTCTGAAATCTGCTGGTTGTGGATCACTGCAAATCCATATGAGTCCATGGCTAAATACATAAGTAAAAATAGAAATCTAATAATGAGCATTCTCTTAATACTTCTATCCTGAACACACTGCCCTATTTGCTTTGATAACAAAATGACAATTTAATCATTTCTCTAGCAACACTTAAGGTCCATATAGAACTGTGGAACACGTCTAGTTGGGGCAGAAATGTTGAGAAACCAAAAAGAAAGTTACTCTGAACCTCTAAGGAAAAGTTTCATAAATCACCAGAATGCAGGAATGCCCACAAAATATTTGAAATTAAAAAAAGGGACTGGGGTTAGGGCTCAGTGACAGAGCACCTGCCTAGCACCTGTGAGGCACTGGGCTCAATCCTCAGCACCACATTAAATAGAAATATATAAAATATAAGTATCCTGTCCAATTAAAAACTATTTTTAAAAATAAAGATCAGATTTATATAAAAGCAACTCCCTGCAATGCAGCATTTCTCCTAGACCAGCTTCCTGTACTCCCAAATACTAGCATGATGTGAGCAAGGTAAGAAAAATGGGTGAGAAGTTACAGAAGTCTGCTCTGGCCCCATCTCTAGTCCAGCCCCACTTAAATGTCCCTCTCCAAATAGCAACACCTCAGACCACCTATTTGCTGTCTCTCTCTTTAGGGTTTTCTCACATTTCTTTTTCTTTCTTTCTTCTTGTCATGCTGGGGATTGAACCTGGGACCTTGTGCATGCAGGGTAAGCACACTACCGTCCTCACTGAATCCCCGGCCCCTCACGTTCTTTCTTGAATGTGCATCTGCTTTTCTAAATAGGTGTATCCATGCGCCTGACAAATCAAGTTCTATTCTGCCATGAAAACCAAGGAACCTACTTTTTCTGAGCTGATGTCTCTCTCTCTTTCTGGAATCCCTTCCCATCACATAACCTCTCAGAGCCAGAGTCAGACATGAGCTTTGAAATTGTGTGGGGTTTTTATTGTTTGGGTTGTGATATCACACACATCACTGGAGGGAGGTAACCAGCAGCCATGCATTTGTTTAATAAGCAAATAACAAAGTTTGGTAGCACATGTCTGTAAGGCCAGGCATTTAGGAGGCTTCTGCAGAAGGATCTCAAGTCTAAGGCCACAGTTGGCCTGTTAGCAAGACTCTGCCTCAAAATATAATATTCAAAGTTCTGATATTGGGTGAGTCTTCATGAACAATGAAGGGTCATAGTTCCTGTTTCAACAGTCTCCCCTTAGGATGCTCTGTGTAGGTGTGTGACTGTTACCTTCCAACAGGACCTAGAGCTGTTGCTGGTGTCTACCTGTATTAATAAATAGATCAAATAAATTGAGTAAATAAGTAAAGCAATAAAAGATCTGACACTGTAGCTGGTTGTGATCTCAGGAATATGGAGGTTAGGTTCTGTTTCTTAGCTCTTATGTTCTTGCAAGAGAGGATTTTAGATAATACATAAAATATAATCAAAGTAGAGCAAAGCTCATTGGCCCGGAAATCACTATCAAGAAATGGGGAGAAAAACAGTGAGGCTTCTCTGACATCTCTAGGCCTCACACCCCTTTGATCCTGAAGTTTATGGGAGATGCTGTGGGTGATTCCAGAATTCTGCCAATGAACCAATTCCTACTCTGAATTGGCAGTAGGATGACATCGTATTTGTAGGTTCCTACTCCACATGGTCTTGTGCAGAGACACCAAAGCAAAACCTGAGTGTGTGTGTGTGTGTGTGTTTGTGTGTGTTTGTGTGTGTTTGTGAATTTTACTATAATAAAAATTTTATTATGGCAGCTGTTATGAAGACAAACAACAACAAGTGTTGGCAAAAATGTGGGGAAAATGGTACACTCATACACTGCTGGTGGGACTGGAAATTGGTGCAGCCAATATGGAAAGCACTATGGAGATCCATTGGAAATCTGAGAATAGAACCACCATTTTACCCAGATATCCTGCGGAGCCAACCTAGGTGCCCTTCAGTGGATGAATGGTTAAAAAATATATGCGTTATATATACACAGTTGAATTTTATTCAGAAATAAAAAATAAAATCATGTGTGTAGGGGGGAGATTATGGTCTTCTTCTCTTGGTTTCTGACTTTAAGGGAATAGAGTTTTTCTGAGATTCTCACCAGTATCTTTGCCTTTGTCAAAGGGGTATTGCAACTTACTTCTGTTTCTTGCTATCTAACTTTTGTGGTTTTCCAATATGAGGTATGAGGTTGAAGTGTATTTTAAGTGGATATTTTAAAAGTAGGATTCACTAATTACTATTAGAAGCATCAGATGAGCTCAAAACAGTAATAAAATTTAATATCATCAGTTATTTATGTGAATAAGAAAGTAAGTAGCAAACATAAAATTAAAGACAGTTCTAATGACCATAATATCAAAAGCAAAATACTTTGGAATTTTTCAAGAAATGTGAACACTTGAACATTTAACATGGCTTGTTTTTAGAAAATATACCTTTATCCCTAAGCCACCTTTTTTTTGTGGTGACCATAACTCATAGAAAAAAGATAGGAATTAAAAACTTTCCCCTGTGATCCTGAGGACAGGACTTAGGTATGGTCTACCAGTGAGCTCTATCATCTTCCTATTTTTATTTTTCTTTGAGATATGGTCTTGCCAATTAGTGAGGCTAGACACAAAGTTGTGAACCTCATGGCTTGACTTCCAGGGCAGCTCGGGTTACATGCATGTGCCATCACAACCCTGGTAGGTATTACTCTTTTTTTCTTTAGTTGTAGTGGACAGAGTTCCTTATTTTATATATTTATTTTTATATGGTGCTGAGGATTGAACCCAGTGCCTTACATGTGCTAGGCAGGTGCTTTAACCCTGTCCCCAGACCCAAGGATTAAATTCTTGACTTTAATATTATAGGTTGGCTGAGGATAATAACTAGGTTTGCAAACGTGAATAATGTCCCCATTTTGTGAGTAGAAGGTAGAGGCCACAATGAGAGAAAATGTCTATCCTTATCTTTGGAAGAGGAACATCAACTATGGATTCACCTGCAACTTAGTATTTGAGAATTTTCCAGATATTAAAAATATAAGCAAAAGAGACATGAGGTCAAGGCTCTGAGGAAGGGGGACTAATTATTTCAAATTGTGAGGCATCAAATTGAGAAAAACAATGCTAAGGTAGCTGGATATAGAAAATAGGGTCCCTCACATTTAACTGTAGGATCAGGATCCCAGAAGATATATAAGAAAACAAACCATTTACTGGGTACATTTTAAAAAGATGATCATGGGTAGGACTTGGTCAGAAGTCATCATTATCACACCCCACCAACAGGCCCACACACATTGCTTCCCTTTTACCTCTTTCCCTCTTTAGCAGTCAAGTCAACATCCACTCCTCAAGGTGCATCCTTGCATGAAGAGAAAGGACTGAGCCATAGTACCTTGCAGAAACAAGCAAAGGAATGGCAGAGTTCAGGAATATCTCTGTTTCCTTTCTCTCACAAACAAATAAGTAGAGATTTCAATTATAAATTTATAGAGGGAGTGAAATTGGGAGTATTTGGTCAAATATTTGGAACCCTGAAAATATAAATGTTCAGCAGCCTAATGTCTTATTTCTTTTTTATCTTTGTTTTTGTTTTTAATGCTGTGGATTGAGCCCAGGGACACTCAACCTCTCAGCAAAATTTCTGATTTTTTTTGTACCTTAGTTAGAGACAGGGTTACACTGAATTGCTTAGTTCTTTCCTAAGTTTTTGAAGCTGGCTTTGTATCAGCCTGCAGAGACACTGGAATTACACTCATGCACCACCACACCTTGCTAATGTTTTATTTCATTATTTGCACAAGAGCAGTTTTTCATATAATATAACCTACTAAATGCTCTCAAAATATTGCACTTTGTGAAAAATTCAAAGAGAGAGCTTATTAACTTTATATTAACAAACTTAAAGAATATGTTTTTCTTATGCCTTGGCTTCTTTTCACTTGATAAAATCAGGTTAGGACATAGTTTTCTAGTTTCTTTATTCTTTTTTGGGGGGACGGGTTATAATAGGGATCGGTCCCAGTATCACTCGACCACAAAGCCACTTCTCCAGTCAGGTTTAATTTTTTTCTTAGAAACAGGGTCTCACTGAGTTGTATAGGTCCCTATTAATTTACTGAGTCTGTCTCTGATCTTGTGAATTTCCTGCCTCAGCCTCCCAAGTCATTGGGATTGCAGGTACATACCCCCACTCCCAGTTTCTTCATTCTTTTGTAGTTGTTGCTTTCTTTTGTTACGTGAATTCAAGTTGAATAACAGTATGTTTAACAATACAGATATAGAGAAGAGCCAGTGTTGTAGGTAAGCAATTGAACATATCCACCAGAAAGTATATTATACATTCACCATGGTTTATTACTAAGCCATCAATACAAACTCCTCTAATGGTCAGAAAAATAGATGAAATTGGATGATGTCATGCTAAGTGAAGAAATACACAATAGTGTCACATCTCATATGTTAACTAATATCATGTGCAAGTACAATAGTGATTAGTATGGCTGAGGAGTGTGTGGGGGCATCAAGGGCAGAAGAGGATGTTTGGATATTATGAATACATGTATATGCATATATATAAACTTCACACTGAATCCCATAAGTATGTGCAATTGCTATGTGATGATAAAAACCATCATCTCTCAAAATTATCAAATTCTGCACTAAGAACACAATCCTGCTGTCTTTTGGAATTTCCATTATATGATGCAATATTATTGATGAAGCTCCGTGATAACAACCAGGCTCTCCCTACAATCCATTCTATTTTATTCCAGGCTCTGAACATAGAGTATACAATGTATTTCTGCATCTGAATCATCTCACTTAGCCTAAAGTCCTCCAGCTTGTCTGTGTTATTGGCGAATATTCTTTTGTTTCTGAGGCTTGGACACAGGGTTGCCTTACCAATGACAGAGATCCACCATCATTATCTTTTTCAGTTTTAAGACAGAATTTTACCAAACTACTAAGGCTAGCCTTCACATTTTGGCAACACTGCCACATACACCATCCTTATTTTAAAGTTGAGTAATAAGTGAAGTGTGGAGGCATATTTCTTTTGTCATGCTGTGGACTTGATAGGCTGATGGAGGAGAATCATGATGTTGGAGCCAGCTTCACATCTTGGTGACACCCACTGCACCTTAAAAGACCTTGTCTCAAAATAATTTTTTAAAAATTGAAAAGGTTATATATGTATGTTGATACATTTCTGTGTAAACACAATGATAAATCTCTCTTTCGCTGTTATCTGTAATATACCATAGGTTCTTCTTCCTGAGTTAATCTTTGGAAATTTAGGTTGTGATAGTATTGCAATTAACTTGGGAGGGTAGATATTCCTAAAGATGGATTTTATTTTCTTCAATTATTGAAGTGGTTAATGTCAACTGTTCATTTGAGTAGATTGAGATACCCAGAGAATTGGTGTGGAAGATCTCTGCAGGTGTCTGTGAGTGTGCTTCCAGAAGGCTGAGTCAGAAAGCATGGGGAATACCCGTAATTAACATATACATTGGTGTTCAATAGGTTTGATTTGAAAAAAAGCAAGAGAAACAGTCACTCACTTATGCTCCAGGCTTCTTGAAGTCCCCTTTGGGGACTTGCACCATTGGCTCTACCTGGGTCTTTCTAAAATTTTTTATTTGATTTATTTAGTTATCCATGACAGTAGAAAGAATTTATATACTTTGATATATCATACATAGATGGGATATAATTTCTCATTTTTTTGAGTATACATATTGTAGAATGACGTGGGTCACACAGTCACATACATACATAATGCAATAATGTCTCTTTCATTCTCTTTCTTATTGCCACATCCCCTGCCTTTCCCTCCTTTCACTTTTCTCTACCTAATGTAAGTTAATGCTATTCTTTTTTTCTTTTGCATTACAATTCTTAATACACAAATATACCACAATTTTTGTATCTTTTTTATGTAACATTTGTTGACACCAAATTCATTCTTCATACATGTATTTTGGATGTATGACACTTTCTACCATCCTTGCTAATCCCTGTCCCCCTTCATTTTCCTCCCACCTCTCTGGCCTATCTAGAATTCATCAATTCCTCCTATGCTCCCCTGCATACTCCACTGTAAGTCAGCCCCCTTAGGTCAGGAAAATATTCGGCTTTTGTTTTTTTGTTTTTAGAGTGGGGTGGCATAGGCTAACTCCAGTTATTATCTTCTCCAACTCCATCCATTTACATGTAAATATCACGATTTTATTCTTTTATTGCTGAGTAAAATTCCATTGTGCATATATGCCACATTTTTTTATATATTCATCTACTGAAGGGCATCTATGTTGTCTCCATAGTTTAGGTATTGTGAGTTATGGTTCCATAAACATTGATCTGGCTGTGTCCCGGTAGTATGATGTTTTTAAACCTTTATGCTTAGACTGAGGAGAGAGATAGGTGTGTCAAATGGAGGTTCCATTCCCATATTTCCAAGGAATCTCCATACTACTTTCCAAATGGGCTGCATCAATTTGTAGTCGCACCAGCAGTGTATAAGTGTACCTTTTCCCCACATCTTCACCAACACTTATTGTTGTTTGTCTTCATAATAGCTGCCACTCTGACTCCAGTGAGATGATGTCTTAGAGTAGTTTTTATTTGCATTTCTCTGATTCCTAGAGATGATGAGCATTTTTTTCATATATTTATTGATTTTATATCCTATCCTGACAAGTATCTGTTCAGGTCTTTAGCCCACTTTGATCAGGTTATGTGTTTTTTCACCTACCAGGATCATTTAAGTCCTCTGTTTTGGACCACAACTGCTTTATTTGCTTCCTCATATTGTGATGCTTCCAGCTTCTTGGACTGAGCTGTTATCAGTTTCCCTGTGTTGCCATCCTGTAGGCAAACATTTGGTGACTATTACTCCCATGATTATGCGAGTAAACATAATAAGCTCCCTTCTGTATACACATGTACATTTTTTGTGTATTCTACTTTTCTGAAGAATTCTACAAATACAGGCATATTCTCAATGTCTGGGTCATATTGCATCTCTAGTTCTACTTTTGTGAAAAACCTTCTTATAATAATTTTAATGTCTACTCAAATTTATATTCCTGGCAAGGATTTCCAAATATTTATTTTTCTGCATATTCTCTGCAGTATGTGTTACCTACCAACATTTTGAGGATTGAGCCCACAAGCGTGTGGTTTTATCTCATTGTGATATAACCTGAAAGTATAAAAAGTTCAGAAAAAAATGAGAAAAAAAAATTTTTTTCCATTTGTGCTGGCAATGGTTTTAGATAGAATATGCAGAGACTTTACAAGGAAAAACAGCTGAGACTATATAAAAATAAGAATGCTTCTACACAGCAAAGGAATCAATCAATGAAATGTAGACTGGTTAAAGAAAACCGCTTCTAGCCCCATTTCTGAAAAAGCTCAACATCCAAAATATAAGAAACTTACACAACTCACCAAAATTTAATATAAACCCCTCATAACCTAATTTAAATATGGTAAAATACTTAGATTCTGCCCTAAAATTTAACAAGTGTGTAAAGAAATATAAACATTACTCAAGATCACGTATTAGGCTACATAAAATGATAATTTAGCTTTTCTGCTTTATTTGTCTCACAGAATTATTGGTGCACACTCTCCATCCTTCACGGAGCATTTGAGATCAATTATCAAAATGCCAGGTTATCATTTTCCCACATTATGCTTCCTCATTATTCCATGTTAATTGCCAAGAAAATCTTGAGCCTGGAAAACAACAAAATATAGATAAATTGCTAGATAATCATCAACTTTTAAAATTACTTCAGAAATAAATAGAATACATTTGTAGACCCAGATGTGAAGAAATGTAAAATAGATCTGCAAATCAACATTTAACTTTACAGCTGCTCATAATAATACTTGCAGTTATGCTGATATGGGAGCATATACCACTAGTCTTCACTACCTCGAGGCCACAGCAAGAGGAGGAGTTAGGCTAAGAAATTTGAGGCCAACCTGGCAAACAGCTCTAAAAATTGATCCACCAAAAAAAAACTAAACACTAATAACATTTTTTAAAAGGTGCCTTCACAGGTGATTTCTACGAAACGTGTAATAAGGAATCAGTAATAATAATTCTTGATCACGTCTAAATGTAGAAGAAGAAAACTGACTAATTCTGTAAGACAAGAATTACCAGATAACACAGCATAAGAATAGATATTGAAGACCATCTTCCTATGGATGTTGACCTAGATATTCAAAACCCCTAGCAAACTAAGAACAACAACAAAAAGTATTATTGGACTTCATGACCAAGAGGGACATTGTCATATGTAAGTTTCCATAAATCATATTGATAGAGAAAAGATTTTGGCAAATACCTTACCAAATTACTGTAAAACCTATGGCCAATTACGACCAGGGGAAAATTCTTTTTAAATCCACTTAAGGGCAGCTATGAAATGTTTTCATGCTTAGTGGTGTGAACTGAAGTATTTATCAATTTTTTTTTTAGAAAAAGAAAAAATGTATGCTTTTCTAACTTCTAAATATTGTTTGAAAATATTAAATGGGATTTTATACATCAAAAATCAAAAAGCATATGCAGATGATACTATTATTTCTATAATGTTTCTAAGCAATATCCATTAACTAATGAAACATAAGAATTAGTTCAATAATGTCATGGGTAAAATGGTCAACATGAAATCATTTAAATTATATACAGTAGCAATGAGCAGTGTTAAAATTGAGGCACAATCCATTCACAAATATAGGGAAAACAATCTTAATGAAAGTATTATTAAAATAACTGTTCACTTCAAAGTAAAAAGTAAAGGTGAAAGTAAAATGCAAAATAGATAATGGAAACAAAATGTGAAAACTGTTAATATTCAATGATTAAAAGTTTAATTTTGGGTTTTAACGGTTGATAGGCTTCCTCCAGACCAGCATATGGGGTGGGGCCCAGCTTCGTCCTCCAATCTGATATGTATTCTACATATATGAGTTAAGATATTAATTGTGTTATTGAGTTCTATAGTTTCTTTATTCAACTTTTATTTGGAAGATCTATCCAGTGGTGAGAGACGTTTGTTAAAGTCACCCAAGATCACGTTGTGGTCAATTTGACTGTTGAACTTGAGAAGAGTTTGTTTGAAAATAGGTGCCCCATTTTTGGGGGCATATATATTTATGATTGTTATGTCATGTTGGCATATGGTTCCCTTGAGCAGTATGAGTTGTTGTTTTTTATCTATTTTGATTAACTTTGGCTAAAGTCTACTTTATTTAATATAAACATGGAGACCTCTGCTTGCTTTCAAGGTTCATGTGAGGGGTATGTTTTTTCCCAATCTTTCACCTTCAGTCTGACTTTTCCCGAGTCTCCTGGAGGCAGAATATTTTTGGATTTTTTAAAATCCAGGCTACTAGCCTATGTCTTTTGGTTGGTGTGTTTAAGCCAGTAACATTTAAGGTTACTATTGAGGCATTGTTTCTATTTCCAGCCATCCTTGTTTATTTTTTTCTACTTGACTTGAAGTGTTAATTATTCTTTAATTTTTAATTGGTATCTACATATAGGATCCAGCATTTTAATCAAACATGTGTAGTGATCAAATCTGTGCAATTTCTACCTCCTAAAATATCATTTTGATGTTTGAAACCTGTGAACTCTTTTTAGAATGTCTACAATCTAATAATTACTTGTCCAATTCAAACTATGGGCTATAAAACCTAAGAGTTACTTTTCCCTCTTAACGGCTTTTTGGCACTCCTTGCCATCTGTCTCTTAAAACAGATATAAAAAGCTTTTCTCATTTGTGGTTCTTTGTGATCAACTTTTTCAGCTTCAATATGTGAGTGCAAACACAGGATTTGTGAAATATTAAAAAATCACTAGGAAAGAGACAGTCTCCCATGGTAAATCCAGAAAAAAGAATATAAATTTAAAAATTTTAGACTATAATCCCAGTGACTTGGGAGGCTAAGACAGGAAGATGTTGAGTTGAAATCCAGCAACATCAAGACCCTGAGCAACTTGGTGAGATGCTGTCTCTAAATAAAATACAAAATAGGAGTGGAGAGGTGGCTCACTGGTTGAGTGTCCATGAGTTTAATCCCTGGTACCCCCTAAACATATTAGGGTTCATGTTTAATCACTAGGCCTTAGATATTTTTGGCTGAGATCTATATATAAATGGCATATGCCAATTCTTATGAATTTATTTTATATAAGTCAAATATAATATAAATATTTTTATAATATAAGCTTAAATTGATCTATATTAGCATGTAAAAAATAACTTAAAAATGCTTTTAGGTGAGGCTTAATGCCTGCGATCCCATCGGCTCATGAGTCAGAGGATTACAAGGCCAAATCTCAGGAACTTAGCAAGATTTTCTCCCAATATAAAAAAATGGATGGTGAGATAGTTTAATAACTAAATGCCCTGGGTTCAATCTGGGGTACAAAGGAAAGGAGGAGGGTTTTAAAATTGCGTTGTCTCAACAACAAAAAGACATGTGAAATTTAAAACCAAAACTGGATTCTATCACTTTTCTGTGACACACAAAAAAATCTGCTTCAATTCATTTTAAACATTTGAATCGTAAACAATATAAGTTTTCCAACACTCAATAAATGACATGTTTTAATCACGTGTGTCTCCAGGCCATTAGATGAATTTAAGATCAGTGTAGCTGAGGAAAATACAGTCATACAAACTGGAGTGTGTAGGTGCCATGAATTTGCAGTAATAGTCAAGAACTCATGGATAGGTTGTTCATTGCCTTGAAACTGTTGGAAAATTGTTTTCTGAGGGTAAATTTTTATATCAGTATTCGGAAGAACTTAGACCCTTTCCTCATAGAATGCTTAAAAGAAAGGGACACAATTTGATGCAATAACGAAGAGAACTAATCTTCATACAGGTAGTGGCCAGGAGAAAGCACAGTCTGGTCATTCTGCTAGCTACAGTTTTGAACCACAATCACCACAAATTATGTGCATCAAGTATGATTAAAATTGTGTAAATGTACCATGGTAGTGTTGTGAAGAAATATCTATGGTAATGTCCCTGCTGAGGCTCCATTGTTGTTAGGAAGCATCCTGGGGAATGGGAATGATTAATAGATGACTGAAATTCTGAGCTATGTACCTTCCCAGCTGTGCACATTATGCCTGGAACAACATAGTCTAGGAGATCATGAGATATAACATAAACTCTCTGACATCAAGGAGGTAATCTGAGAAACACCCCTCAAACAATGCTCTACGAAGTGATGCTTCCAGCTTGGTCCACGGATGCCCTATCCTACTGGGCACTCATGTCCTTTATGCACTGGAGAAATCAAGCTGCCCCCTAGAGTGGGCATTCTGTGTGGAAGGATATGTAAATCACAGGTAATCTAATACAGATTTCTGAAATAGGTTACATTTGAAGAATTCACATATGGTAAGAAGAAGGAAAGGTCAAGGGAGGGGATGAGAAAAAAACAGATCACACATGAAAAAGAAATTTTCAAAAAAAAATCACAAGTTTTGTTTGTTAGAGCTGATAGTAAAGATTCCTTCTAGTATCTGGATCCAGGAATGAGTCATGTTAGATATGGTGCTGTAACTAAAGTCAGGGGAGGCTGTGTGATACATGCAGCATCATCCGTGTGGCAACCATCTAGTGAGGACTGCTCAGGCAGTGGACACGAGCTGGTGGTCAGGACAGATGTAGAGAGAATTACAGGAGAAGGACACCCCACTGCAATTCAGGGTTATTTCGACCCTCTGGGTGGGCACATTCCATGGTGAAAGTGAGAGGAAGAAGCATGTCTTCTCCTATATGCAGTGTGAGCACCATCCTGTTCATAATGGGAGAATAAATAGGATCTGTCACCACTAACAACACATGTGCAGACTTACAACTTGGGGTTGTCCTCATCTCACAGCTCAGCTTCACCACTACTGCCAACACTCCCCATGTACTCTTTGTATAAATTAACAGACAAAAGGGAGATGAACATTTGAGACTGGTGTGGCTTCAAGCAAATGGGCTTGGAACTGATGTCAGCCTCGGCAGAAACCTCTTACTTGTGCCTCTTTGTTTGCTGGGAATCTATAAATAGCACTATGGAGAAATGACTGACACCTCAGAGAGGGCGACTCCATCACCCAGGCCCTCTACTGCACAACACACCCTCCAATAACACGATGAGCAAACCCTAGGCAAGACTTGACTGAATAAATGGCAGCTCTTTGTGAGAAGTAGATATGAGAACCATGGGTTGCTTTTGTAAATTGTCAGGGTTTGCAAATACAGCTCAGGGTTAACACTTACAGCTATGATATTTATATTACTATTATTTTAAATTTCTCCTGAGAAAAGCCACTAGAAGAGAAATTCTTCTTTAAAGTCCAGAAAGAAGCAGCCCCAGAGGTGCTTCTCTGTGGGGAAAAGTGCATGGAGTACTGCATACAGGGCATAGGATAAGAGTGTCTGCGTGGCAGGCCACTCCTCATGCTAGGCATGTGAGTGGCAAACTGCTTCCGCATCGGCACAGCTCTGGGCACGAGGCCATGTGTTGCAGTCCCACTCTTTGATTGTTCACTGCAAGGAAAGTTAGCAGACATTGCATTGGTGGCTCTCTATATTTTGCTTAGGCACTGCCTGAGTACATATACATGGTAACTGCACAATAAAATCAGGCCTCCTTCCTGATTGTTCTCTGGAGGTCTTGATTAGAGACTCCACAGCCACTCTCTCCTCTACCCTGTTCTGTCGACCTTTTCAGGGATGAGAGAGCCCAAGCACTTCTCTGCAGATCCCAAGCTCTCATTCTGCGAAACCTACAAGATCCTGCAAGAGGGTCTTTTTCCCCTGACTGATGTTGTGATGGAAGAGTCAAGTTCAGCTTTCAGCTTTCCTGCTTTATCTTGCTCTGTGGGTCTTAGGGTCACATTTATCTGTGCATGGTAATGACATGAAAAATTGTATTTTGGAAAAAAATCTGAAAGTGACCAGGGCAAGATGGATTTCAAGTGTCCCGAATGTTCCTCTAAGCAAAATTGAATTTACACATTTCCATTATTAGATATTTCAAAATGTTTTTAGTGATTAAAACAGAATGGACTAATACATAAAAATATTCTTCCAAATTCTTGTGAATTATATTCACAAGCCTATATTTTGGCACTGTGGTGAGCCGTGTCAGCGGACCGTGGTCGCCATTACAAGATGGCGCTGATAAGTGCCGTGGCCTGTGATAAACAACTCCTTGTTTTGGGAGAGTTGGCATGTAGCTGTAAAACACCCTATGAGAAAGATCCACGTGGCAGTTGTGCATTGGGTCTTGATGTGCTTTATCAAGGCTGTGGCGCTCGGGTGAAGGAGTAGCAGTTGCAGTAGCAGTAGTAGTAGTAGTAGTAGTAGTAGTAGTAGTAGTAGTTTTAGTAGTAGTAAGAGAAGCTTCCAGAGACACATAATTAAATGCCTGAATAAACTGCTGAAAGAATTCTGTGTCGTGTCCTCCTTGCTTTTTGTTTTACTAAGACAATACAGGCGAGAGTAGAGGTCCTATCCCACTGTGCAGAAGTGGCTGCATAGTATGGCTCAGCCCTAGGGGGGCCCTTCCCTGGATCTGACTTCATATCAGCCGACGCCTTTTTTGTGGGATGGGGCGTGGACATGTCAAACCCGCATGCAATAGGACATGCTCTCCTTGAGGTCCACTGTAAGATCACTCAAGTGCAGTGCCTTGCCTCGCATCCTGTATTGTGACGATGGTGAACATAAGGGGGTAGCTGGGACTACCTCTGTAGGACAACCATAATTAAGTTGGTGACACCCTGAGAGAAAGGCACGGGCTTTAAAGCCACAGCTAAAGACCAGTGTGGAAACCCTTCTGTGTGCAATGGCAACAAGACCTGCAGAGTGCAAGGGCTTTCCAGTACTAGAAGAAAGACAAAAAAGGACATGTCAAACCCAGTGCAATGTTAGAATAACTTGGGGTGCAACGACCATGTCAAAGGCACTAGTGTGGAAACCCATCTGCGTGCAATGGCAGCAAGGCCTGCAGAGTGCAAGGGCTTTCCAACACTAGAAGAAAGACAGAAGAAGGACATGTCGAACCCAGTGCAATGTTAAAATAACTTGGGGTGCAACGACCATGTCAAAGGCACTAGTGTGGAAACCCATCTGCGTGCAATGGCGGCAAGACCTGCAGAGTGCAAGGGCTTTCCAGCACTAGAAGAAAGACAAAAGAAGGACATGTCATTCCCAGTGCAATGTTAAAATAACTTGGGGTGCAACGACCATGTCAAAAATTTACTGCTTAAGCTGCGCAAGCCAGACCTGAGGTGAGATACCATTTTCTAGAGCTGCAAAATCTTGCACGATCATAGCCTTATCTTGAGCACTGCGGGCCTTAAGGCGACAGAGAAGCCACAAACAAAGTATCACACCAAAGCAACACATAGTACCAAAAATGCCTACTCCCACCCACTCTTTAAAAAAGAAAAAAGCAGAAGATATCCAATTAGTGAATTGACCCAAAGTCACGGGATCAACACGGGTGTTATACAAGACAGCTATCTGAGTCAGTTAAGACTGGATCATGTCTTCCGCCGCCATGGACCAATTCCTGGCCAAATAGTCACCGATGATGCGGGAAGCATTCCTGGAATCATTAAATCTGACAGAGGTTATACACAAATGCGCACGTTGGTCAATGCAACCCAAAAGTACCAGGTCAGACAATTCTTCTATCTGAGCTTGAAGTAGATCTATTCTTTGGTTAGCAGCTAAAATCCCTGACAAAATATGTTGATTGATTTTATTTTGAGATTTAAGTATGGTGGAAGTTTGTTGAATAACATTATTAATAGTGGCAGCAGTTTGCACCTGGCTGGCCATGGCTACTCCAGCCATAACTGCTGCAGCAGCAGACACTGCTATGGCTGTCACTATAGCTGCTGTGATTTTGAGCAGCCTGTTCTACTGCACCCTCTAACATGAATGCTCTCCAATCTAGATATTTTCCCGGGGAGACACAGGCTCGGACTAAACTTGCCCAATCTGAAGGGGTCATACAGAATCTAGTTAGGCCCTCCACTTGAGTAAGAGTGAAAGCAGCATCTATGCCATAAGTACGAACAGATTTTGCCAAGGTTTCAATTATTTTAAAATCTAAAGGCTCATGATATCTTCCCCTATTATTGTCCTGAAAAACTGGGTATGCTAGTCCCATGTCTGTATTAACTGTTCTTCACACTTGGGTATGGAAAGTCCTCTCAGAGCTTTGGATTCCTCCCACGTAAGGGGGCAGAGCAATGAGTGGATCTATGGGTGGAGCATCAGGTATAGAGCCCTCCTCTAGGTTCTCAACTTCCTCCCCAGAACTGGATTTATTACCCTTCTCACAGCAGGCTTTTACATCTGTTGTTTCCTGTTTTTTCTTTCTTATTTTAGTCTTACATAGTTGTTGTAATAACTTGTCCAATTCCTTAGAACTGTCCGAGCTACTTGTGTCCTTGGGAGTTTTTAACTCAGTCAAGTCCGGATAGAGCCTTCTCCTCTGTTTAACTTCAGACTCCCTTGTCTGTTCACCACTCTTACTCCTAATACTTTTTGCTACCTCGCTATATGACCCCTCCGATTTTTCTTCATGCAATTGCTCAAGAACGGCCTGACCCTCGCTCACAGCTTTCTGGCATTTACCATCCATTATACACCCCCTCACTAATTTCCAAAGCGGAATGGTACCGCCCTTTAAAGTTCCTTGTTTGTAAGCGAAATCCAGATCTTTCCCTAATTTATCCCAACTGGGAATCGTGAGACTCCCTGAAAAAGCAAACCAAGGAGCTACAGAGTCAGTCTCTTCTAAAAACCTTTGTAATGTGCTCCGCTTCACTTTAAGTCCCTTAGAACGTAGTAACCCGTCCAAGGCCAGCAAAATTTGGCTTGAGGAGTTAACACCCATAATGTTTTCAAAACTATGAAGATGTTTTCAAAACTATGAAGAAAGTGAAAGTAGAAAAGCCCCGCTCTCTCTCTATCTACAGAGGAGTGTTTTATTTTATTACTTTTCCCTGCTCTCTCTTAAATTAAAGAGGAGCGTCTTATTTATTATTTTTTCCCCCGCTCTCTCTTTATCTACAGAGGAGCATCTTATTTTATTATTTTTCCCCGCTCTCTCTTTATCCACAGAGGAGCGTCTTATTTTATTATTTTTTTTCCCCCGCTCTCTCTTTAATTACCGAGGAGCGCCCCGCTTTCATTTGCGGATTCCCACTTGACCTGGGAACTTACCGGTGCACCACCCTGACTGCTGAAAGTTCTGGATCCTGGGTCTGAGGAGGTGTTCCCCATCCGGGCCACCAACTGCCATTACCCCCTCGCCAGCAAGGAGGACACGACACAGGATTCTTCTTTCAGCAGTTTATTCAGGCCTTTAATTATGTGTCTCTGGAAGCTTCTCTTAATACTACTACTACTACTACTGCTACTGCTACTCCTTCACCCGAGTGCCCCAGCCTTGATAAAGCACATCAAGCCCCAATGCACAACTGCCACGTGGATCTTTCTCATAGGATGTTTTACAGCTACGTGCCAACTCTCCCAAAACAATAAGTTGTTTATCACAGGCCACAGCGCTTATCAGCGCCATCTTGTAATGGCAACCATGGTCCACTGACACGGCTCACCACATGGCACCATGAATTGGAACTTACCAATATATTTATTTGATTTTCTAAAATATTTAATGTACTTTTTTCTGATCATGGTCCCTTGTTCGACACTTACCAACTGAAAATTCTTAACCATGTGAGATTCCATTGTATAAAATGAGATTTTGAACATAGAACCTCATTTCCTTCTAAAGATTTCAAAATGTACAATTACTCAAACCAAAATTGTTCTATGAGTTATGAAGATGACCAAAGCATGATTATTAATCAAAATATTAAAACTTATTAATTCCCTGGTATGAAGTATACAAATTAGTAGTGTTTAAAATCTCTACATGGCATACCATATGTAAGTTATGTCCCATGAAGTTATTAAATTGAAAAATGAAGAATTAAAACTGACATTCCATATAAGAAAAATTGACTCATTTTAGCAGGATCTCAAAGAAGCAAACATCTTTAGAAGACAATATCCTCATTGCACCACACAGAACATGGTCCTCTGGTCCTCTCGATCCAGAGGACCATGTTCTGTGTGGTGCAATGAGGATATTGTCTTCTAAAGATGTTTGCTTCTTTGAGAAGCAAACAAGCTACTGGAAAAGATCACTAGTAGACGGAATTTCCTCCTCCAATGCCCTTTTTAGAATCCACACTAACTCTGCTTCTGACGACACAGAGGTTCTTTGTCACCTGAAAAAGCTGAGCAGAGCACAAACACTTGTAAGTTTTATGGAAAGGATGTTTTTAAGTTCTGTCTGTGCAGATTTGTAATTTTAATGTCTGTAGAAAAGCAAGAAGTCTCCACTGGAGAACAAGAAACTGTGGCTTCCCCAGTGGGACATGTCATCTCTCTTAATTTTATTGTCTTCTCTGATGAATAACAGCAATTCAAAAGATCTGGGCTTCAAACTCTTAAAGTTTTCTGGACACATCTGGAAAAGTAACTTGATTGAGATCATTTTCTCATGTTGATAAGAAACTTAAATTACTCAAATTCTGGTCCTAAAATTAAATTAGTCCAAACCTGTCCCACAACCTATAATGCCTCTACTTTGATGTGAGGGACTCCTGGCGCCCCCATAATTTCCCTGAAGCCCTGAAGTTTGTGATGGGACCCTCTTTTTTAGTTTGAACATGGAGCAAACGTTCTTGGGGTTAGTGATGATTTGGTAAGTCATCCTTTCCAAAGTGAAAGTCCTGTGGCTCAAGCTCTAAGTGAAATATTAAAATTAAGAAAAGAAAAGGAAGAGCTATAGGTCACAAGTTGTAGAAATCACAGGAAGATAGAATCTAGTCAGAGCCAAGGCAGAGTCTGAGCTGGAGTCCACTCTAAACCTACATTATCAACTCCACCTTCTCTGAGAGAAAACCATGTAAAAAGCAGGCTCAGTCTCCTGGGTACTGTATATAAATATACATAAAAGCATTAAAGTGCTATATTAAATAGGATCCCCATTATTTGGAGTCAAAAGAAAGAACAGTTATTTCAAGCAGACCCACTTATATTCCAGTTGTAGAAATCAGAAGATAGTTCTTGAACACTGCCATTATCAACATGTGAAGGGTTAGTACAGGCATGATAATGAATGAAACATTTGTTTTTTCTAGAGGTAATTGCAAACTTGGACTAAATGAAAATATATAAAATGAAAACTCATATCCACAGACAGAAATTCGACATCGATGTGATGAGGAAGGATAGAAAACTGAAGAAGAAAGTCACAATAATTGCCGAAGCATGAGACCTTCAAGGTTAAAAGAGAGGGAAAAATAAAACAGGAAAAGGGTGCTAGTCATTGAACAGGTAATTCAGCATATGAACACTTAGGAAAGACACATCAAGGGTGGAAGAAAAGTATCCCCTCGTGCAGCTCCCATCCTGGACCACACGCATGAAAGTTTTGTGCCTTTGGTGAATTGGGCTCTGTCTTACTCCCTGGCATAGCCTATTAATCACCAACGTGCCAGCGAAAATACTGTCCTTCAGATACACTCACCGCCTGGGAGGCTTCTGAATGAGCCATGGCAGAGGGTTGGCCAGTACTCCCAACTTTGTGGAGCCAAGAAGAGCTCTTTAGAGAGGTGGAGATTTACAGACCACACCTTTGTTGTAATGTGGACATGCTGTGTAATTAGGTGTTGTTGAGTCCAATCTCTTTATAGCCATGAGTTTTCATAGAGAGGATAATAGATTCATCTCTAATTGTGAGGAATAGACCAAAACATACTGAACAAGTGGGTTCCAACAAGTTCCAGAAGGCTCTCTGGGGAGCTGGGCATGGTGGTATTTGCCTCTAATGTTAGCAGCTTGGAAGGCTGAGGAAGGAGGATCATGAGTTCAGAGCCAGCCTCAGTGAAAAAAATTCAATAAGCAGATCAGTGACATCCTGTCTCTACATAAAATAGGGATACGGATGTGGCTCACGTGCTGCGTGCCCCTGAGTTCAATGTTCATCATCATACCCCCCAAAAAAAGAAGACTGGGAAGTGAGTCTCAGGCATTGGATTTATAAGAGCTTTCATGGAGGTTCTAAAGTGTAGATCTAGTATAGAATAAGTGTTATGGGCCAAGTTCTTGGTTGGATGTGCATGCATTTGAGTCCAGGCTTATATATATATATATACATATACATATATATATATATATATTTATATATATTGTCAATTTGATGTTGATATACTGATGGAATATTTCCTGCACAAGGCATGTATGTTCTGTATTTAAAGTCTGAAATAGTAGATATATATTTTAAATAATCTGCAGCTACATATTGAAAAATAATAGTCATCAGAAAATCATATATGTGAAGGTAGATCATTTCATGAATCTTTGGAACATGTAGATCTATAAGGCAAGATAGTAAGAGAAACAATAAAACTGAAACATTCATGAACTTGGGATGCCATTTAAAAATCTGAGGTGAATGTTGGTACACAATCTGACTTCCATAACAAGACCCCAACAGAACAAAAATTAAAAATCAAGAATAAATAAAAAGGATAGATTCAAACTAAAAAGCTGCTTCTCAGCAAAAGAAACAATAATGTGAATAAAGAACCTTCAGATTTTATACAAATCTTTACCACACGTAATTCAGAAAAAGCATTAATGTCTAGGGTTTATAAAGAACTAAAAATTAACACAAACAACAACAACAAAAACCAATTAACAAATGGACTCGGTAACTGAACAGACAACTTCACAGTAAAAATATAAGCCATTAACAAATATATGAAAAAACATTCCACCTATCTAGCAATTAGGAAAATGTAAATCAAAATTACTTTAATATTTTATCTCACTTCAGTCAGAATGGCAATCATTAATAATACAGATAATAATAAATGTTGGTGATGTTGTGGGGGAAAAGGAACACTCACACATTGCTCATGAGATTGACTCCAAATTGGTGCAACCACCATGAAATGCAGTATGGAGACCCCTTGAAAATCCAGAATGGAACCATCATTTAACCCAGCTATCCCTCTGTTTGGACTATACTCAAAGGACTTAAAAGCAGCATACTAGAGGAGAAACAGCTGCACTAATGTTTACAGCAGCACAATTCACAATAGATAAACGATACAACTAACCTATGTTTTCTTCAACAGATGAATGGATAAGTAAAATGTGATATATATATATATATATATATATATATATATATATATATATATAATTTCCCCCACCAATGGAATATTACTTAGCTTTAAAGATGAATGAAACTATGCCATTTGGTGGTAAAAGAATAGAGGTGAAGAATATCATGCTAAGTGAAATAAGCCCCACCCCCACCCGCTTACACACACAGAAACACAAAGGCCAAATGTTCTCTCCAATAAGTGTATGCCAATTTACAATGGGGGTTGGGAAAATAGTTATTTAGATTAACTAGAGATGATTTCATGGAGGGGAGGGAATATGGGGATAGAAATGAGGGTAGAATGAAACAGACATTACATATAATACATAATATATAGAGATGCTAAAACACTCAACAAAGGGAGAGGGGAAGAACAGAAATTCAGTAAATTAGACAAAGTTGGATTGAAGGGAAGAAAGGGGATATAGGGATACAAATGACAGTAGAATGAATCAGACACAACTTTTCAATGTTTATATATAAATACACCACCAGGGAAGGTCCACACCATGTACACCTCAAGAATGGAATGCTAAATAAAATGAGTTTTACTCCATGTATAATATGTCAAAATTTTCTCTACTATCATGAATACCTAAAAAGCGTAAGAAATTTCAAAAAAGGCAAGGGAAATTTTGTATACCGAGAAGGTTTGTGAGCTAAAAACTCTTCAATGAATGGTAATGTCATTAAGGTTAAATAATAGTATAAAAGAGTACCTTGAGCCCCTACAAAACAACAATAGTAAATAGAGTTGCCCAAGTCAGTCTACGCAACTAGATATAATCACATAATTTTTGGTTTACAATTCTTTTCTATTTTTTTTACAAAGCAACAAAGAACAATACTTACAAGTTGAGCAGAGAGGAAACATTACATAGCAGTGTTATGAATACTATGAATAGTGCTGTGGGCACTCAAAGAAAGCATTCTCAACTTCCTCCCCCATGCAATAAAAAATCATGCAGTTGAACGATATGCTAGTTACTGACTAGATAACACATACATGTGTTTGTGACAATAAGTATGTGGGCAGCTGCTCAACTTGGCAGGTTAGATCCAATAGATAATAAGGAAGACACTCTCTTCACACAAGACAGTGTTTCCTTGAGTAATACTATGAAAACAAGAGAAAGCAAAATGAAAGACACAGGCAACTGTATTGCCAGACTAGGAAAACTCAACCACTGAACCTATGTACTGGGGAGTCTCAAAGAGCTTTCCAGGGTCCTGACTGGGAAGTGCTGGGCAGAGCATCCTCTCCACAGGTGAGAGTTTGAAGTCTTGTTCTAAATTGCATTGAAAGTGAGGCCGAATAAATACAAGTTAGAACAAAGAAAACTTCATTCTAACATCTTGCATGACCTGGTGATCCCCTGAAGGATACCAAGTCCTCCCAAGTACAAGTCAGATCCTAGAGGAGGGAGTGATAGCCTTGAGATGACTAAATAAATTGGGATTCCAATGAATGAGCCACCAAGACAGATGCATTGAGAAGTCAGCATTTTTTATCTGTTTCATCAAGGATTGCAGACATCATTCAATCAAGAAAAGGGAAGATCTTTAGTATTTTCCTTACACCTCTAGGACTGAACCTTTCCTCCTGGCCTTATAAAGAGTTTAAACTCTCATATGTAAAATGAAGCCAGTTTTCTGCATAAAATAATGTGAAGATAAGCATGAAATCTAGATATTTACCCTTTGGAATAAAGAATGGTGTGAATATTTTCTCCTAAAACTTATCATTATATTTCAATATTTATTTTCCCAAATAAAGTTAAATGAAATGTTGGTGGGTGGTGTTTTGTTGACCCAAGAGGCTCAAATATGAAGAAAATATTTTGTTTTTTGTTTTTTAACAGGACTTGTAGATGAGAGTCTAGAGGTTTATTTCAATCAAAATTGTGTTTCTCTCTCTGTGGTGTCATGGGCTCTTGGAGCTACAAGATCTGAGGAGGGACATGGTTAGTTTATAGTATCTTATAGTTACTGGGTTGCAGAAGGTTCTCGGAGAACATGACACATGCTATCTATTATATAATCCAATAAATATAACAAATATTATATTGTAAATTATTAAGTAGAAACAAAGGGTCTACAATATCTATATATATAATGAAATAAAAAATATAGGGGCATAAATGATCCTACACTATGTTTTTTTCTTTTTACACTCATCATTATACATGTTTCTAGTTACACATTTTTACTGGGTAAGCAAAACTAAAGAAGTGGTCCCAAATTATGATGATTTTCCTCAGTGATGAAAGTCTGAATTCATGAGGAACTGCATGGTTTCTTCAGTCAAAGAGTCAGGATGGGCCTATGGACCATGTGAATTCCCCAGGAAACATTAAGACTATTTCCCCCTTCAGCAACCCTCATTTTGCCTGAATATGCACGTTGGCTTCTAGTCTCTTGGGTCTTTCTCCTCTCCCTGATTGGGAGCTTGTATACCTCTCCAGAGTTGTAGATCCCTTAGGGAGTACAGCTACTCTATAAGGTGAATGTTAAATTCATAATTCAAACTAGGGATATCTGGGCATTATTTTAGTATCCCTAGGTCCTTCCTATAACTTTCTTAATTTTCCCATAATTACAAACAAGAGAGTATATAATTTACATAAATAATATTCTCCAAATAATACTTGATTAAACATATGAAATAATTAGTGGAGACGTTATAGCATTTTTTACCCAATAGAATGTTTTACTATTGCATCGAACAATTAGCAAAATGAATAGTGGGAGATGTGTGACCTAATAACATCATTAAATGCATGACAAGGTTAACATTAAGAAATTCACACTTTATTTAGCAACAAATTGCATCTGTAATGAAATATAAGTAAAAACGCTCTGTAAAACTGGCATGGTGGACCATGCTGCGACCCTAGCGTTGTGAGAAGCTTTGCAAGTTCAAACCCAGGCTCCATAACTTAGTGAGGCCCTATACAACTTAGCAAAACCTATCTCTAAATAAAAATGAAAAAAAAAATCTGAGGTTGTGGTTTTCTGAGTAAGTGCCCCTAAGTTTAAGAGGCTCTTAAAAATTTAAATTTTAAATTTCATATAAATTTTAAGAGACTTCTGAAATAATCAACTCTAAGTATTATTATTTCTCCAGTTGTAAAAAATTACACTCTTCAGTAATTTTCTATTTATACTAAAATTTTATCCTTTTAGGGATGCACAATTCTATACATGTATTTTCTTATTTCTACAATATCTGCTAAAGATGTTAAGAAAATTTTCAGCAAATGCCAAAAGCAATTACCCATTTTCTACATTTAAATGATTTTTTTCCACCTAGGTCCCAAATAATTCAAGGGATGGGCTATAGATAAGAAACTTACTACCATCTTTATATTTGTCAAGGTGTTTTTGTAAATATTTTGCTGTTATCTAAGGTACACACTTTGGACTAATGTTACTCCACATTTGCTACAGATATGAGGTCAGAAATTAAAAATGTCTGAAATTTGAATAGAGTCTTGGACACATTCTTTGGGTTTCTATATGCTATAAATCCTGCAGTGTTGTAAAAATGTTTGATCAATGGCCAAAATCTTTGCAAAAATTTTTCTGCATGTCCTCTCACTTGTATGAATTCTGAGGTGCTGAGTAAGATGTGAACAACTATTGGAGACTCTGTCACCTATTTTACATTTATATAATTTCTGTGCTATCATATCGCTGGTGTGAAATAGTGTTGAACTACTGTGAAATAAGGGTTGATTCATCCTGAAAGACACTGATGCAATGTTTTCATTGTAATACTTCTCTCCAGTATAAAATCTATAATGTTTAGTAACATGTGATCTTCAATATTAAAAGCTTTGTCATTCTTCACATTTACAGGACTTCAATCTATTATGGGTTCTCTGGAGTCGAGTAAGTGATGATGGTTGACTAAAATCTTTGCCACATTCTCTACATTTGTAGGGCTTCTCTCCAGTGTGGATTCTCAGGTGCCGAGTAAGTACTATTTTTTTATTAAAACTTTTGCCACATTCTTTACATTTGTAGGACTTCTCTCCAGTGTGGACTCGCTGGTGGTGAGTAAGTGATGATTTTTGACTGAAACTCTTGCCACACAATTTGCATTTGTAAGGCTTCTCTCCAGTATGAATCCTGTTGTGGCAATAGAGACTTGAGTTTGTATTAAAACTTTTGCAACACACTTTGCACTTGTAGGGCTTCTCTCCAGTATGAATCCTGTTGTGTCAATCAAGATTTGAGTTTGTATTAAAACACTTGCCACACACTTTACATTTGTAGGGCTTCTCTACAGTATGAATTCTGTGGTGGCGATGAAGATTCGAGTTTATATTAAAACTCTTGCCACACACATTACATTTGTAGGTCTACTCTCCAGTGTAGATTCGCTGGTGCTGAGTAATTGATGATTTTTTACTGAAACTCTTGCCACACACTGTATAATTGTAGGGCTTCTCTCCCGTATGAATTCTCTGGTAATTTTTAAAGCTTGGTTTTTGACTGAAACCTTTGCAAAATTGTTTACATATGTAGGGCATTACTCCAGGGTGTGTCCACTGGTGACGAATAAGATTGGAGCTTTTATTAGAAGTTTTGTCACATTCGTTGAACTTGCATGGCATATTTCCTGTATGAACACTGTGATGTTGAGTAAGTTCTTGAGTGCATTGCATTCTTCACATTGGTAGGTCTTCTCGGCAGAATAAATTTTTTGGTGTTGAGTAAGGGTTGAAAAACTTTTTAAGGCTTTCCCACACTTTTTACACTTACAGGTCTCTCCTTCAGTTTAAATCCTCTGATACTTAACAATTTGTAACTTTTCACTAAAAGTTTTTTCACATTCTTTAAATTTGTACAATTTATCACTGTCATAGTATCTGCTGTGTTTAAAACATATATCAAAGTATTTGCTTGCTCAATATCTTCTATACTTATAGGGCTCTCTTTCTCTATAAATTTTCTTGTATTAAGCAAGCTCTGCACTGTGGTTAAGAGTCCTTTCACATATCTTGTTCTTGCAGGTTTTGTCTTGGCTATGAATATTTTAATGAATTATAGTTTTTGATCACTAAAGAATAACTTTCTTACATTTTTCAACTTGGTAAATTTTCTTTAGACAAGGACTAGGATTTCTCTATATTCATAATTTTTATCACCAATGTAAATATACTGGTAATTACTCAGGGTAGAGACATGGTTTATTGTTCTACTTATAGCATTATCTATATAGTGCACATTCCAGAAATCTGTATCAGAATTGTCATTGATCAATAGTGAGGAAGTAGAAACTTTTCTACAATTCTTAATATTATCTATTTGGGCACAAGGACAAATTAATTTTTGTTTCAGAAAACAATGGACATTTTATAAAGAAACTCCCAATAGGATCACTTTTAAAAATATCTTTTCTGTACAAATGTTTGACTGGAATTTTAACTCAGTGCTACTTTTATAATTGGCCAAGTTAAAAACTGATTCATGGACTAGATTTTAAATTTTCCACATTGCCTTTGAGTTCAAAAATGGCTGTGGATTTATTCTTAAAGCCACATAAAACTCCTCAAAATACTTGGAATACATTGAATTTTTGTTTTAGATATTAATTTTCTCTGATGTCTTTTGACCATAAAATATTTATCATAAATAGGGACTACTGATTGATTTTGTCTAATATAATACAATTTTTGAACTTTACTCTCAACTATATTTTCCCATTGTTTTCTTGGTTGTAAATAGTCAAAGTCACACTTTCCATATCTTCCATCTCTCTCTTTTATTCCCTGCTCTGGTAATTTGTAATTTGTCGAGGATGATGAGAAGTCATGGCTAAAATAAATAAAAATAACAAACATGTTTACTTACTGTACGGGGCTGAGTATATTTTGCAAACCTAAGAAATTACAGCAAGAAATAACATCAGCAGGGGAGTGGATTACTAAATTCAAGTCTATCATTACTGTAGAAATATAAAAATCAAATAAAAATACACACAGAAAATTACTTTGAAGATTGTCCTAATCATCTTTGTGTTCACAGTATCCAAGATGAGTAAATTACTATGGAGAATAATATAGTAGAGAAAAATACATTGTGTTACACAAAGATTTTCCTCCTTCAGAATATATTTTAAAAATCTACCAACTTTCTTCTGTTTCATTAAAGATAAAAATATGAAACATGTGAATATTTGGGGACTATTGAAAAAGGGGTTCCTGCTTACCAACAGAAAAAAACATGGCTAAATCAACTGTAAGCAAAGTTATGAATCACTCAAAGGAAATAGTTAATTATCATTTAAAAAAATTTTACTGAACTAAACTGACACACAAAAAAACAGAATAAAAATTAGTCAAGAATTGTTAATAGTAACAAGAAAAAAAATGTATGTTGAAAGACTTTTTTTAGAAAACGTCTGAAAGAGTCAGGGGTGGTTGTACATAGCAACATAAGAGGTTGAGCTAGAGCATCAAAATTTTATGCAAAGTGCTAAATCACCCTTTAGTTCTCTTTCCAGTACTAATAAACACATCTCAGAAAATAGAAAAAATGAACATCCAAGAAGCTCAGTTTTCTTCAAGTTGTAAAGACTCAAAGTAGGTTTTAATCCATTTATAAAAACTCAGAATACTGAGAGCATCCAAGAGAAAAAATGGGTCACCTAGAAATGTGTAACTATATAATTGTGAAATCCTTAGTCGAATCCTCAGAACACAGGAAGGAATTCAAGTCTATCTATATTGAAGGGATGAAAGAATAAAAGTATCAACCAAGATATTATATTTACAGCTACTACCTTTCAAAAGAGAAAGAAAATGAAAACTTTAAACATATAAAAATACACACACTATTCATCAACACTGGATCTGTTCTCCAAAAAGTACTAAAAGTAATCTTTCATAATAAAATGTAAGTGCACAGCATCAAAAGTCATATGAAATTTTAAACATGTCTTGGCAAAAACAATTCTATTTTATTGTAATGATGGGTCATAAAACATGTAATTTTGCAATAGAACTTGAAAGAAAAAAGCATAACAAAAATACTGTCAATAGGCATATATACCTGTAACAATAATATAATTTTAAAAGAACACATAAATATATTCAGTTTTTTAATAAAGTGAAGTCAAGTTGATACTCATAAAAAGTATGAGGAGATTCTTCATTTTTAAAGATTTTCATTGGCAAATACAAGATTACAAAATTCTGATCAAAACAAAACTTGAATATCTGAATTAACTAAATGTTGCAACTGTAGGTAGTCTACAGGATACTCTAAATCTAAGAACACACACATACTGAAAACAAAGGGATATAATAATGACACATACAAAAGTAATCGAACAAAACCTGGGCTGTCTAAATTATAGTACACAAAACATAGTTTAAGACAGTTATAAAACATAGAAGATGTTTTAAATTAAAAATAACTTTGAAAAGAGGCAAAAGAGAGAAAAGGACCCTTTCCCTAGGTTCTGAATTAAGAGTAAATACATTCACTACGTACTTCATACTTCCCAAACACACAAAAAAAAAACACTGAGAGGGTTGAATGAAAACAAAGAATCACTGCCATTCTAAGAGACATCAATCCCCACTTATTGAAAAGGGAAATACAGTGAAGCAAAATGGTAATTGCAAATCATAAGACTTTGAAAATATTTTGAAACTACTATAGACTTATAGAATCCCTATTCTTAATCACAAGTGGGATATTATGCTGGTTAGATTAATTTTATATATTAAAACAAAGGTTAATAAATATTTAAGTGATAGTTATTTTGTAATCAACATGGAATAAATATTTTAAGACAAAAGTGGTAGGGATTTTCAAAAATCTCTAAATATATGTCACTTGATGAAACACCCTTTTGCATGCTGTTGTTCAAAATTGAAAGATTAAATTTAAAGATGTTTATACTACTTAAAGTTAACTAGTGGCTCCATGTGGTATTCATCAAACTCCCATAGTTAATTTTTTTGCAGACAAATCAATCCTTTAAATTGTATGAATATCCTTGCAGGGCAGGTAGTGGCTGTGATCCTCCTCCAATTGGTGTGATTCGTCTACCAAGCTGGTGGGCCCTAGGTCTGCTCTTCTGGCCGGTCGAAGGTTCGCTTACTCAGCAGGCGCAAGGGGCACCTCTGTCACTCTGCTGGTTGCTGGGCCTAACCTCCTGATGTGTCGCAGGTCTGCCTACCTTGCAGGTGCGGGGGGGAGGGGCCGGCTCCGCCTTTCAGCAGGCTGCTGGGTCTTATCTGCTGGTGGTCAAAGTCCCGCCTACCTTGCAGGCACTGGGGGAAGGGACAGGCCTGCCCCTCAGCAGGCCGTTGGACCTGTCCTGCTGGTGGGTCGCAGGACTACATTCCCTGCAGGCTCATGTGGCAGCTCTGTCACTCGGCAGGTTGCTGGGCCTGACCTGCCCGTGGGTCACCGGTTCGCCTACGTTGCAGGCACTGGGGGTGGGGCCAGCTCCACCCCACAAAAGGCTGATAGAAGAGAAAGTTGGGTACGCCCTACATGCTGTGGGGTCGGGCTCCAAATTCCTCAATAGGACACCCATAGCACAAGAGTTAACATCTAGAATCAACATATGGAACTTACTCAAACTAAAATTTTTTTCTCAGCAAAAGAAACAATGAGAGGTAAATAGGGAGCCTACATCATGGGAACAAATCATTACTCCTCACACTTCAGATAGAGCCCTAATATCCAGAGTATATAAAGAACTCAGAAAATTAGACAATAAGATAACAAATAACGCCATCAACAAATGGGCCAAGGACTTGAATAGACACTTCTCAGAATAGGACATACAATCAATCAACAAGTACATGAAAAAATGCTCACCATCTCTAGCAGTCAGAGAAATGCAAATCAAAACCACCCTAAGATACCATCTCACTCCAGTAAGATTGGTAGCCATTACAAAGTCAAACAACAATAAGTGCTGGCGAGGATGTGGGGAAAAGGGTACACTTGTACATTGTTGGTGGGACTGCAAATTGGTGCAGCCAATTTGGAAAGCAGTATGAAGATTTCTTGGAAAGCTGGGAATGGAACCACCATTTGACCAAGCTATTCCCCTTCTCGGTCTATTCCCTAAAGACCTAAAAAGAGTATGCTACAGGGACACTGCTACATCGATGTTCATAGAAGCACAATTCACAATAGCAAGACTGTGGAACCAACCTAGATGCCCTTCAATAGACAAATGGATAAAAAAATGTGGCATTTATACACAATGGAGTATTACTCTGCATTAAGAAATGACAAAATCATAGAATTTGGACGGAAATGGATGGCATTAGAGCAGATTATGCTAAGCGAAGCTAGCCAAGCCCTAAAAAAAAATGCCAAATGTCTTCTTTGATATAAGGAGAGTAACTAAGAACAGACTAGGGAAGAAGAGCACCAGAAGAAGACCATCATTAAACAAAGAGGAGAGGTGGGAGGGAAAGGGAGAGAGAAGGGAAATTGCATGGAAATGGAAGGAGACCCTCAGGGTTATACAAAATTACATACAAGAAGAAGTGAGGGGAAAGGGAAAAATAATACAAGGGGGAGGAATGAATTACAGTAGTGGGGGTAGAGAGAAAAGAGGGGAGGGGAGGGGAGGGGAGGGGAGGGGAAATAGTAGAGGATAGGAAAGGCAGCAGAATACAACAGTCACTAGAATGGCAATATGTAAATCAATTAAAGTGTAACTGATGTGATTCTGCAAGCTGTATATGGGGTAAAATGGGAGTTCATAACCCACTTGAATCAAAATGTGAAATATGATATATCAAGAACTATGTAATGTTTTGAACAACCAACAATAAAATAAAAAAAAAAACAAATAAATAAAGGTCCGTCAATAACTAACAAAAATATCTAAAAAATAAAAATAAAAAAATAAATTGTATGAATATCCCCCAAAATACAAATAAGACTATTTCCCTGCTAAGAAAAAATATATTAAAAATTACAGCATTCAATTGTAAATGCAAACATGGAGTCAGGTAGACAGAGTTCTCAGTGAGTGTGGCAATAAGCCCTCATATCAATAGCAAATTAAAAACATTGCACACCAGTGTTGTTACATTGTTATTCAACAGAGCCATCATGGGGAACACAAACCAAATATCCCTTGAAAAGAACTATGAGCCATATTGGAATATAGAAACTACAGAACTTTGAAGTCAAAGAATTTATTCTAATTATATATTTTACAAAATGTATGTACACTAGGTTAACTGAAATATCACAGAAAGAATACTGCAGAATTTTATGAACATGATATCTCTAAACTAAAAAAGAAGCTTTCTGAACAAAAGAGAATAGTTATGTGATGAGGAGACAGAAATGAGTCTTTGCTTTCTAGGCATTCTTTTTTTTTTTTTGAGATGTAAACTTTGTAGAGATATATTGCATAACAATTTGAATTAATGTTATTGAACTGTATATTTAAAATTTTGGAGACAGTAAGTTTTACTTTGTGGTTTTGATTACACTGAAAATTAATAGTTTAGTTTCAACTCAGCAATCAAAAGACAGGCAGATTGGATTAAAAAAACACCAACAATATACTGCCTCCAAGAGACTCATATCATAGAAAAAGACACCCACACACTGAAGGTGACAGGTTGGAAAAAATATATCACTCAGGCTAGGGCTAGGGCTCAGTGGTAGAGCACTGGCCTAGCACATGTGAGACCCTGTATTGGATCCTCAGCTCCACATAAAACTAAATAATAAAGGTATTGTGTCCATATACAAAAAAATTAAGATTAAATCACATACTACCACTCACATGGACTGTGGAGGCAAGCAGAGGTTTCCATTCTTATATCAAATAATGTGGACTTCAAGTGAACGTTAATCAAAAGGGATAAAGAAGGACACTACATACTGCTTAAAGGAACCATACACCAACAAGATAGAACAATTGTAAATATACATACCCCCAACACAATGGAGCATCTATGTTCAAACAGACGCTTCTCAAGTTTAAGGGCCAAGTAGACCACAAGACAATAATTCTGGGTGACTTTAACACACCTCTTTTACCACTAGAAAAATCTTCCAAACAATATCCAGACAGAAACTATAGAACTCATAATACAATCAACAACTTAAATTTAACTGACATACATAGACTATTTCATCCTTCAAAAGGCGAAGACACTTTCTTCTCAGCAGCAAATGGATCCTTCTCTAAAATAGACCATATATCATGCCAAAAAGGAACTCTAAGCAAATACAGAAAAGTAAAGATACTACCGTGCATTCTGTCAGATCATAATGGAACAAAATTAGAAATCAATGATAAAAATAGAAGCTACTCCTATACCTGGAGACTAAATAATATGCTAGTGAATCAACAATGGGTTGCAGAAAACATCAAAGAGGAGATTTAAAAATTTTTAGACGTGAATGAGGACACAGATACAACATATCAAAATCTCTGGGGCACTGTGAAGGCAGTACTAAGAGGAAAGTTCATTGCATGGAGTTCACTCCTTAAAAAAAGAAAAAGTCAAATAAATGACCTAAAATTACATCTCAAAGCCCTAGAAAAATCAATTAATCAACACCAAAAGCAGTAAAGGACAGAAAAGAATTAAAATCAGAGCTGAGATCAATGAAATTGAAACAAAAGAAGCAAATAAAAATTGACAAAGTGACTGGTAATGGTACCACCATTTGACCCAGCTATCCCACTCCCCAGTCTATACCTAAAGGGCTTAAAAACAGCATACTACAGGGACACAGTCACAATGTTTTTAGCAGCACAATTCACAAGAGTTAAACTGTGGAGCCAATATAGATGTCCTTCAGTGGATGAATGGATAAAGAAAACATGGCATTTGTACACAATTGAATATTACTCAGCAATTAAAGAAAATAAAATCATGGCATTTGTAGGTAAATGGATGGTATTGGGGAAGATAATGCTAAGTTAGCCAAACCCAAAATAACAAATGCTGAATGTTTTCTCTGATATACGAGGCTGACTCATAGTGGGATAGGGAGAGGGAGCATGGGAGGAATAGATGAATTCTATTTTGGGCAGTGTGGTAGGAGCAATAGGGTGGGGAAAGCGATTAGTCAGGATGGTGGAATATAATAGATATCATTATCCAAAGTACACGTACGAACACATGAATTGTAGTCAACATATATTATATACTGAGATATGAAAAATTGTGCTGTATATGTGTAATAAGAATTGTAATATATTCCACTGCCATATATTTTTCATTTTTAAAAAATT